>NC_057350.1:53571250-53882857 GCF_016509475.1 Prionailurus bengalensis
ACCGATGCAGAGAGATTGGGAAAGATTTCCCTAGTGGAGTGACAATTAATCTGAAATCTGAAGGATGAGTAGGGGTAAATTAGGAGTGGCAGGAAGATAAGAGGGTTTTATCTTTTGAATCCCAGTTGGGGGTAGTGATGGTAGTGAGGGAGAAAGCCAAGAAGCACAATGGGCTGGAGATCAGTAAGCAAGATGGGGGAGATCAGGACAATTCTGAAAGCTTAGGTGGGAGATGAAAGGGTTTCAAGGCTGGGTTGGGAAGGGATTCAAGAAGGAGTGACAAAACCAGATTTGTGTTGAAAAGGATTGCATATATATGTCTCTAGATGTAGAGGGAAAATGCAGGAGAGGGAATAAGAAAGGATGTCGGTAGCCCACTCAAGGGGTGTGTTCAGTGGTGCAGTCTAGGAGTGTCGGTAGCCTGAGCAGGGTGGTAGTGGAGATAGAACAGATTGGTGATGAGTTCCATATGGAAAGATGGACGATAAAGTTTGGGTTGACTCAGGTTTCTCACATTATACACCTTATTTATACTTCTCAGATGAAGGCACTGCTCCTTAAATGCTTCCAGAAAAACAATTTAACCTGAGAAAATGAGGAAATTGCATTATTTATAAAAATACAGATTGCAGATGACAGATATAATGCAACCTGATTAGAGCTCTCAAAGCTATGAAACTTTAGCATGTTAGTTAGGAAGCAAACTACAAATTCGTTAAATTATGTTGTGTCTGTATTGTGATGAGGGGAAGTTTCCTTCAACTCACCAAACTGTTTCCATATATATTTCTCCTCTCTGTACTTTTTGTAGGAAAACAACAAAATCACAATATGATTCTCTAACATTTTTACTTCTATAGGTTTTTCTTCCTTTTCATTAAGTGAGGGCACCTATTCAAAGCAGAATAAGTTTTGTTGTTGTGGACTCTATTAAATGAGTAGTCATTTGCTCACTTGCCACGGAGTATGGTGGAGGCAGAGCCACTTAATTGTCTCTCCTCTCTTTTTTTAGAGAGATAGTATGAATCAGGGAGGGCAGAGGGAGAGAGAGAATCTTAAGCAGGCTCCATACCCAATGTGGAGCCTGATGTGGGGCTTGATCTCATGACCTTGAGGTCATGACCTGAGCTGAAATCAAGAGTTGGATGCTTAAACTGAGCCACTCAGATACCCCACTTCTCTCCTTCTTTTATTCTGAGTAGTTAAGAGAAGTTACATAGTTTTCAAGTCTTAGCACTTTTTTTTTAATTGGGAAATTCATTTAATTAAGGAATATAGTTTTACATAAGATTTTAGAGACAAATAAGAGAGTTAGAATATGTAATTTATTACAAGCCTAGCTTAACATAATCTAAACTCCTAAAGATGGTATCAGTAAAGAAAATTATTAGATGCCATCTCATTCATTAACATAAATGCTTCCCCTGAGTTTAAGACTCATAGATGGTATTTCATCCCCTGTGTCTGGATATGTGTCATTGAATTATTTTGGTCCTTCTACCAATGAACCATAGTACATAAATCCATAGATAAGAATTAATAATGATTTAGCTGGAAAAATATTGGTGGGATCTCTCAAGTAGTCAGAAACCACTATAGAAAACAAAATTTATATATATTTGTTTAGGCTAATCTTGGAGTCTCTAACTGCAAGCTAAAGCTTCCTGGATATAGTGGGATTATACAGATTCTTTGTTCTAATGAAAATGGCTACCATGTTTAAAACTGGATATGACAAAAATATTTTTGTTTTTAATTTCTGCTATTATAATAACCTTAAAAAGAAACCTATGACATTGATATTAGTGTTATCCCTATTTTAGAGATAACTAGTGAAGTATACAGAATAGAGACAAAGCAAAAAAGCTTATCTAATTTTCAGAGGCATACATCTTGAAGGTGGTGGGTTTGGGATTCTCTATGCTGATGCTGATGGTCAGGCCTATGAACTTTCCTATAAAGTTATGCTGCTTTCCCATTGTGGGTGTGTTTTGGAATACTATCCTTGTCTCAAAATGTTGTCAGTCTTTTAGAGAAAAAAAAAAAGAAGCAAAGATCAAGAGAAAAATGATGGGGGTGTCTTGGTGTTTCAGTCAGTTAGGGCATCGAACTCTAGATTTTAGCTCAAGTCATGATCCCAGGGTCATGGGATCAAGCCTCTCTTTGAGCCATATGCTGGACATGGAGCCTGCTTAAGATTCTCTCTCTCTCTCTCTCTCTCTCTCTCTCTCTCCCTCCCTCCCTCCATCCCTCCCTCTCTGCTGTCTCCCCTCATCACACACTCTCTCTCTAACAAACAAACAAAAATAATCAAGAGAAAAATGAAAATTGGGAGGATTGTGGAGACCTATGTATTTGTATAGCGTTTTGCATTTTCAGAGCCACATTTCTTTGCAATTGCCAAAGGAGAGAGGGAACTGCAATTTGCTTCTATAAAATTAAGGGATAGTCTTCATAGAAGAAAAGCACGTTTATGAGAAACTTCAAGAAGATCTTGATTTTAAGGCCTTTCCCATGTGGTTTCTCGTATTCATTATCTAAACCCATCAATTTAGATCAAAGGCACATAAAATATTTAATATTCCTGCCCATGAACTAAAATCTGAACTTGGACTTGGGCATCTGAAGAATTCAGTTGCCTTTTGGCCTGTGATTTCAGTCTTTTCCAACCAGACCTCAACTCCTATATTCTTGTAAAAAGAGTCAAGAATTGAGACTAATTAGTTTATAACCACATTTGAGACTTTGAAAAAAACTACTTATATATTATATCAACATTAATTGCTATATTATAGCACTCAGTCTGATGTTACACCCATGCAAGCACTTTGTAAATGTTACTTGATGGTTTGATAATTTTGTATGATTAAAAACTTAGCACAAAAAGGTGGCTTTTATTACCTGGGATTTAGGGGAATATAAGATTTTGCAAATACAAGGCACATCGTCTTACTCTCCTTAAGTGGTTTAACTTTCATAGAATATGGTTTACTTTCCTTTTAAACTTTTTTAAAGCATGCAGAATCTAAAGATAGGCTAAAATTACAGTAATATTCCATTCTGAGTGGGATAAGCAATAAGAATACTCATAAAATTGCATTTGCTAAAACTTATTGGGAACACAGTATACCATAATACAGAATCTATCCAATTATATGGATTCACTTAAAGGCCACAACTACTCATGAGGAAGGTAGTGCTATCATTTATACATTTCCAGTGAGAAAACAGAAGTCGGAGGGACATGTCTAGGGTCATCCATCTAGTTAGGTGGCAGGGCTGGAATTCAAACTCAAGGTGAATCTGAACCTGTGGCCTCAGAGGGTCTAGATTTAGGGGAGTTAGCTTTAAACACACCAGCCCAGGACAGTTCCAATATTCTCTCTAAGGTTATATAACTGCCTGTGGCTTTTATGGGCTATTTGGAAACAGATGTAAACACACGTGGTTCCTCATGCCTATTTGTTAGTTCACTAGAGGTTTTGGTAGTTGTTATGCTTATACAGAAGGCAGAGAGATACGATTGTACAATACAAGGATGATTTGAAATAATTCCAGATTTTTCCTACCCACTGACCATGCAGAATCCAAATCCTTGGTGTACATAATGGAGCTGTTACTTCACTCTACTTTATACTTTCTCTTTAAATGTTCACAAATAAACAACCAGCTCATTTAAAATGGCTTGGGATAGAAATAGCAATTGATGTTTAAACCTTATAACCAAGCCAGATCTGTGTAAGAGGCTATTCTGCATTATTACTATCTTACTTTGATTGTATCAGCAAGTGGGAATCAGTAGGTCAAACAAGACCTGTGAATTAGTGTATACTTGTACATATGTTTTCTGGCTGTAAGTGGTAATGTTGTGATTATTCGGAAAGATACTGTCATTAAGTAAGTGATAATAGTACCTAAAACAGTTTGGGTGCTCACAAAGTACTGAGCACTAGTTTACGTGCTTCACATGGATTATCTCACAACAACTTTATGGGAAGGGACACTTACTGAGTTCATTTCACAGGTGAGGTGACGTAACTTGTCCAACAGTGCACAGCTAGCAACTGGCAGAGCCACCCAGGCATTCTGACTTCAGGCCTCACTCTGAACCTCTAAACGCTCTTAGCAGGAAGTTCTGTTATTATTAGAAGTCAAATGACTGCATTATAAGCAATATAAGTTCATTGTTTTAGAACCAGAAGGTCCTAGGTTCTATTTTTCATGCCACCATTTATTAGTCGATGTTCTTGAGCCTGTTAATGACTTCATTGGTTAACTGAAGATAACAGCAATACCTACCTCATTGGTGAGTGTGATGTTTAAAACACTAATTCATGAAGGGCACCTAGGTGGATCAGTCAGTTAAGCGTCTGACTCTGGGTTTTGGCTCAAGTCATGATCTCACAGTTTTTGAGTGGGAGCCCCACATTGAGCTCTGCACGGACAGTGCAGAGCCTGCTTGGAATTTCTCTCTCTTTCTCTCTCTGCCCCTTCCTGGAGTGCTCTCTCAATAAATAAACAAACAAACATTTAAAAAAAAAAAAACCTAATTCATGTAAAGCAGTTTATCAGGGACACTGGGAAATGGTTAAGTACTCAGTTGTTATTCTTTTTCTTCTTATTAAATTTATCTGACTTCTGTTTCCCTGAGTTGATTCAAGCTCTGAAAATATGTAACAAATGCATTAGGCAGGTTTGACTGTTTTCTTTAAGTCTTAACCCAGCAGCTTGATATTATTCACCAATTTAGTACCACTTGGCATTTGTGGAGCTCCCTTCCCACAACAATAATTGATCTCACACAGATCATCAGCCTTGTGAACTGGCACAGAATTAGAAAAACCACAAGTTTCACAAGAGGAAACAGGTCGGCGAGTGAAAAGTCTTGCCCTATGATGTACTTGAATTCAAGAAGGGGTGAGGGTTAGCACCATGCATGCTACCTAAACAGAGGAACCACTTCTCTTTTCTGGAAATCCTGACAACCTGAGGACTCAAGGAGGGAAAGACTCAATAAGTACAAGGAGACGGAAAAGATTGTGAGGAAGAAAATATGGCCAGTTTTAGAACCTGACACAGGCTGTTGTTTGGCGCTGGCTGTTTTCCAACCACATTAAAGTTCTCTACACTAGACTTGCTCAGTTGTGTTGGCAAACCCTGCCTCACAGACGAGGCCTCAAGTAATCTGTGCTCAGTGGAGAGGAGAAAAAACAGCAAGATCACTGTAACTGGCTGTGTTTCATTAACCCAAAGGCTCTGAGGGAAAAAATAATAATAATAAAGGTTTTCATGATTTGCACGTGATGATCTAACAAATTTTGGAAGAGGGCATTTTTTATTAAGTTTTTTTGTTTGTTTTGTTTTGTTTTACCAAATACATGTAAATTGACAGCTACATTTATATAAAAAGAAATTCATATATATATATTTCTGGTACAGAAGCTTCCTTGCAGTATGTTTTGTCCAGTTACTATAAGCATCATCACATTGGGTCTGGCCTCCCTCCTACCCCACTCATCACGACCTTCCCCCTACACGCACTAGAAACACTTGTTCATATTACTTCAGCTGGGAGCTAAAAGAGAATAATTTCAGTTTCATGAGTTAACTGAGATGAAGTGGGGAATTTCTTTTGTTGTTATTCAAAGGTATATATACACCCACATAAATTTTCTTTGATTTGTTCTGGAAAAGAGTTTATATCAAATATATAAACTTGGTGGTTTGAGTTCACCTAAAAAGAAAGAAAGGGAAAAAAAACAAAAACAAATAAACAAACAAAAAATAAAAACCATTTGCAGTAATCATGACACTCACTGAAGATAGGACCTGGGGATACATAGTATGCTACATGTTTGGATGGGAATTAGATCACATTTTCTAGTTCAACTTTGTACTTTCTTGATCTTTAAGGTAGAGTATTCTTTCCAAAGGGCATGGAATAAAGTGAACCTTTAATTAAGATGTTCTAGCAAAATTATAAATCAGAATGCTTTAGACTGAATGTTTGTGTCCCTCCAAAATTTGTATATTGAAACCCTCAGCCCCAAAATATTATTTGGAGATGGAGCCTCTGGGGGATAATTAGGGTTTGATTAAGTCTTGTGGGTGGGGTCCTCACTATAAGATTAATGGCATTATAAAAAGAGTAAGAGGAAAGCTCTCTTTCTGTCTGTCTCCAACTCCATGTGAGAACATAATGAGAAGATGCCCATCTGCAAACTAAGAGAGCATCACCAGACACCACATCTGCCCGCAGCTTGATCTTGGACTTTCCAGCCTCCAAAGCTGTGAGAAATAAATGTTTGTTATTTAAGTTGCCTGGTCTGTGGTATTTTGCTACAGCAGCTTACGCAGATTAAGACAGGAAGTTGGGCTTATTTTAGGCAACATAATAACCTAGGTCAAGTTCACCTTTGCTAGGTGTCCTTCTGCCTCTGTCAGGGCTGCCTTTCCCTTCTGATACTCCTTCTGCTTTTCCACATTTCCCAATTCATGTCAGAGGGTTAGCTGAGTATTAGAGGGTTAGGGAGGATAGACTGAAGGGTTTTGCCTTTCAAAGATTTCTTCAAATTTAGAAAATAAGAAAAAATTCAGGAGGGGGCCTCTAAACTGTAGCTATATAGTTCAATTGTCAGTAAGTTAGGTTTTGAAATAAAATGGTGTTTAACTCTAGTTTTGACACTTCCAAGTTTCCTATCAGCAAATCCCTTTAACCTCTTTTGAGCTTCATCTCATCAAAGAGAAAAGGGAGGAGAATAGCAATAGTAGCTTTTTCATGTTGACAATTAAATGAGAATACTAGCAAGCACTGAGAAAAATGTCTAGCCCATAAAAAAGAAGTTAATGAAGAAGAAGAAGAAGAAGAAGAAGAAGAAGAAGAAGAAGGAGAAGGAGAAGAAGAAGAAGAAGAAGAAGAAGAAGAAGAAGAACAAGAACAAGAAGAAGAAGAAGAAGAAGAAGAACAAGAACAAGAACAAGAACAAGAAGGAGAAATCCCACTTCAGGCTCTGCACTGACAGAACAGAGCCTGCTTGGAAATTTCTCTCTCTCTCTCTCTCTGCCCCTCTCCCCCACTCAATAAATAAATAAGTAAACTTAAAAAATATATAGTATGATTCCTAAACATACACACACCATACTTTTCACTTTTAAAAATGTGTTGTGATGTAGGGAATAAGGTAGGATCATTTTTCCAAGTCAAGCTGGTTTTGAATTTTGGGTACATCACTAGCCTGTGAGGTGTCTTTTAACAAGTTTCTCAATCTCTTATTGATTAAAAAAAAATCTAATGTGAGTTATTAACTCCTAAGGTTATTATAATTAAATAAGATAATGTGTATAATATATATAAAATCAAGTTTATCAGGCACTTTCAAAGATGAGAAGAAATTGACCTTTCATATTGTAAAATGCATTATGGTTTTATATAAATTATAATATTTTAAAATAGACACATTGACAAATCAAATGTTAAAAATTAGTGGCATCATGATAAAGGACTGCAGCAGTCATTTGCCTAAGAATATCCTAAGTATTAACTTACTTTTCCAGGAAATCTGCTATATAGAAAATGCTGATAAATCCATGAGCCTCTGCTGCAATCAGGCTATTGCTTCCTGAAGGGAAAATAATGATCTCAGGTGACATGGATTAAGCCTTATGTTAAAAGCAAAAGTCATAAATTAAAATTTGTTCTCACCAATTTTACTATATAATTAATTACACAATATAGCAATACAATTATGAGAGAGAAGAATAAAATTGTAGCACTCATACTTCAGTTTTTGAGCTATATTACAAAGTTATAGTAATCAAAATAATATGCAGCTGACATAAAAACAGACACATAGATCAATATGACAGAATAGAGAGCTTAGAAATAAAACCTACACACATGGCCAACTAATTAATGACAAAGGAGCAAAGAATATTCGATAGGGAAAGGACACTCTCTTCAGTAAATAGTGTTGAGAAAACTGGACAGTCACAGAAGAATGAAACCGGACCCTGATCTTATACTATAAAGAAAAATCAACTCAGAAGGAATTAAAGATGAGTATAAGACCTGAAACCATTAAAGCCCTAGAAGAAAAAAATAGGGAGTAAGCTCTTGGAGATTGGTCTTGGTAATGCTTTTTTTGCATTTGACACCAAAAGCAAAAGCAAAAACGAACAGGGTGGGACTACATCAAATGAAAGAACTTCTGTACATTAAAAAAAAGACTGTCAATAAAATGAAAAAGCAACCTATGAAGTGAGAGAAAACATATGTACAAATTAAAGATCTGGTAAAATGTTAATATCCAAAATATATATAGAACTCATACAATTTAAAGCAAAATAAAATCATCAATCCAATTAAAAAATGGGCAAAGGACTTGAATAAGCATTTTTCCGAAGAATACATACAAATGGCCGACAGATATGTGAAATGATGCTCAACATCACTAACCATCAGGGAAATACAAATCAAAACCCACAATGAGATATTGCCTCACATCTGTTAGAATGGTTGTCATCCAAAAGACAAAAGACAACAGGTGATAGCAAGGATGTTGAGAAGAGAGAACACTTGTGCACTGTTTGTGGGAACATATATTGGTGAAGCCACTGTGGAAAACAGTATGTCCTCAAAAAAAATGGAAAATAGAAGTACCATATGACCCAGCAATTCCACTTCTGGATATATATCTGAGTGAAACAAAATCACTGTCTCAAACATATATTTGCACTCTCATGTTCATTGCAGCATTACTTATAGTAGCCAAGACATGGAAACAATGTAGGTGTCCATGGATGGATGAATGGATGAAGAAAATGTATTTATGTACATTGGAATGTTATTCAGCCATGAAAGAGAAGGAAATCCTATCCTTTGCAACAACATGGATGAGCCTTGAGGACATCATGCTAAGTGAAATCAGACAGAGAAAGGCAAATACTGTATGATCTTACCTATATGTGAAATCTAAAACAACTGAAGTCATAGAAACAGAGAACAGATTGGTGGTTGCTAAAGACAGGGGAAAGGGTATTGGAGAAATTACTGTAGACGGTCAAAAGATACAAGTACAAGGTACAGTTCTGGGGATATGCTATACAACATAGTTATTTATAGTATTGTATGCTTGAAAGTTGGTAGGAGAGTAGATCTTAGAAGTTCTCATCATATATGCCAAAAATTGTAACTATGTCAGGTAATAGATACTGTCTAAACTTACTGTGGTAATCATTTCCCATTATATACTTATATCAAATCATTAAGTTGTATACCTTTAACAAATACAACACTATATGTTGATTATATCTCAATAAAACTGAAAAGAATATAATTAGTGAAGAAGGGACCACAATTATTCACATGTTCTTTTTTTAACAAACTACCTTTCTTATTTGTTATGTGGATGCTGGTTTAAAAGGTAGGAGGAGGTAAGAAAAAAGTAAATATAAGAAAATCCAGGGTGAATTTAAGTATTTTCATCTCACAACTGGGATTGACCTTGCATAATTTGTGTTGCCAAATGGTTATAGTGACCACTTTCTAACATCTCCAGGAGTTTTGTGATGGTGGTGAAAATCATACACACACACACACACACACACACGCGCATGCATTCTGAGTATCAACTTTATAAAAGATAAGACTTTTATTTCTTCCTTTGGACCATTTCTGAACTAAAAAAAAAATCCTTACTTTGCTAATTACCAAGCTTCTTTTGATTAATTTAGCAGTTCTTATTTCTTTGTTGTTCTTATTTCAATAAAACAAACAGGGTTCTCTTTCCTCCATGCACTGTTAAAAATTTTCCCTGTTATTTAAATGTTTTCTCTGCAAATTACTGAATTCCCTTATGTGGACTGATCTTTTAAAGAGCCTCATTAAATCTAAAAAGACATCGTTGCCCCAAATTTCTAGCAGTGTTAGCAAGGGTTGATAAATTTTAGGAGAAAGTTTATTCATTTACAACAAATATAGGTACACAAGATTGTATAAGGTATGAGTTTAAAGTTGTGAAGAGCATGGGTAGTGAACAAGAATTAAACATTTTTCAGACTATAAATCTCTATACAAATATATACCAAAGGATTTTTAAAGATAGAACTAGCTTCAAATATATGTACATATACATATATTTTTCTATGTATTTCCTGATTCTCCGAAAATAACTTGAAGTACTTAAGATAATATGAGAGGTATAATAGAGAGGAAAGTTTTCACCCATCTCAATAATGAGACTATGCAGTCCTAAAATATTGGAGCACGTTTTATCTTGTCCTTTTGCTCACATTGCCTCCTCTCTCCAGAACACTTCATCTAACTTCTCTTTAAAGACAACACTGCTCAGATAGAGCAAGTGCAAGGCTAATCAGGTGAAATTCTGGAAAACTTTCCCTGGCTTCTCTTTGTATCCCCAGCCATCATCTTTGTTTCTGTCCTTCATGACTGTCTTCTTAATTTCTGCAGGTATCTGTGTTAGAGTATAATAACTGCTTCATATGAGCCCATAGAATCAGACATTTCTTTATTCAACAAATACTTAAGTGCCTGGTATGTGTGGGCAGCAGAACTTGGATATTCTATCAAAATTAACTATATGTTTCCAGAGGAACAAAGGCTCCCGTCCTCTCTCAATGGGACCAGTGCTCAGAGTTGTCATCAAATGGTTGGAATTAAATGTGCGGGGGCATCAAACTTTTTCACCGGATCACCTCATGCTTTCGTGCTTATATGATGGTTTGTTGAAGTTAGAGAAATGTTCATGACAGTTTTTTTTTTCATGACACAGTTTTTAACTATTCTGCAAAACTTAAGTGACCTATGCAAATATCAAACCAGCAATCTTTGATGCAATTCCATGGGGCTCTAATCAATTGATTCAACTAGCACAGATATTTTTATGTATTGATCTGCCAATCTGAAGCACTCAGCTTCATTTAGATGGATCTATCTCCATTCTCTTTTCTTCAGCTTATTATCCCCATCAAATATATTTACATGAAAATATGGTTTACATCCTTGGGATCTTGGCTTTGCTCCTGACAGAATTTTTCCCCTGTCAAGCAGTTAATGCTCTCCTAGTGAGTTGATAGGATGTCAAGGACGTTGTCTAAACTAGTTGAAATTCTACAAATCTGAAAATGCTGATTTAAGGCAATACCCTGGAGAATTCAAAAGGCTGGTCTAATAAACAGTAAAGTCATCTTATCATCAACAAAAATTCATTGCATTTTTTCCACCTTGTACTATTTAGACTAAAGTAGCAGCAGCAAAAGTTTAACAATACAATACTAACAGATGGAGGAATTTATGAGTGCAAAGAAGAAGGCTTTATAATCACCCAGATTTTAAAAAAAGAAACCATGGATGAGATACCCCCGAAATAAATGCAGAATTGCTTAAGCATGATTTTAAAAATTCCACAGACTTTTTTTGCGCTACGGAGGCTGAGCTTAGCAAAATGATTGTGGTATGAGTTACATTCTGTTATCATAATTTTACTCAGTTCTTTTCATGAGGAAAAATGGGGACTACTCAAAGTCGGCTCCAGTGACTAATGCGCGTGCTTCTGCTGAATTACCACACTTATGCACATTTTATTAGGGCCACTTATTCCCCAACCATTGTAACATGAAAGGTAAAAATTTACCAGAAAGAAAACAGGAAAAGAAATGATGTTTTATTTTACTTATCCCACTGGAACAGGGAGCAATTTAAATGTACAAATGTAAAGCATTGCTTCTGAGCCAGCTATTGGTAATTGTTCCTGTCTTTAAATAACGAACTATTTAAAGTGCAACAGTCATGCACTCACTGGCCTAATTTGTATTGCAAGATATTATAAATACATTAGTCTCCTAGAGAAGAAAATTTACCATCAGTATGCCTTGAGGTTCTAATGGAGAGAGAGAAAGGTTATACCCACAATCACCCAAGGTGACGGTGCAGGTCCCTCCCACAGTTGCTCTAATGGATTGAGATTCAAGGTAGTAATTATGTAAAAGAGGGTGGCAAACATGTTTGCTAATAGTCTAGTAGAAATATACATCTACAACCTTCATCACAAGTGCAGGCACAGGAAGGAGTAGACAACAAGCTCAGAAATCAGTCTGAAAAATACTAAAATTCAGTTTGACATAGGGACTTGAGAAGTCCTTGGATGGGGTGAGGGGAAAACATCTCTTAGATACCCCAACATGAAAAAAACAATTGGGGTGCCTGGGTGGCTCAGTCAGTTAAGCGTCCGACTTTGGCTCAGGTCATGATCTCGCGGTTCGTGAGTTCAAGCCCCGCCGTCGGGCTTTGTGCTGACAGCTCGGAGCCTGGAGCCTGTTTCAGATTCTGTGTCTCCCTCTCTCTCTCTCTGACCCTCCCCCATTCATGCTCTGTCTCTCTGTGTCTCAAAAATAAATAAATATTTAAAAAAAAGAAAAAAAAAGAAAAAAACAAGTGGACAATTATGGGATGGACAGACTTTAGATGCTGCTGAAAATGTACATATTCCAAACCTACCTTCTGCTTTTTTTGTTTTTCCTTTGTTTTCACAAAGTGAAAGAAAAACTGACAATTAAATGAAAAATCTAGGTAAGAAAAATGGAAATAATTGTTTTGTTGTTAGTGGTTCTTTTAGTTTGTAAGGCATAGGCACAGCTTAACTTACCTCGGGAAATGGGGTTTTACGGTGAAAAAAACACAGGGGAGAGAGGAAATACAGCCATCAGAAACTGGGGAGACATGGACATCTGTTCACGCTACCCTAGACACTCTACCATCAGTAACCTGGGAGATCAGCATTTTCTGGTTTCAGACATCTGTGGCCTCTGCTTCCCTTCTGTTCTGCTTATTTTTCAACTTTGCATCTTTCCACTGCGTGGCTTCTGGCTTCAGCAGTGCCGTTGCCTCGTGGCCTCTGTTTGGTCTTTCTCAGGTCTCCTACTCTCTTCGATCTTCTTTTTGTGTGCCAGGGTCAGACTTCCCTGGAGAAGATTGGACTGGGTCAGAGCTCAGGTCAGTCCCATCCTTGCATAGAATATCTCCAATCTGCAGAGTTTTTCTGCAAAGACATGCACTTTACACTTTGGTTCAGGCAATAATTCCTGATCCCACAGTTTTGATGAGATCGCAGTGTCACATGGTAGAAAGCCTCTTTGCCTCCATGTTAAAGAACGCTTTGCACTGTGATTCACTTTGTCTGGAAAGCTCTTTGCTATATACCCACATGACTCATTCCTTTACCTCCTTTAGGTCTTTGCTCAAATATTGTCTTCTCAGTGAGATCTTCTTTACACACCCTATTTCAAATGTACCTCTCTACCTTTCTAACACTTTCCCATTCACATGCAATTACTATCCCTCTTTTCTTCTTTTACTTCGTTATTTTCCTTCTAAATATCTATTAACATCAAATTATGCTCTCTTCTCATTTACTTTGTATATTGTCTGTCACCCTCTACTACAATATAAGTATCACAAGTGAAGGGTTTTTACTTTTTTTTTCCATCACTAGGTACCCAGAACCTAGAACAATGCCTACCACATGGTAGCCATCTGATAAACATG
Source organism: Prionailurus bengalensis (assembly GCF_016509475.1). Classification (NCBI taxonomy): domain Eukaryota; kingdom Metazoa; phylum Chordata; class Mammalia; order Carnivora; family Felidae; genus Prionailurus; species Prionailurus bengalensis. The sequence continues at coordinate 53,584,812 of NC_057350.1, forward strand.
TATTGACTAAACATATCCAGATTGAAGAGGTCTTGCAGTAAAAAATAAAGATAGAACTAACATAAGAAATATGAGAATACAAGGTCCAGTATGTTGTAGCAAACCCAGAGATTAGTAGCCCTAATAGGAGCAGGAGGTAGTGGTCCTCCAGAAGATGATCTGTGGAAAAGAAAACTCAATATAATATCTGCTTAGATGCCAAATTTTGGGGAGAAAAGTGAGTCTATGATAAAGACAGTACAAAGAAAAGGAAAAGAAAAAAAAAGAGCAATTTGGGTATGCAACCAAAGTGTATCAGTGATTCTGCAAAGAATAATGATTATACAACTTGTGGTGGAAATGCAGTAAGAGGGCCCACCATTATCCTCACCTCCTGCTACTCATGGTGTTGTATCATCCCAATCCCCTTGAAGCGAAAACTGTAACTTGGTTCTAACTAATAAAAGATGGTAAAAGTAATGACATGCCATTTCCATGATTACATTGCATAAAATTGCAGTGTCTGTCTTGCTGACTCTTTTCCCTTCTCAGCTTTGATGGGGTATGCTGCCATGATGTGATCTGCTCTACAGATAGACCCCTATGGTGAGGAACAAAAGACAGTCTCTTGCCAACTCTTAGCAAGAAACTGAGACCATCCACCCTATAACCTGCAAGGTATTCAATGCTATCACAAACCATGTGAGGTTAAAAACTGATTCTTCTCCATCTGAGGTTTGATAGAAGACTTCAGCCCTGGCCAATACCTTGATTACAGCCATCTGAGATATTCTGAAGCAGAGAACCCAGCTAATCTGTGCCCAGACTCTTGATGCACATAGACTGTGAGAAAACAATGTGTATTATTTTATACCATTAAGTTTGTGGTAATTTGTTATGAAGCAAGGTAACGGATACGTGCTATAATAATTTAAACGTTTTTCATTGATTTCTGTCTTTAAGAATCAGCCTACAGACAAAACACAAGAGAGAATGAATGTGGATGTACAACAGTATTTAAATCCTTTCAAATGTGACATTGTGAAAGTAAGAAACTAAGATGCAGAGTAGATGTAGGAAAGAGAAGGAAGGTAGCGAGAATGTCCGTCATTTCATCTAATTATGTGAACAGTTAGGTTTATACAAAAAGGAATAAAGGTATAAATATGTTACTTAAATTTATAGAAGGCAAAAAATAGAGGAACTGAAACTATTATTGGATACTTTGAGTGAATTAAATTCCCAACTGTTTTGAGAAATCTATATGGTAAATAAGGAAATCTAGTAGAAACATATTATTTGGAGATCTAGAGGTAACTAACAGTAGGAACAACTAAAAGAGTTGAAAGCAGTTGCCTTTCACCATGAGAGAGTAAAGCAATGGAACATTGATTTTCATTTTTTCCCCAAACGATTTAATTCAAAACCCTGCATATGTTTTACTCTGTAAAAATATTCTAATAAAAAACAAATACATAGAATATGAGCAACAATATTTAATTAACTAGAAATAATGAGTATTTTATTACTAAATTCTAAATATCAACTCAGGCTCACTAAGAACTTGAGGATTTTCCACATCTTTCTAAAAATTTTTTTGCTTAATAATTCAATTTTTCTGAGGGCATAAATAATATTTGTCCATCTCAAATAATTTGAATAAATATAAAAATATTATGAACTAATAGAATACCTGAAATTCTGTCACCCTGGTGACATTTTGATGTCACCCTGCCATTTTGATGAATATATATATTTTTTGCTTCTCTCTCTGCACACTTAAGACACACATACTCATACTCTTCCCTTACATAATCTTAATATTTCTTAATAGCAGATCAGCAAATTGCTTTTAATATTGGAAAGCATATTGCTCCACACTCCATACTTTCCATAGCTGCCTGCATTTTTATTTTACTTCATTGAGAAAAGTATTCATAGACATATTGTGTATATCCCTATTAAATGTTTCATGCTTCTTAATTTTGTAACTGAGATAATACATGCAGATAGTTTATCTGAATTTCTCTTAGGATATGAAAAATTAACTAAGGTAGTGAATTAAATCAATATATAACTATATGTATCTACATATAATTCCATGTGAAGAGAGTTAAGTTGTGGTTAGGGAATTATTCAATATATATATATACAAATTAATACACATGGCTACAACATATACACCATCTGCCAATCTCAACCATTTAAAAGATAGAAACGATCAGAAAAGAAGCAATTACGATTCCTCATCCATCCCAATAAATATCATAAAATCTGTACCCGTTATTCGGAGTCCATTAAGTGGTACCTTATCTACATTTATTTTTAGTCACGATTCTAATAAACTTGGTTATCTGATTTCAAGCATACTAAAAGCAAAATCTTAGGGGTGGTCATCACTGAGCACTGTAATCAGCAGATACAACATGCCAATCAGTGTGGGAACTTGGTTGTAATTAATGTTAAGGTTTATACTTCAAAATGACCTTTGAAAATACAAGAGCCCATTAAAAATAACTGATGTTCAAATTATGATCCTGAGTCATCAATGAAAGGTTAAATTATTTTCATTTTCCATTTTTGAAGAAAAAAAGATGAAATGTCTAAAAATAGTTGAAAAAGATTTTAATTCAAAGGACTAACATTTTAAGCAAAGTTTTGCGACTTTACTGTATAACTATCTGATCAGTAGAGATAGAATTGCTACTACCACCACCAATCATTATCATCAGCATCAACATTTCTACTACTTATTAAAGTTTAAATTTTTAATTTATTTACTTGTAAGGCACACTGGAAGCTACTTGACCTGTTGCGTTAATCTGACAACCACCCTAGGAAGATGTTGTTATACTCATTTTCAGATTAAGGAAAATAAAGTTCAGAAAAGATAGAACTAAAAAGGAGGGAACAAAGTGACTTGCCCGAGTTCTCACTGTCAGGTTCTTTGCCAAGTTTGAATGTATGTTCACCTTCTAATCCTATGCTTGCTCCTCTTTTCTCTCTTTATTCTCTGAGTGGTTTCTGTCACACCCATTATACTCTTAGCGAACATCTCTATTCAGATAACTTACACATTTATATTTTTATCAAAGACTCCTCTTCTAAACTCTAGATTCATAAAGCTAATGCCTATTAAAATCTTCTCTTGAATGTCTCTGTAAGCCACCTCAAACTGACCTTATCTGCTATTACCCTGATCCTCTTCCAACGACCCTCAGCTCAGTGACTGGGTTCACCACACATCCTATTACATAAGCCAGGACACCAGGAGTCAGTCTTACAGTCTTAACAGGTGCCTCTCCCCCAGATTTCTCATCCAACCACCATCAGCTTACATCAAATATTACCCTCTTAATATATTCTCTCCATCTCTACCATCACCTCCTACAGTTAAAACTACCGTAATGAATTTGTTCAACTGCAATCACCTCTCACCTAGCGATCTCTTTTTTTTTTAAAGTATATTTAATCATGTCACGTAAACAAAGCTTTCCATTGCACTTAAGGTAAAGACAAAACGTGTCCTCACAGCTTGCAAGGTTCTGTATGGTGTTGGCCCTTTCTCCTTCCTAGTCTTACCTCGCACCACACTCTTCCTCAGTTTTGTTCTCCAGGCACGCAGATCTTTCTGTGCCTTTTCTTTATTTTGCTTTCCTTCACAATAGGATATTTTTTTTCTTCAACGCGCAAGAATCATTTTTATCTGTTTAACGTATCATTTTCTTCACGGACGCCTTCCTTGATCTTCCTAAATTAGTCCAACTCCCCTCTTATAGAAATTCATAATACCACATACCCTTTCTTTGTTTCACTTGCTCATTTGAATTTTCACATATATTTGTATTCTTATTTGCTGCTCCTTTTAGGTTGTAAAGTCTATGAAAAAGAGACATTCTCTGTTTTTGCTCATCACTTGTTGTGGTCTGAATGCTTGTGTCCATCTAAAAGTTATGTGTTGAAATCCTAATGCCCAGTGTGATATTATTAGGAGGTGGAAATTTGGGGATGGTATGGAGCCCTCATGAATGAAAGTAATGCTCTAATAAAAGAGGAGCTAGCGAGCTTGCTCACCCCTTCCATAGAGAGGGCACGGGGAGAAGATGGCAGTCTGCAATCAGGAAGAGGGCCTTCACCAGACACTGAACCTGCCAGCATAGTTGTGGACTTTCCAGCCTCCAGAACTGTGAGCAATAAATTTCTGTTGTTCATAAGCCACTTAGTCTATGGTATTTTGTTATAGCAGCCTGAAAAACCTAAGACATCATTGTATCCCTAGTGTCTTTTTTTTCATTTGTGTGTGTGTGTGTGTGTGTGTGAGAGAGAGAGAGAGAGAGAGAGAGAGAGAGAGAGAGAGAGAACATGAGCAGAGGAGGGGCAGAGAGAAAGGGAGAGGGAGAATCCCCAGCAGGCTCTGTGCTGTCAGTGCAGAGCACACACAGGGCTCAGTCTCACGAACCATGAGATCATGACTTGAGCTCGAAAATCAAAAGTCAGATGCTTAACTGACTGAGTCACCCAGGTGCCCCTCCAGTATCTTTTTGACAATACCTGGTATATAGAAGGTGTTCAAAAATGATTTTAATCTTGTTGGAAGAAGCAACCTTTACAATCTTACATAACTTATTTTAAATGCTTCTCAAGATAACAGTTTTAATGAGTGTGTATGCCTGACTATAGATTTAGGAAATATTGATGAATTGTTAGAAGGATTGTTCATCTCAAAGATACTGGAAAAAAAATAGCCATAGAGAAGGCAGGAAATTGAGAATCTCATCCTCTAAGATTATAGATGGCCTTCTTTGTTCACTTTTGTATAAATTCTCTGTCTTTTCTTAAGGTCAGTTTCTAAGTCACCTACTCAAATGAACTTGTACCTTTCTGGGCTGCTTCTTCAAAATATGGCCCTTTTGTAGCAACGTGGATGGAACTGGAGAGTGTGATGCTAAGTGAAATAAGCCATACAGAGAAAGACAGATACCATATGTTTTCACTCTTATGTGGATCCTGAGAAACTTAACAGAAACCCATGGGGGAGGGGAAGGAAAAAAAAAGAGGTTAGAGTGGGAGAGAGCCAAAGCATAAGAGACTCTTAAAAACTGAGAAAAAACTGAGGGTTGATGGGGGGTGGGAGGGAGGGGAAGGTAGGTGATGGGCATTGAAGAGGGCATCTTTTGGGATGAGCACTGAGTGTTGTATGTAAACCAATTTGACAATAAATTTGATATATTAAAAAAAAAGAAAACTCAAAAAAATCATGTTTCATTTGGAAAGAAGAGGGTAATTGAAGGCATCTGAATCTTCATCTCTAGCTTTTATTTGATTGTTCCTCACTGTTCTATAAACAATTGTGCAAAATATTAAGCAAACAAAACACAAAAACAAATCTTTGAAAATATAGTGTTTGGTTATGTTTGGTTAGCTTTAACCACTAACATCGTTAAAGAAAAATATGTGCAAAACTTTGATTCAACTCTACAAATGTCTTGTAAAATCAGGTGGGACTTGTTTTGGCTTGAGGATATAAACAAAAATATCTACTTTGATTTAAAACAAAGTTTATGACAAGTCTATTTTTTCTTACATTTGCTGTCAGATGCAATGAGTATTATCAATTCATGGGCTCTGATTTGAGTGAATGGTAAGGAGACCATGTCATGTGGATTGACATATGTGTAATAAACTCATCCAAAGATGCTCATAGGTTTAGAATATCTAGCCAATGATTTAAAACACTTTATAGATTGTAGTCAGAGCAGAAAAAAGAATTAAGTTCTATAAATTGCTTTAATTTACAGAAAAAAGAAGAACCCACAAACAAACAGAACCTCTCTTTTCTTTTTGAGATGACTTTTAAATGTACTTCAGATGGTTTTGGCAAACATGAAAAACATTCCAAAGTGTGTCTCTTGTGAGTCCCAAACAATGCAGTTGCTGAAGCCTCAGTTCTAAATTGTCTTTATATAATTCTAAGTTGGCAGACCAGGCCTGGAGCACTTATCAATTAAAATTCACTCATAGACTCTGTGTTCTGAGTTTTGTAGGAAGGTATTGTATTCTAGTAGAAACTCCTGTGGACAGAGGCCAGGCAGATCTCACAGATAACTTAATCTCTAATTTTTTATTTTGGAGAATTAGAAAAATAATACATTTATCATAGCATGGATGGGAATATTAAATAAGAAATAATTTGAGAAAATATTTGGCATGTATTAAGAATTTAAAAAATATTAGCTTCTTTTTCTTTCTTTCTCTCTCTCTCTCTTTTTTTTTAGAGAGAGAGAGGGAGCAAGATGGGGAGAGGGGCAGAGGGAGAGAGAGACAGAATCTTAAGCAGGCTCCATACTCAGTGAGGAGTCAGACTTGGAACTCTATCCCATGACCCTGGGATCATGACCTGAGCCAAAATCAAGAGTTGGACACTCAATTGACTGAGCCACCCAGGTGCCCTAGTTTCTTTTTTTCCTGGTATTAGCCTCTGAGAGATGATTGTATCAGAACATGGGTTAGATCACAGGTTCTTTCATGTATGATTAGGAGTCAGAGTTAAAAGCAACACTTCACAGAGGTCAACCAAAAGACATTTTCCAAATTCATATATACAAAGTATTGTTACTACTGTAATCAATTAATTCCTGTTACACAAAGAAAACTATTTTTTATTACAACGTAACAAAGAGCTGAAATTAGAGAATCTTCTCTGTCTGGATATACTTTTTGAATAGCAAAAGCAGTGGCTCTCTTAGAAATTAAGGAAAATATTATTAGTAGTCATAAAGGAAGGATGGAAGAAAGGAAGGAAGGAGATATGAGGCATTAGGTGATTTTATTCATAGCTCATCCCATTGGTTTTCTCAGTGACCTCACAGAACTCAACTGCTAAATTTAATCCAGTGATATCCTGTCTTTCATAGCATTTGCAAGGAGAAAAGGGGAAAAAATGAAATTATCTTTAAAGTATTAAATGTGTCGTGAAAATAAAAGAGACCATCAGTACATCCTCTTTGTTAGTTATCATATTTCAAAAGCAAAGCAATCATTGTCCCTATGACATTTTCTGTTACTCTTTGTTTTAGGACTTCAGGTTGACTTTATATTTGTGCACCATTCTAGACATGCAAAAGTGAGCTCTAAACTTCTCCCTTAGTATAAGTCAATATCAATACTATTGCTTTTTGCTATGTGGACATCGAAGTTAAGAATGAAACATAGGATTCTGTTTAGTCTCTCTCTCTCTGATTCTTAGTGTTTTATTTGTTTAAAACAAAGCCATCTAAGAAATATAGATAACAAAAGAGAAAAAATAAAAGAATAAGCCAAACTAGAGATTGCAATATATAGTTAGAATTTTATTTGACTGTGATGGGAATTGAGTTGCAGGTATAGAAAGAAATGAAACTTCAAGAGATGTGCCTACAGAAACCAGAACACACACACCAAAAGCGACACAGAAACTGCACCTATATACTGAGAAAAAGAACATACATTCAAAACAAAACAAAACAAAACAAAAATTTAGGAACAGATCTTTGTGTCCAACTAGAGACAATTTTGTCTTATAAACTTTAAAATATTTTTTAATGTTTATATTATTTTTGAGACAGAGAGAGAGCATGAGCAGGGGAGGGGCAGAAAGAGAGGAAGACACAGAATCTGAAGCAGGCTCCAGGCTCTGAGTGGTCAGCACAGAGCCGGATGCGGGGCTTGAACTCACAAAGCAGGAGATCACGACCTGAGCTGAAGTCTGACGCTCAACCGACTGAGCCACCCAGGAGCCCCGGTCTTAAATTTTTAGAATCAAACTCATATTTTTAAGTTGCAGTTCTGTAAGTAGAGGCATATCTTCCCTTTTATTGTTTGTTCTTATGGCCAAACAGAATTTAATCAAAGATCAGCCCCCCTCACACACACACCTTATATCTCCAAATTTCCAACTTCAAATGTATACGTAATTGTGGTCTTATGTTTAAAAACCAGTATTAAAATAAACTTTTCTTGAAGTTTAGCCTAAGTATGTATTTATGTTAAATAAAATGAGACATATCTGTGTGTTTCTTCACACATATTATGAAACTTCTGTGGCTAATTTTTTTGTCCCTTTATCATCTCTAATAGTTGTTCAGCTCTATGGTTCAATTAGTTAAGTAGGTTTTTCATTGTAAGGAACAGTGCTCTTTCAGGTTATCTGTGGTGCTATGGGTTGCTTTATCAGTAACTCAGGAACATATCTCAGCATCTAAGCCATCGGGTCTCAAAGGAGCTGAATCTGACTCTGGACATCACAGCAGCTCTAGTGGCCCAAGAACCCCTGTTGAATTTGCCATGCTGGACACTTCGCTTTTCTCGGTCTCTGCTTCTGCCTATTTGTGTGCTTTTTCCTTCCATCTTGCTGCTTCTGTTTAATCATGGCTTTTCCTGCCTCATAGCATCTGCATACTCTCATGTTCTTGTGTGTGTGTGTGTGCGTGTGTTTTTCAGTTTCTTTGCTTTCCAGAAGCCTCCAGCTGTGCTTGTTTCTAATGCAAAAATGGTGAAAGAAGAAATGTTTGGGTTAATTAATCATCGTCTTGGTGGGACTTGCATTGGCACCTAAAAATGGCTGTGTATAGATCAGAGACTGGTCTCAACTCCACTTAGTTGAGGACTACAGTGATCGTGTCACATGCTATAAAATGTGGAGACCTATGTGTAAAAGAATGGTCTGCACTTGCTTTTACCAGAATGAATCTGCAGGTATGGTGAGTTCTCATAGTCACAGACTGTGTAATATAGTAGCATTTATGCATTTCATGAGTTCTAAGCATTTTACAAGTTGATCTTGCCATGCTTTGTAACTACATAATTCATGGAAAATTCTGCTTTGTCTCCTAAATGTCCTTGAAGTAAGAAGCACTTAGGAAAACACTTGTGTTGAGTGCATTGCACAGCATTGCAGTAAGAGGTAAGCTATTAGATATCAACTGATCCCATTCATATGAGTTAATACAGCTTTCACTGGAAACTGAGTTCCTGAATGTCAAGTTCATTACACTTGACATCATAATACACTGCTTTTGACCATTTTATGTAAGTATTGAATTAGTAAGTTTAGATGTTTTGTGGTTTGTGGAAAAGATAATAAATCACATTATGGTTAGTTCATTCTTAAACTGAGGGGAGAAAAGTAAACAAACGAACAGTAAAACAGAACAATTATTTTATAAAGCTTCAGTGAGCTCATACTTATAATTCTATATTTACTATGATGATTAATCTGCAAAACAACTTAAGAGCTTTAGAAAAAGTCCAATAACAAAGAAAACAAGCTTCTTCAGGAGAAATACTGAACAATACACTTTTTTGTTTTTGTTTTTGTTTTAAGCCTGGAAAAAATAAAGATTAAGTTTATAAGAATAGGGAAGGGCAAACATAATGACTATAGAATGATTTCTCAAATCCCAGCAATAGAGCATGTTCAAATGATGTTACTCAGGAGATACAGGATAGAAATATGTGTAAATTTAAGGATGATTTTTATAATTTCTGAAAAATTAAAATGGCTAGACATGATGCAAGAAAGTTTGAGATACATAATGTATTACTAACTTTTATCAAAATTTTTTCTAAGTATAAAAAATACATCATCATTGTAAGAAATGCGGACATGTGGGAAATGAACAGAGAAGAAAGGAAAATTAAAAACAACCTACTTTCAAGTAGGTTGTAACCACTTCCAAGCCAACTATATATGTGACATTGCATCTACAGTTTTGAACCTGTTTAAAAATTCAACATTAGAACATAAAAAATCCCCTATGTCATAAAAAACGCTTAGCTAATGTATTTTTAATCACTCCATATTTCAATCAGGTGTCAGTTTTCGATAAATTTTATGTTTTTGGTTATTGGTGAAGTTAATCCTTTTTCATGTATGTCAGCAATTTATATTCCTTTTTGTGAGAATTGTTCGTGCAATTTGTCCAATTTGCTACTGGAGTCATGAACAGTTCTTTAGAATTTTTTTAGTTTGATATCATAGAATAAAACTTGAACTCTCATGAACTAAATTTTGTCCCATGAATGAAGAAATTCTGCACTGAAATGATGTGGTAGGATGAAACCTGACTGAAGAAATGATACACACATCCAGACAAACACACACACATTTCTGTATTCAGAAACACACACACACACACACACACACACACACACACAGAATAAACATGTGTATTCCAGTGACCAATATTTGGGCAAAGGGCAAAACTCACCTTCTCTGCCTCACTGTTTACTCTGCGTTGTGCTCAATCATCAAAACACCCTGTAGTGTCAACTCCTTTCCATGTCATTTTAGCAGATGCTGTTGGTACCCTGTCTGATATTCCCTCATCTCTCTGAAGCTTCCCTATCCACTATGATTTTCTGTGTCTTTCTCTATATGAGGGTTTTCTTTCTCCCCTGAGCCTGCTTAGTCCATACAAAGTGGAGTAGACCCAGCAATGCCAAGGCATCAATGCTAATGAGAAACTAACCCTCAGTCAATGGCACACAAGACTTGGTGGGTAACATCCCAGCTTCCTTTTCTTCAGTGAGACACTTCTGTTTTGTTCTTTATACTCTCTCCAAGGGCTTCCCAGTAGGATCCTCATATGACAATGGATAACCCCATTAATAAGTGTACTTTTTATTGGCCTTCTTCCCTTTTCTCACTTCTGTGCTCTTTCCCTGCACTCCCCTCTCAAATAAATCACTTGCACAGAAAACCTTGTCTAGGAGTCTGCTTTTGTAGGAACCAAATTATTATGGTCATAAACAATAAAAGATGGTGGGCTTTTAGAATAAGTCATCTAGAAGAGCATCTGAAGTCTTAGATCACCAAATTTAATGCAAAAAGAAAACTATATGTGGCTTTATTATTGTTGTTGTTTTGTCACCGCTGTTTTTACCAGGCCTTTTTTCACCGTTTGTCCCACCTGTGGTCCTGATGTGTTGTTTAGGTGTGGCAGCCTGGTGGCCAAAAAAGAGACTGAGAGTAAACATTTGTAGACATTCTTCATGTCCTGGCTCCATCACTAGTCTATCACCCAACCTCCTAGAGCCTCAGTTTCTTCAGCTATAAAATAGGTGTGCAATACCTGTTTCCCAACCTCATAGGCTTTTTGCAAGCCTTAAATGAGATTCTTTTGGGAAAGTGTTTTCTATGCAATTGTTTAGGTGATAACAAGAGCTGGTATCAAATTTATGTCAAAACTTTGCTCCCCATCTCACACTGCCTTTGATGTAATGTTTATGCGTATTTGATAACTTTACTTAATGTTCTTCAGCGTTCCATGTGCTACATTTTAGGACTTGAATATTAACGAATTTATTTATTCAGCTATGGATGCACAAGACTGATAGCTAACAGTCATTTCGGTGCTAAGAGAAAAGCAGAGTTGAGTATTTTCCTTATGGAGGTCTCTGCAGAACAAGAGCAGCAGCTACAGTAGCCCCTTTGCCCGTGGTTTTGCTTTCCAAGGTTTCAGTTACTCACAATCAACCATGGTCCGGAACCAGATGATCCTCCTTCTGTCATACGGTGGGTCAGAAGGTCAATAGTAGCCTAATGCCAGGTCACAGTGCCTATGTCATGCACCACACTTCATCTTATTCAGTAGGCATTTTATCATCTCACATCACCACAAGGAGAAGGGTGAGTATAGTACAATAGGACATTTTGAGAGAGAGAGAGAGAGAGAGAGAGAGAGAGAGAGAGAACACACATTCACATAACTTTTATCACAGTATATTGTTAAAATTGTCCTATTTTATTATTAGTTATTGTTGTCTATCTCTCACTGTGACTAATTTATAAATTAAGCTTTATCTTAAGTATGTAAATATAGGAACAAACAGTATATGTAGGACGTGGTACTATCTACAGATTCAGGCATCCATTGGAGCTCTTGGGATGTATTCCCAGCAGATAAGGGGGGCTGCTATGAGATTCTCCCACAAAGGAAACCACCTGACACCAGAAGCCTTCTCATAACACCTGATGGGTCAAGAGGTTCAAAGCATATAGTCCTTTTACTTGACAGCAGTTGAGGGGAGGGCTTTGTTACCATACCATTTTGGAGCCAGAAATCCTTGCTTCCTCTAGAAGCAGCCATTTGCAATCACTATTGCTAAAGCAGGGAGATCGGATTACAAGCCTCCATCTGTAGGGGAAATGCCTGACAACTTTTAAAGCGAATGATCTGCCATGGAGCCAAGACCTGATTTACCTATGGGAAATCAGCTCAGGTACAAAGGTGAGCTCTCTACCAGAGAAACGATGAAAAGGAAGGAGAAATGGAAATAAATTAGACTTCTACATTATTCAAATCATTTCAAAAATAAAATGGAACTTTCATAACTTCTGTTTTTTAAAGATTACAGAATATGTTTTTGTCCCACAGCAGAGGGGGAGCAATCAAGTTCAAGTTAGTTACAAAGCGAGGAAAAAGATGAAAGTTTAGAAAGCTTAGAACTTTGCTGACTTACAGGCAGAAGGCCGGGGAAAGGCTGAAAGACAGGAAATCGTGATTACTATTTGTGCCCTATTTCATAGTTTCCACTTTGGTTAAACTAACTGGAAGGAAACAAGTGATTAGGTTACTTGTGTCATCACTTACATCAGTAGTTTTATTTTTGAAAAAAAAATCATTACTGTTTCTTATTCAAGGAGAACGAGGATGAGAATCATCGCCCAATCTGATCTTATTTTATGTCACAAGCTAAACACGTTTGTTACCAAGATAGGGGCATATTGAAACCTGCGCTGGTGTGTACAGGAGTTTGATCGTAGAGGTGGTCCTGAATTAAGTAGGAGAGACCAGAGCTTACAGATCACAGCAAACAAAATGCCATCTCAGCAACTATCTCAAAACCTGGTTTGGTTCTCTGTCTTTTCCTACAGGAATTCTCACAGTATCAGTACAAAGTGTTTTCCATTTTACCAGGGCAAGATCTCTTTACAAAATTCTCCTTTCTTTTCTATATGAAGACTATTCATCCTTTCAAGAAGTGCCCTGATTAGGTTCCTTTCTAAAAACAAAATATGGGGTTCCTGGGTGGCTCAGTCAGTTAAGCGTTCGACTTTGGCTCAGGTCATGATCTTGCAGTTCATGGGTTTGAACCTGGCGTCAGCCTCTGCACTGACAGCTCAGAGCCTGGAGCGTGCTTCAGGTTCTGTCTGTCTGTCTGTCTCTCTCTCTGCCCCTCCCCCGCTCACACTCTGTCTCTCTCTCCCTCAAAAATAAATAAACATTAAAAAAAAAAAGCAAAATAAAACAAAGTACTAGCCATTGGACTGGATATCATATACATTAACTCAGGCTCATGTGAAGTAGAAGTTATTACCTGGTTATGCAGGTGAAGAAACTGATTTCCTCCACCACTTAGAATCTGCAACATGAAAGTTAGCACTTAACTGTGGCAACTGTATTGTTTAACAATTGTTACCAATGGATTTATCTTTGTTCTAAATAGAGTTTTCAAGTCTTTTGTAGACTGAGCATTGTGGAATATTGAGGAGAGATCCAATAAATGCTTCTAGATGGTTATATATCAGGTTTATCACATTACAATTCAATATGACTTTAGTCAGCTTTTAAGATCAAGGAAGCTTGATTTTCAGGGGCTAGGAAATGAAAAAGGCATATGCTAATATAAAACCTCATTGTCAGCTATATGACGTCAGTATAAAATAGAATCTCACTGCTTTCTGGTCCAATGTTATTGGAAATGGTGTGGCAAGAAAGGCTGTGGCATCCAAAAGAAAGAACTTCAGCTTCGTGGTCATAACTATGTAAAGAAGAAAGATCTGGAACAATTTTTTAAAAATATTTATTTATTTATTTACTTTGGGAGACACAGCACGCAAGCAGGGGAGGGACAAAGAGAGAGGGAAAGAATCCCAAGCAGGCTCCACTCTGTCAGCGCAGAGCACGCATGGGGCTCGAACTCATGAACAGTGAGATCATGACCTGAACTGAAGTCAAGATTAGAACACTTAACTGACTGAGCCACCCAGGTGCCGCTGGACTCATTTTAAAGATACCTAAGTAAGTATAAACCACCTGTAGGGAAAGGCCATTTCCCCTCACCCCTACCTTCCAAATCATTCTGGAGTCATATTTTTATAAAATATATTAAAAATGAATTGCTAGAAAAATGAAATGAAAAAAGAGAAAACAAAATATAAATCCCATTTTTTTTTAACTTTAAGATTCAACAGACAAAATTACCTTGCCAAATTGCCATGAATGCTTATTTCTAACAGACCTCTAACTGTCACTAATAACATTGTGCAGCAAACTCAGTCTACAGACCCACGCTTAGAGAAGGAATGAAATAAACCTTAATCTTATCATGAGAACAGTTGTTTATTAAATACAAGTAACAACAACAAAACCCCCAAACAACAAAGAAACAAAAACTACATTATTTTTATTGAAGTCCTGCTTCTTCTGAGCAGAGAAATGGACTTCGGGTAGCATGCCAGTGCAAAGATTTGAGCATCTAATTTTCTTTGCTTTTCTTTTTCTCTGCTTTTGTTTTGTGCACTATAAGCAATTCTCTTCTCCCCTTTTATTCCTTTGTCAATAATATTGAAGCTTTAAATATAAGTCTCATAGAGATGTTTTTCATATTTTCCCTGATTTGGGTATTAATAAGCAATGTCTAATTAGCTCCTGTGTTTTGATTTTATTAAGTATTGTGAGACAGTAGGTAAATCTTATTTTATATCAAGTACTTCATGATGCTTTCAAGAGTTAGTTCAAAAGAAGCTCTCTAATCACCAGTTAACAACAATATTAAGCGAATTTCCTAGTATGACAACCATCACATTCTTTGAAGTTAATGCCGAACTTAATTTAAAAGATGATATAAACATGTGTAAATTCAACAAAGAAGAAGGGAGATTGAAATAAATGTTATTGAAAAATACCTCTGGGCACCTGGGTGGAGGTGGGGGCTGCTTGGTATTCTCTTTCTCCCTCTTTCTCTGCCCCTCCCTGGCTCAGGCACACTTTTTCTTTCTCTCTCTCAAAAATAAATAAACTTAAAAAATGCCTCAAGTTGGTCCAGCAATCATTTCTCCAAATGCATGCATATCTATAATCAATCAAATAGCAACATAAGTCTTAACATTGCCATCTGGTGGGGGTGTCAGTGCAATGATTATACATACAGACTAGAGGTATGAGGAATAAATAGTAGCTGATATCAGAAAGAAGAATATCTTCCACATAATTGTTTTCCACTATATATTTATAGAGTTCCTATATAATTCCTAGTTCAACCAGCTGGTTCTCTTTCAAAAAATCTGAACTAAAGGAGAAGAAAAGTCAGAAAATTTTGCTCAATGACATCTAGGTATTAGAGAAACCTTCATATATATTCTCCCAATCTTGATTTCATCCTTTTGAGATGGACATAGAATTTTTATTCATTCATTACCTCTAAGAAACTAAGTTCAGGTAGGTTACCTTACTTTCTGAGGTGCTACAAGAAAATGTGAACAGTGCAAACAAACAAACAAAAATAGCCAAGAGCTGTGTTTGTATGTGTGTCCACTGAATATTTTGTTACTATTCATATACATGAAAAGTTAAGAATTTACCATGATAGAAACTTTAATATTTTATGACAAGTGTTAATTGCCTAGGTAGCATGTAGAACAATAATTTACTGTTTGTAACAATAATTAAAAGTTTAATGGTCATTACTTATTTCACTATTGTTACATGATAAGAAATATCACACATTTGACTTTTATGGGATTTGTTAACATGCAGTATTTCAATAGTCATAAATCAAACCAAATGTATTGAGATATACATATGATGAATGTGCTATATTAGAACAAGTTATAGAGGTCATTGAAGATAGTCAAAGATTTGTAGAAAGGATAAAGAAATTGGGAATATGGCATATCTGACAACATCAATAATGTTCCTGAGTTCATGTCCTTAGAAGTCAATTGTGAGCATTCGATTCTTCATCCTACTGAACATAAACCTTGCTATACAGAGATCAAAGACTACATGTCACTTAGGTAAAAAGTTAGCAAGTGGAAACCGGTTCTCTGGAAAAAAGCAAGTACCTCTGTTAGGTAGAAAAGACAAGAAGAGTGGCGAATTGCTTTTTGTTTTCTTCTTATGCTGTAAGCAGGCGCAGGAGCAGGAGCAGGAGCAAGGCCTTTCAATGACTGAAAAATGTCAATTGGTCCATAGGGGATGAAGAGAAAACAGGCACATAAAAGCAAATCATAATAACACAAACTTCAGAGAAGTCTCTGGTGAGGCATTTCAACATATTGTAATATGTTGGGAATTTCCATTTTGCTAATATTTTCCCTAGTTTAGCCATTTTCTTCTATAATACCACATCAATAAGCGTTTCAGTGTTGATGAATGAAGGGAGCCAAAAATAATATAATTCAGGGGTGAGTAGAACTGATATTTATCTTCCCATGAGACACATTATGGGAACTCTCCTGTGGTCATATTGAGAATCATCTTCGTGCTCTTTATATTATATCAGAGAGTAGAAATTAGGTATTTTCTTTTCTACTTAGTGTTCTTTGTACTCTTTTACTGAAACATTTTCGGGGAAAATAGGCCCCTGCTATTGGTATAGACCTTCAGTTTTGAAGACCATCTTGTCACTACTTTGGAGCACAGAGCTGTTCTAGATGACCTATAAGGATATTTCGAACTTTGATTCTAAAATAAAATCTATAAACAAGTTTTTCATACAAACAAAGGCAAATTACAATCCAAATACTGTATTTAATTCCATGAATGACTCTTGTTACAAACATCTAATTGTTGAAGGTAATTATAAGTGTTTTACTTTTTTATATTTTTAAAGTTTATTTACTTACTTTTGAGAGAGACAGAAACAGCGTGAGTGGGAGAGGGGCAGAGAGAGAGAGGGAGAGAGAGAAAGAGAGAGACAGAATCCCAACCAGGCTCCAGGCTGTCAGCACAGAGCCTAATGTGGGGCTCAAACTCACAAATCATGAGGTCGTTACCTGAGCTGAAACCAAAAGCCGGACAGTTAACTGACTGAGCCACCAGGGCACTCCTATAAATATTTTTCTTGAAATCTTTGTATCATCAGACATTTTGAAGAATAAAGAAGCTACTTTCACAAAGGAAAATCAACAATAGACATATGCTTTATATATGTAAATAGTTAACAATTGTTTTGCTTTGTGTATAGTGTGCTATTTATAATGACAAATTTACAACTTCCTATGTGTTTTATTACACTCTGAGTGGTGCTGTTTCAACATATATTTTAAAGCTATGTGGAGGAGTGAAAAAAGAACAATGTTGCATAACTTTGCCCATTAACATTGAGACTGGAGGATAGGTGGTTGTCTTATTAGTGCTATTTAACATACCAAACACAGAACTAGTTGCTTAACATGCATGATCTCATTTAGTTAATCAATCATAGTTTTGGAGACAGACAACATTGTATAACAGAGTGGTAGGAAAAGGTAGTGAGAAAATTTGGATTCCAGTTAGCGTGCAGGCATGAGTGAGGCTGAATGGAGCAGAGGAGTTCAAGACTAGTAAATGTAGCTCATCAGACTGGTCATTAACATGGAAATTAAAAGAATTCAAGATTGTGGAATCCTTAGAAATTGGCTTACTTTTTCTTGACACTCAAGTCCAAGGATACCATATGGAGGAGATACGAGCCAAGATTCATATTTTTCAATGAATATGGAAGGGAGTTCAGGAATCTATAAATGGTAGTGAAAAGGGATATAGGGACGTATGTGTCTTCAGCCAGTGCAATGGAAATACTTGGAAGGGGGTACTAGAGTCAAGAGCGTGAAGAGAAGTGTGTGAGAATATTGTGATGGCAGGGCCTGTGTGAGTACTGAGATCATAATCAGACAAAAACTTGTCTGGGTGGTAACCTGAAATCATGGAAATATGAAACTGGTTTTCAAAGATGACTGCTGAAAAGTGCCTTTGATGCAGGTGTCTGGAGAGCTGTATGAGGCCAGAGGATAGCAGTTTGCCGTCTGGCGCATGGTTGCTGAGGCTGGTGGAAACTTACCCTGTCATCCCTGTGGGGAATGGGCCCTGTGCAGATTGAGATCTGGGTGAGTCTGAGATCCGGTGAAAAAGAGGGCATGTGACTTGGACTGCTCAGTGCCGAAAACTGTGGGGATGAGCCTTGAGAGAACCTGACCACGTATGTAGTTGACATCCACCCCTGACTGTATGAGAGCAACGACAGTCTCAGAGAGCTTGCTTTGACCATAATAGCATTTACTGAAAACTCTTCTGTGTCAGGCAGTAGGCTAAGCATTTCACATTTGTTAGTTCATCAATTTCTCTCACCCATCCTATCATGTTTGTATTGTTCTCTGTATTTCCCAGATGAAGAAACTTAGGCTACTAACTGTAAAATGAAAATCTAAACGTAAGCCTTTCTGATTTCAAAGTTTGAGCTTTAACCACCCACATTATACTGTTTCCCTAACTAAAATTCCCTTTGCTTTGAGCTCTTGTTTGGGGTACATATACATTTTCCCTATATTTGTATTTAAAGCACTCAGGACTAATGCCTGATTTCAGTCTTATATTCCCATATATATTGTGGAGGGTAGAACACTTGAGTGAAAGAAACATTTCATATACTTTTCAACAAAATAAAACTGCTTATTATTGCTTTATAAGTCTCTCAAAAATTAGAATGCGTGGGGATAAATCCAATGATCATTTTTCTAAGGTGAAGACGGAGATAGGAAACAACCAAACCTGGGAATAGAAAAGGAGATGAAGAAATAGAACTGAAGTACAATTTCCTCATTAGCCTATCCTGGAGAGCCTTCTAGAACTTACAGAAATCTCCCCCTTTGTTGAGATACCAAAAGGGATTTTTTTTTTTTTTCAATTTATAGGCCAATCAACTTTAAGTACACCTAATAGTACCTTGTAAAATTTAAGCAGTTTAAACATCAGGCCTGTCCTGATGTGATTGGTTTTCTGAGTCATTGCTTCTTTAAAAGACTGAATTGATCTTTTCTATCTTGACTCTGGTAGAAATCTGAAGGGTTTATAGGTTTGTTTTTTGGGGGGGGAGGTCAAATGACAAGTACTCTGCCTATTAAACTACTTTCTTTGATTTTTGAGGACAGAGTGGGTTTTCTCTCTGTCTTCTAGACATAGCTTGAAAAATAAATTGAAATTTTTTTTCAAAAATTAGTCATACCAAAACCTCTAAAAATCGCCATTAAATTTTATTGTACTGGTAGGCTGGCCATGAAATGGACTCAGATTTGATTGTCTTCTATCTTCATGTTAATGCATACTAGTAAGCCCGAAACATGCAGAGAAAAAGAATTTACAAAGTGAGAGGCCATCAAATTTGACCAGTTTTTAACATTAAATTTTACTTGGTTTTGGTGGATTTTATCTTCTTATCAATGATTGCAAGCATTGGAGAGATTGGGAAGTGTCCCTGCATAAGAAGCATGTAATGGGGAGACCCAAAGACCAAATATAGCCCTAGATTGTTGTTATAAAAGTAACGATCCCAATAGAAAGTTTCTTAGTAGTATGTGGTATTACTCTCGAACTGTTTCTATGCACAAAATATTTAGTTTCTGATTTTTTTTTCTCGCCCAACCAAGAAAACATGTCATTGCCATGGCTTATATTCCTCCTCTTTCATTGTAGGCTTTTATTTAGCAACTGTCAGAGGGATGGGTGAAAATGGTGATAGTCCTTTTTTCACTGCTATTGAAGTTGCGGATGACAAGTAACTTTCAGGTTTGCTCTGACTAGATATATGAATGCGGATGTCTTCTTTTTCTTTTCATCTGTCTTTGTCATTCTATTTAATGCATTTGCCTCATAGGCACTGCATGTGGAAGAATTCAAAGTAGCAAGCTTTCAGAAAAGGAAGCTGAAAGAGTTTAACTAAAGTAGGGCAAGGAATTATAATGTTACTGTTGCAGGAAGAGGCAGCCTTTCTTTTTGTCCATCCTCATCCCTGGTGAAGAGAAGATCCTTTTGCATAGTAACACAACAAAGGTATGCCATCAGAGGCAATTCAATTTAGAAAAATAAAGATTTATTTTATATGCACTCAACACTGAAAAATGGAACCCTCCTAGAATGGAATGGGAATTTGATTATCACAGGGCTCAAGCAAAGAGGTTTAGGAGATTCCACAGCATGAGATATTAGGGGCTGAAACAGGCTGAGAGGCCTGGAAGCTTCAAACAAAGGAGGTACAAAAGGAAGCAGAAAGGGAGACCAGGTAAGAAAGAACTTCCAGTTTGCCATCCAAGACAATACTCAATGGGCTGAAAGTCAATGCAAACAGAGAATAAAGAAGTATGTTTTATCAGTCTCTAGATTCTCAGTGTGTTTATGATCTGCTATCACTGTTCCTGAATGCTTTTCAGGATTTGCATGATGTAACTACTATTTTACATTGGTATGGGGTATTGAGGACCAAAATGCGATCTATTGGGAATCAAATGTACAATAAATTCAATGTAAAGCTCTTTACGTTTGTAAGATATGATCTGAATGGGACTTTGTTGATCTCGATATTTTCTTTCATCTCTTTTGAATCTATGTTGAAGCTCTGTTCTGTTTCTCCCATTTCCCATCTGTTCCAGTGTGTCTTCAACCTTTGTACCCAGGAGAGTTCTTTCTTGGCCTCAGAGACCTATGGCTTAATTCTGTGGTTCAAAGTTTGTATCCTCCTTGCTGGTGGAATATTTGCTGCCCTGAGCCAAATATTTGGTTTCAACTTGGGGACCCTGTCTGTGACAGGTAGACCCTGTCTACCCGTGTGGTGACAATGACCCAAGTTGTGCTGTGGCCTTGGAGGATGAAGCCCTGAGAAAGAGGGCCTCTTTGTGGCACTATGACAAGCCCTATGAGGAAGATATTTGAACGAAACAAATGGAAAAGGAGATTAATAATTCTATCATTCATTTTCTCTTACCTTGACCAATGGAGGGGAATACCTGGTTAATTTAATCCACTGGGTTCTGGTCTCCCAGAAATAACAATGATGGGTTCCACAAGGAAACATAATTTCTAAACTTCTCATTTTACCAACTGAATCTGAGTTCCAAAGTTTTCATGGACAAGTTCTTTCAAATCCTCAAAGACTAAATATCATCTATATTACTAGAACATTGAGAACAAATAAAGGCCTTACCTATTTTTATGACAAAGGAATTGTCCTACATCCTGAACCCGATTAAGAAGTCACAAAAAAGCAAACCACAAAATAAAGATGCTTAAATACTAAACAATAAATTGTCAAATGTAACCTTACAGAATATTGATAGACTGATGGAAAATGGGATTTATTTAGGAAGGTAGAAACAGATAACTAAAAAGTAAATTAAAATAATATAACAAATACTTGACCAAAAGAAGAAAATCAAAAGATTTTGTAATAAATGTCATAAAGCATTGAATAAAATTTCAATATGTATTTCTGATTTTATAATCTTAGTAAACTAGGGGAAAAAAGAGCATTCCTTAACCTGACAAATATAGATTTTTAAACTAGCCAGCATCACATTTCAGAGTTGAATACTGAAAAAATTCTCATCCCAATAAGGAGTAGAATGTTGGAAAACACCACTGTCATTTATCATATTCTTAAAACTTTGAGATAGTAACAATTGACAAGAAAAGGAAGGTAAGAATCATACATTAGGGAGAAGCCAACAAAATTATCATTATTCACCATTAATTTCACAGCCTGTATGGCAACACAAAAATACATCTAGTAGATAAGAATAGAAATAGTTAGACAATTCAGGAAAATGGTTTACAAAATTATTGTGTTTATATCTAGTAGTTTTTCACAAATATCAAATATAAATTAGAAAAATATAGTGAAGAATATTCTATTAAAATATCAGCAAAAAACATAAATGATTAGAAATAAACTTAAGAAACTTCAGAACTATAAAAAGAAAACTTTAAAATCCTAGTGAATTATAAACAATACGTTTTTAAAGCATAAACTACTTTAATGAAGTAAAAAATATATGTATATCAAAAATTAGACAAATTATAAGGTACGGTTTGAAGACTTTCAACACAACGAACACATCCACATAAACTCCAAAGCAATAAGCAAATTGAATATTGCCATTTAGAGTTATACAGCCAGTCCCCAACTTAAAATGGCTCCACTAAATAGTTTTCAATTTTATGATGGTGTGAATGTGATATGCATACCATAGAAACCATACGTTGAATCTTTTGTTTTTAAATGTCCACTTATTTATTTTTTGAGAAAGAGACAGAGAGAGCACTAGTGGGGAGGGGCAGAGAGAGAGAGAGAGAGAGAGAATTCCAACCAGGGTCCTTGCTGACAGAAAGGAGCCGGACACAGGGCTCAAACTCACAAACCGTGAGCTGAAATCAGAAGTCGGATGCTTAACTGCCTGAGCCACCCAGGTGCCCCCATACTTGGAATATTTAATTTGGACTTTTCCTGGGCTAGTGACATGTGGTATGATGCTCTCTCGTTGCCGGGCAGTGGCAGCGAGCTGCAGCTCTCAGTCAGCCCCGCCATCACAAGGGTAAACAACAGATACACTTACGATCATTCTGTATTCATACACCCATTCTGTTTTTCACTTGCCGTGCATATTCAACTACTTGAGATAATCAATGCTTTATTATAAAATAGACTTTGTGTCAAAAAAATTTTGCCTAATTGTAGGCTAATGTAATTGTTCTGAGAATGATGCTAAGCTATGATGTTTGGCAGGTTAGGTACATTACATGCATTTTCAACTTACAAAGTTTTCAACTTACAGTGGGTTTATCAGGATGTAACCCCATTGTAAGTTGAAGAAGATTGGTATCTACAATTTGACTAGAGTTGATTTTTATATGTTGTGTGACATTGGGGCCAAAATACTGTATAAATATATAAAATACTTCCATCACTCCAAAAAGTCCCTTCAATCCTCTTTACAAATACCTTTCCTCCATCTCTAGCTCCTGGCTACTAATGATCTATTTTCTGTCAGTAGAATTCATACAAATGGAATCGTACAATATTAATCTTTTACAACTGGCTTATTTTATTTAGTATAATGCCTTTGAGATTTGTTAATTTGTTTCATGTATCAATAATTAATCCCTTTTTACTTATTGGTAATAGTGCATTGAATACTACTACCTATTCATTTTTTCATTGTTGGATGGATATTTGAGTTCTTTTTAGTTTGGGGCCATTTTATATACAGCTGCTATGAGCATTCATATAGCTGTTTTCAATTTTCTTGGTTACAGTGCAATTTTGGCATGACCCAGACTGAAATCAAATGTTACAGGCTCCCAGGGCTCCGAGGCTACCCACACTTTTAACCAACTGACTACAAATTCAGGGTTCCCACTAACCTCTCATGACAATTCTTTAGAAATGACCACAGAACTCGGGAAAGTTCTGTACTTATAAAACAATTGTTATTGCAAAAGGACAACTCAAAACCAGGTAAAAGAAGAGGCACATGGGGCCAGGTACAGAAGGGTCCCAAATATAAAGTTTCCATGTCCTCAGGATGCATCAACAGTCCAGTAGTACATCAATGTATTTGGCCAACCTGGAAATCTCACCTGAGCCTCAGGTGTCCAGAGTTTCTAGTGGGGGTTCATTACTTAGGAATGGTTGATTGAATCATTGGCTACAGGACTGAACTCAATCTTTGGCCTCCCTCTACTCCTGGGAGGTTGCCAGTTTGGACTGATATTACGTAGATCTAAAACTCTAATGCTCTAGGGGCGCCTGGGTGGCTCAGATTGTTAAGCGTCCAACTTCGGCTCAGGTCATGATCCTGGTCAGTATCTTCAAACCCGGCATCGGGCTCTGTGCTGACAGCTCAGAGCCTGGAGCCTGCTTCGGATTTTGTGTCTCCCTCTTTCTCTGCCCCTCCCTCACTTGCATTCTGTCTCTCTCTCTCTCTCTCAAAAAATAATAAACATTTTAAAAAATTATTTAAAAAAACCTCTGATGCTCCAATCACTTGGTTGATCTTTCTGGCACAGTTAGCTTCTATCCTCAAGCCCTCTAGGGACCCAGAATGAGTCACCTCATTACTATAATCTCAAAGGGTGAGATCCACCATGAATAATACAGGCACTTCTATTACCAGGGAATTCTGAGGGTTTAGAGGCTCTTTTCCAGAAGCCTGGGACAAAGACCAGCTAAACTATTACACAACATTGGATTATATCTAGAAATGGCTTTATATGTTCCACTTCATATGAAACTGACAGACTTTTTCCCAAAATGGCTATAAAATTTTGACATCTGTTACACTTCATCTTTGCTATTACTTGGTACAGTCAGTTTTTAAATTTACCACTTTTACTTCGTGTACAGTGGTGTCACATAATGAATTTGATTTGAGTTTCCCTAAGGATTAATGATGCTGAGAACTTTTCATGTGCTCACCTGAAATTATTAGATTTTCTTTGGTGAGATGTCTGTTAATATTTTGGCTTTTTTTTTAAATTAGGTGTCTTTTTGACAGTTTTTTTAACGTTTATTTATTTTTGAGACAGAGAGAGACAGAGCATGAACGGGGGAGGGTCAGAGAGAGAGAGGGAGACACAGAATACAAAACAGGCTCCAGACTCTGAGCTGTCAGCACAGAGCCCGACGCGGGGCTTGAACTCACCAACCGCACGATCATGACCTGAGCCGAAGTCAGACGCTTAACCAACTGAGCCACCCAGGTGCCCCGACAGTTTTTTTTAAAGGTTTGTTCTATATTGTTTCTTTTTCTTTTTCTGTTTTATATAACATTTATTGAGATATAATTCACATACCATATAATTCACCCATTTGAAGTGTAAAATTGAATGTTTTTTAAAATATTCAATGTTATGCAACCATCACTACTGTTATGGGTTGAATTGTGTCCCATCTTGCCTCTCCCTATTCATATGTTTGAGTCCTAACACCCAGTATTTCAGAATGTGACCTTTTGGGGGGGTAGCTAATCCAATATGACTTATGTCCTCATAAGAAAGGGATTTTTGGACACAGAGAGATGCAAAAAGAGAAGGTGATGTGAAGAGACTAAAGGAGAAAATGGCCATCTACAAATCAATGATAGGGACCTGGAACAGATTGTCCCGACAGAAGGAAGCAAATCTTCTGATATCTTTTAGATGTCAGACTTTTAGCTTCCAGACCCATGAGACAATAAACTTTGCGTTTAAGTCACCCAGTATGTGGTACTTTGTTACAGCAGCTCTAGAAAACTAATACAGATACAGTCAATTTTATTACCTCCCAAAAAACAATGTACCCCCTTGAGTCACTCAAGACTTCCCACAAAACCCTGTTGGCTCTAGGCATAGGCAACCACTTTCTGTCTACTTTTTGTCTCTACAGATCTGTCAATTCTGAATATTTCCATAGTTAATTTTGGGGGAAACAGCCTGTTTTATACACTGGCTGCATTTGTTACATGAGGGTTCCAATTCTCCATATCTTTGCCAAAACTTGTCTCTTTGATAATAGTTAACCTAATGGGCAGGAAGTAATATGTTATTGTGACTTGTATTTCCCTGATGAATAATAATGTTGGCTATCTCATCATGGGCTTCTTGGCCCTTAAATATTGTCTTTAAAGAAGTGTCTATTGTACATTAAATTACTTTTCATCTCTGTTGAAAATCAACTGCCCATATATATGTGGGGTTATTTCTGGACTCAGTCTTCTGTTCTCTTAATATATTTGTGTATTTCTTTTTTTCTTTTTAAAAATTTTTAAAATATTTATTCACTGTTGAGAGAGAGAGAGAGACAGAGAGTGAGAGTGAGCAGTCAGCACAGAGCCTGATGAGGGGCTCAAACTCACAAATTATGAGATCAACTGACTGAGCCATTCAGGTACCTTTATATTTGTGTATTTCAGTGCAATGATTTTACTGCCTTTATCTCTTTGTTGATCTTGATGTCAATACCATACTGCCTTAATCAGGGCTGGGACTAAGTGAAGCAAGCAAGGTACCTAAATTTAATGCATAAAATTTATTTATTTATTTATTTATTTATTTATTTATTTACATCCAAGTTAGTATATATGTAATAGTGATTTCAGGAGTAGAATCCTGTGACTCACTCCCTACAAATAATACCCAGTGCTCATCCCAACAAGTGTCCTCCTAATGCCCCTTTCCCATTAAGCCCAACCCCCCACCCAAAACCCCTCCAGCACCTCTCAGTTTGTTCTCTGTATTTAAGAGTCTTTTATGTTTTGTCCCCTTCCCTGTTTTTATATTATTTTTGCTTCTCTTCCCTTATGTTCAGCTGTTTTGCATCTTAAATTCCACATATGAGTGAAGTATGTGATATTTGTCTTTCTCTAATTTCGTTTAACATAATACAGTCTAGTTCCATCCACATGGAAGATTTCATTCTTTCTGATTGCCAAGTAATACTCTGTTGTATGTATACATACCAAAACTTCTTTGTCCATTCATCAGTCAATGGACATTTGGACTCTTTTCATACTTCAAAGTTACATGTTGAGATTTTGATTGGAATTGCCTTATTGAGTTGACTCTATTAATTTGGGAAAAATTCACATCAACAATATTCAACCATCTAAACCATGAATTTAGGTTGTAATTAGGTCTTACATATTTTTCTTTTTCAAATTTCAATTTCCTAATATTTGTTATTGCTACATAGAAATGTAATTGATTTTAATGTATTTGATTTTAATGTATAATGATCTTATATTCTATGACCTAGATGAACTCATTTACTAGTTCTAACAGGTTTTTAAAAAAATTCTGTAAATTCATTACATTACAATCATATTGTCAGAAAACAAAAACAGTTTTGCCTCTTCCTTTCCAATCTAGGTATCTTTTACTCCTCCTCCTCCTCCTTTTCCTCTTCCTCCATTTCCTTTTCCTCCTCCTCCTTCCCTATTATACTGCTAGGATCATACCTAGAACCATGCCTACCCTATTAAATAGGAATGGTAAAGCAGAAATTCTTGTCTTTTTCCTGGTCTTCAGGAGATATTTAGTCTTTCACCATTAATTATGAAATTAGCTGTCAATTTTTTATAGATGCATTTTATTAAGTTGAGGAAGTGTCTTTTAGTTCTAGTTTGCTAAGAACTTTTATCAGGAATGAATGTTGGATAGGGTCAATAGATTTTTTCCTAATCTCTTAAAATGAGCATATAGATTTTCTTCTTCCTTTTTTAAAATTTGTTAGTAGGGTGAATCACGTTGATTTATTTTGAATGTTAAACCATACTTTCCTGTGTTAATTTCTTTGATCAAGGTGTGTTACCCTTTTTGGGGCGCCTGGGTGGGGTCAGTCAGTTAAGTGTCTGATACTTGATTTCAACTCAGGTCATGATCTCACAGTTCATGAGATTGAGCCCCACATCGAGCTTGGGATTCTCTTTCTCCTTCTCTGACCCTCCCTCCCACTCTCTCTCTCTCTCTCACTCGCAAAATAAATAAACTTAAAAAATATTGAAAAAGATGTATTATCTTTTTGAATATTTTTTTTGGACATGATTTATGAAAAGTTTGCAAGGTCTTTTTGCACCTATGTAAATGGGAGACATTTGTCCATAGTTTTCATTTCTTATTAAGGTGATGTTGATTTATAAAATAAGTTGGGATATATTAATTTTTCTTTATTTTTTTGTGGGTAATAGAATTATTATAGACTTTGTATTATTTCTTCCTTAAATGTTTGTCAATATTCATGAGCAAAGCCATCTGGGCCTAGAGCTTAATGTGGCCCAGCCCACAGGGTTTTTAACTAAAAATTTAATGTATCTAAGAGTTATCTACTGAGACATCTATTCTGTATATAATGAGCTTCAATTGTTGGTGTCTTTCAAGGAATTTGTATATTCCATTTAACTTGTAGAACTTATTGGAGTAAGTTTTCTTTCCCTGGCTCAGATAGCTTTCTTATACACAAACACTGATCAGTATTCAGCTGAATATTCTAGAGGGAGTCCCACTGAAGACCACTGGAGTTCTCCCTATGTGCAGCTCTCTTTGTTTTGTTTTGTTTTTTGTTTTGTTTTGTTTTTTCCCAAGACTCTTCTCTAGAATGCTGTCCTCCAAACTCCAGCTGCACTGGCTTCCCAGCACCATAACTTCAACTCAGCTGCCAGCTTCTGCCTTGGTTCCTCTTCCATGCCCTGTGGCTTTGAACTTTGTCTAGCTAGTAAGGTAAGTAATCAGAGGGCTTGTATTGTTTGTTTTCTTTCTCTCATGGGTCATAGTCCCTTCTTGTCTGATGTCAATATCATGAGAACTGTTGTTTCATGCACATTATCTGAATTTTAGTGTTTTAGAAATTAAGGCTTATTTAGTCAATGTTTCTTTGGCCAAAAGCAGAAGTGTTCTACAATATAATATTAAGTTAAAGAGCAGTATCCAGAGTACATACATAATATAACATGTACTTCGTATGTACACAGGTAAAGAAAAAATGCTAAATATATCAGCACCAAAATGTTTATGATATATATTTTCAAGTATTAACTTGCAGATATTACCTTTTTTCTATTTTCTGAAATTTTCCATAGAGACCATATATTGATTCTACAATAAAAATAAACCACCGATGTTATAACAATAGAAAAACAGAATTAAATTAAGAGCCCAGAAATGAACACAATTTCAAATATGGAACTTTCAATGCAGCATAATGTAGGCAATTATTTTTCCTGTTTATTCATCATATTTCTACGAATGGAAGCCTGAGATTGCATTTGATTTTTTTTATAGCAACAATATCTCATTATTGACTTATTTTGAGTATACACCATCAACAAAAACTCCCAGATCTTTTCTCAAAGATTCCTTTTCAGCACAAATTTTCTGCTTCCATTCCTTTTTATTGAGAAAATTTTAAGCATCTTCTGTACAAGAGCCATATTACAATTATCTGATAAAAATAAAATCCAATTAAAATATAATAACATGTGCATGCACCTAGTTTAAAGAGCTAAATAATTAAAAAATAAATTACCACACCCCATGCACTACTCTATAGTGGCAACTGCTTTCATATATTTTAGCTGGTTCTTTAGATTTTGCCTCCACATTGAAACACAAACACACACACACACACACACACACACACACACACACACATTACTATTTCTTGATTTTTTAGTTTTAGGGATTACTGCTGTGTAAACTGAAATTCTAATATGGCATCCATGATTCTTGTCTTTTAGTGTCCACATTTTTATGTGACCCCCTTTATTTCGAGTCTGCATTTAGAAGTGATGCACAATTTGCTTGCAAAAGTGTAGGGATTTTTTTTTTAATTAAGCCCTCTATTCAGTTTGCTTTAAGTTATTTGAAAGGGAAATTTATCCTGTGTGGGCCTGAATTTAACAGGAAAATATTAAAAGAAGGTCTAGAGGTATGTGAATGGAAGCATCTCTCTCTCTCTCAATCTCTCTTTTTCTGTCTCTGTATGTGTATGTTGCTAAATTTGAAGAACAAAGCTCCCAAGAATTCTGCATCTGTAGGGAAATGAATTCTGGCAGCAATTTGAGGGAGTTTAGATATGGATCCTTCCACAATCAAGCCTCCAGATAAGAATGCAACATGCAGAGGACCCAGCCAACCTGTGCCTTGACTTCTGACCCACAAAAACTGTGTGATAAGTGAGGGTTGTGGTAACATTTCATACAGAAATTGAGTAAGTTGTGCAGAAATGGTAAATTTGTGTAATTTCTTACACAACAACAGAAATACATACTCTGAATCCTCCTATCTTTTGAATTTAGTTGTGTGATAATTTGGAATTAGGTCAGTATTTAGTGTTTATAAAACACTATTTGTAATTGAGCCATGAAATATACTGCATTTCTTTTAATAATTTTCATGTTTTTTTTCTTCTTTGGTTTGAATGTAATAGTAATTAACTTAGCCTTGCACTTGCCCCAAGTTGTTAAATATTCTCTCAAAATAGTCACCTATACTAGGCCCACAGAAAAGACCCTAAAAAAATAAAGATATCCAATTCAAGAAATGAGGTGAATTAAGCCACAGAAGATAGCACCCAGAAAAGATCACACAGTCTGAATTGAAGCAGGGTCTGTGTCTTAGTTTTGACACAGCACATCTTCTAGTAACTTTCTGAAAAAAAAAACATGGAAAGTGTTTTTATTTTATTTTACTTTTTTAGTATTATTTTTAATTGAGAGAGAGGAAGAGAGAGCGCATGCGAGCAGGGCAGAGGGAGAGAGAGAATCTTAAGCAGACTCAATGCTTAGTGCTGAGCTTGATGTAAGGCTCAATCCCATGACCTGAGCTGAAATCAAGAGTCAGATGCTCAACTGACTGGCACACCCAGGTGCCCCAGAAAGTACTTTTTAAAATAACCATATATCAGAAAATATTTTATCTTCATACTTAATTGATGATTTAGCTAAGATTAGAAATCTAAGTTGGAATAATTTTCCCCTCAAAATTTTGAAGGAATCATAGCAAGGTACACTAGCTTCAGGCATTATTGTTATAAAGTTAACTTTGTTTGGATTCTTAAAATTGTATACAAATTTTATTTTTGTTCCCACTAGCAAAGCTATTTAAATCTTCTTTCTGTCACCAGTGTTCTGAAGGTTTTAAAAGATATGCTTAATATTTTCACTGTGTTGGAACTTACTGTGTACTTTCAATCAGAGCATATGTCATTAGTTCTGGGAAATTTTCCTGATTTATTCCTGTGATAATTTTTTCTCCTGTGTCCTCTTCTCATCTTTCTTTTAGAGTTCTGTAAGAAAATGCTTAGCATATTAGACAATAGTCTAGTTAGAAAGTTATGAAAATGAAAAGGAGATGTGCTCAAGTCAATTGGCTGGCTTTCTCTCTGTCTCCCTTTCTTCCTTTCTTTTTCTTGTTAATATTTTAGCTGTTTATATTTATTTTGAAATAATTGCAGGTCTACAGAAAAGTTTCAAAAGTAAGATAAATGGTGTCTCATCCATTACTCATATTCCTCAAATATTAATATTCTACCACATTAACTTTCATTTTCCCTCTCTCTGAACCACCTAAGAGTAAGTTGCTGATATGATACCCATTTAATCATAAATACTTCAACATGCATTTCTTACCAATAAAGATCTTCTTTTCCATACCATGGTGCAATTATTAATATCATGAACATGGCACTGATAAAATTATTATGATCTATCTAATAGGGACCATATTAAACTTTCACCAATTGTCTTTTATATATATGTAAAATTGTCTTTCACCAATTGTCATATATGTGTGTGTGTGTGTATACATACATATATATGTATGTATGTATACACACATATATAGAGAGTTGTCAAGTTAGCTAACATACAGTGTATGCAGTGTACTCTTGCTTTTGGGGTAGAGTCCCATGATCCATCGCTTACATACAACACCCGTGCTCATCCCAACAAGTACCCTCTTCAATGCTCATCACCCATTTCCCCCCTCCCCCTCACCCCCCATCAACCCTCAGTTTGTTCTCTGTATTTCTGAGTCTCTTATGGTTTGCCTCACTCTCTGTTTGAAACTATTTTTCCCCTTCCCTTCCCCCATGGTCTTCTGTTAAGTTTCTCAAGTTTCACATGTGAGTAAAAACATATGATATCTGTCTTTTTCTGACTGACTTATTTCACTTAGCATAATACCTTCCAGTTTCATCCACATTCAGTGCAACCCCAATCAAAATTGCACTGGCATTCTTCTCAAAGCCAGAACAAACAATTCTAAAACCTGTATGGAACCACAAAAGACCCTGAATAGCCAAAGTTATGTTGAAAAAGAAAACCCAAGCAGGAGGCATCACAATCCCAGACTTTAGCCTCTACTACAAAGCTGTAATCATCAAGACAGTATGGTACTGGCACAAAAACAGACACATAGACCAACGTAATAGCATAGAGAACCCGGAATTGGACCCACAAATGTATGGCCAACTAATCTTTGACAAAGTAGGAAAGAGCCTCCAATGAAAAAAAGACAGTGTCTTTAACAAATGGTGCTGGGAAAACTGGACATCAACCTGCAGAAGAATGAAACTAGATCACTTTCTTACACCATTCACAAAAATAAACTCAAAATGGATGAAAGACCTAAATGTGAGACAGGAAACCATCAAAACTTTAGGGGAGAAAACAGGCAACAAACTCTTTGACCTAAGCCTCAGCAATTTCTAGCTTGACACGTCTTCAAAGACAAGAGAAATAAAAGCAAAAATGAACTATTGGGACCTCATCAAGATAAACTCTTCTGCACTATAAAGGAAACAATCAACAAAACTAAAAGGCAACTGACGGAATGGGAGAAGATATTTGCAAATGACATATCGGATAAAGGGTTAGTATCCAAAAATCTATGAAGAACTTAACAAACTCAATACCTGAAAACAAATAATACAGTGAAGAAATGGGCAGAAGACATGAATATACACATTTCTAAAGAAGACATCCACATGGCCCACAGACACATGAAAAGATGCTCAACATCACTCATTATCAGGGAAATACAAATCAAAACCACAATGAGATAACACCTCACACCAAAGTGGCTAAAATTAACAGCTCAGAAAACAACAGTTGTTGGTGAGCATGTGGACAAATGGGAACCCTCTTGCACTGTTGGGAATGCAAACTGGTACAGCTGCTCTGGAAAACTGTATGGAGGTTTTCAAAAAATTAAAAATAGAACTACCTTATGATCCAGCAATAGCACTACTAGGAACTTATCCAAAGGATACAGGAGTGCTGATTCGTAGGGACACATGTACCCCAAAGTTTATAGCAGTGATTTTTAGCAATAGCCAAATTATAGAAAGAGCCCAAATTTCCATCAACTGATGAGTGGATAAAGATGATATGGTTTATATATACAATGGAATACTTTTTGGCAATGAGAAAGAATGAAATCCTGCCTTTCACCAATTGTTCTTTATAGCAAAAAAAGAAAAAGAAAAAAAAATCTGGTCCAGCATTACCTTTTACAATTACTTATCACACTCTTTTAATCTACATGAATCCCAGTCTGTCTTTCATGATCTTGCCATTTTTGAAGCATGCAGGTCAGTTAGTTTGTAGAATGTCCCCATTCCCTCTTCAACACATCCTAATAGTGTTTGCCTCCATCGCTACACCTAACTTGCACTCCTCAAACTCACCAATGGTCTGCATGTGGCTATATCCCATGTTCTTACCTTGTGTGACCTAACTACAACATTAGACATGGTAGATCATGCACTCTCTCTCCATGAAAATTTCCTCTCTTTTCTTCTATGATACCACGCTCTCCTAGATTTGCTTCTATTTCACTGGCCATTCCTTCACCTTCATTTCCTGCATCACCTATGACCCTGATCTCTTAATAACGTTGGACGCTCCTGTACTCAATCATCTGACCTCTTCTTTTCTTTATCTACACCTATTCCTTGGCTTTAAATCCCATCTATACTTCACAGCAACAAAATTTTTGTCTTCAACTTGTATTTTTTATCTGAACTCCAGAACTGTATACTTCCACTTGCTGCTCAATTGGTATTTCAGATTTAACATATTAAAAAGCAAATTTGTGATGCTGCCCACTCTCACTCCTAAAACTACTTTTTTCAGTTACCCCAATCTCAGTAATAGCACCTCATTTCTCCACTACATAGACTAAAAACTTGAGTCTTTTTTTTTTTCAATTAATCAAACAGAAAACCTGGGCTATAGTTGAATTCTCTCTTTCTTTCACACTGTACATAAAAACTGTAAAAATATCTTATTTGCCTGATCATCAAAATATACCCAGACTTGAACATACATCCACATCAAAAAGGCCATGTGTGAAAAACCCATAGCTAACATCATCCTAAATGGAGAAAAACTGAGATCCTTTCCTTCTTGTTCAGGAACAAGACAAGAATGTCTGTCACCACTTTTATTCAACACAGTGCTAGAAGTCGTAGTTACAGCAATCAGACAACAAAAAAGAAATTTTAAAAATCCAGATTGTAAGGAAGAAATAAAATTTTCACTATTTGTAGATGACATGATATTATATAGAGAAAACCTGAAAGATTCCACCAAAAAACGGCAAGAACTGATAAATGAGTTCAGTAAAGTCACAGGATACAAAATTAATATACAGAATTCAGGAACTGATAAATGAGTTCAGTAAAGTCACAGGATACAAAATTAATATACAGAATTCAGGAACTGATAAATGAGTTCAGTAAAGTCACAGGATACAAAATTAATATACAGAAACCTGTTGAATTTCTATACACAAATAATGAAACAGCAGAAAGAGGAATTAAAAACACAATCCCATTTACAATTGTACCAAAAAAATAATAATAAAAAATAAGATACCTAGGAATAAACCTAACCAAAAAGGTGAAAGACCTGGACTCTACTATAACACCCTGATAAAAAAAAAATTGAAAATGACACAAAGAAATGGGAAAACTGTTCCATGATCATGACTGGAAGAACAAATATTGTTAAAATGTCTATACTCCCAAGGCAATCTACACATTTAATACAATCCTTATCAAAATACCAACAGCATTGTTCATAGAGCTAGAACAAACAATCCTTAAAATTGTATGGAACCAGAAGGATCCTGAGTAGCCAAAGCAACTTTGAAAAATAAAAAAAATTAAATTAAATTTAAAAAAGCTGGAGGCATCACAATTTCAGACTTCAAATTATATTACAAAGCTGTAGTAATCAAAACAGTATGGTATTGGCACAAAAAACGACACATAGATCAATAGAACAGAATAGAAAACCCAGAAATAAATCCACAATTATATGGTCAATTAAACTTTGACAAAGCAGGAAAGAATAACCAATGGGACAAATATGGTATATTTGTCGAAAAATGGTATTGGGAAAACTAGACAGTAACATGCAAAAAAATGAAACTGGACAACTTTCTTACACCATACACAAAAATAAATTCAAAATTGATTAAAGACCTAATTATGAAACCTGAAAGCATAAAAATAATAGTAGAGAGTACAGACAGTAATTTTTCTGACATCAGCCATAGCAACTTTTTTTTCAGGTTCCCTGAGGCAAGTGCAGTTGTGATGAGCAACTTAAAAATATATACAGTAAAACCTTGGTTCGAGAGCATATTCATTCTGGAAATATGCTTGTAATCCTAAGCACTTGTACATCAAAGCAAATTTCCCCATAAGAAATAATGGAAACTCAGATTATTTATTCCATAACCAAAAAATATTCATATAAAAATGATTCCAATACCGTAGTATAATACAAAATGATAAAGAAAATACAAAATATAAATAAAAAGAAACAAATTAACCTACCCATACCTTTGCGGGCCACTATATATTCTCACACAGATGTTGACTACAGTAAAGTATTAATAAACTCCTATCATATACCATGTTTAATGGGACTGGTAATAAGGCGGTAGAGGAAAGGGTCTATATCTGCAGGCAGCCTGACTAGAATGAAGCAGAGCATTCCTAAGCTTAGTCTTGAATGGAAAAGCAAAGGACTGTCCACAGGTGCTTTGAAGTGACAAAATGCCCAGTTGTGGGCACCTTCCAACAGTATGAAAAGTCACTGATTTCTGCCAAGCACCACGGCCTGAGACCAAGCATCTGAGAGTGGAGGGAGATCACCCACAATCCCACAGTGAGAGAGAAAGAGAGAGAAACGAATCGGGCTCAGTTGTGATCCTATGACATTCAGCATCATATACCACTCGTGTATTGCAAAACATTGCTCATTTATCAAGTTAAAATTTATTAGAAATGTTGGCTCCTCTTGCAGAACACTCACAGAACAAGTTACTTGCAATCCAAGGTTTTACTGTTTATATACCCAGAATCTCGTAACTGTTGTCATCTCGGTTCCAAGTATATAATCTTCTCTTATTGTAGTAGCTTCTGAACTGGTCTGCTTCATTCTGCTGTTGTCCCCTATAGTCTATTCTTTTTTTTTCAATATATGAAATTTATTGTCAAATTGGTTTCCATACAACACCCAGTGCTCATCCCAAAAGGTGCCCTCCTCAATACCCATCCCCCACCCTCCCCTCCCTCCCACCCTCCATCAACCCTATAGTCTACTCTTAATGTAACAAGAGTGTTCCTTTTTTTTTTTAAGTAGGCTCTACCCCCAAGCATGTAACCCAACATGGGGCTTGAACGCAAGACCCTGAGATCAAGACCTGAGCTGAGATCAAGAGTCAGTCACTTCGTTGACTGGGAGCCACCCAGGGGCCCTGAGAGTGTTCCTTTATTAAAGTGTACACCAGACCATGCCACTCCTGCTCAAAGCACTCCAGCATCTTCCCTTCTCCTTCAGAGCAAAAGTCAAAAAAGTTATGAGCGCTCCTTTAGAACTATTATGATCTCACTTGGCCTCCTCCTCCTCACTTTTCATATTTCTCCTTATCCCGTATTCTTTCTCTTTGTCTTCCTGCCACATGGACACTTCTTTGCCGCTCCTCAGCAAACCAGTTCTCTCATCAACAGTGATAGCAAGCGCTGCATCCGCCCACCGGCCATGCTCCGCCCCGACGTCTACATGCTTTATCACCTCAGGCCTTCATTCGAATGCCAAGGTAGCAATGAGGCTGGCCTTGACATGCAGTTTAAAGTGTCACACCAACCACTTCCTGCTTTATTTTATTCCACGGCATTTATCGTCATCTAATATACCATATGTTATGCTTCTTTGTTTACTGTTGCTCTCTTTCCACTATGATGTAAGCTTGAATTTTTATTTTTGTGTTTATTGCTATAATCCCAGTGTTTCATGAAAATTAGGTAGATAATAAGTCTCTGAAGAAAGACAGGATGGGTAAAACATTTACATGGCCCTCCTGGCCTGGCCACCTTGTTTCCTCCTCCATTAATGACATTTACCCTAACTTTCACTTTACAGCCAGTGTAGTAATTTAAAATTCTTTTCACTTGAAGATCAGATTTTCTTTTTTAAGATTTTTTAAAATGTTTATTTATTTTTGAGAGAGCACAAGAGGAGGAGGGGAAGACAGAGGGGGACAGAGGATCCAAAGTGGGCCCTGTGCTGTCAGCACAGAGCCCAATGTGGGGCCCAAAGATCATGAGATCTTGAGATCATGAGATCATGAGATCTTGACCCTGAGATCATGACTTGAGCCAAAGTTGGAACCTCAACTGACTGAGCCACCCAGGCACCCCTGAAGATCAGGTTTTTTAAAAGCAAATCTAACCATTTCAGTTTTCTTCTCAACATTTCCTGTTTGGCTTCAGAGGAAAATTCAAATTTACCAAGACCCTTCAGAATATTTGACTTAGACCAGTAGGGCCACAGTTGTCGCTGTCTCTATATTTTTAAACTTTTCTGTAAGTTTTGTGTGTTTCATGGTGGCAGACTTTGCAGAGAAGGAGAGTAGTGTGTCCTTTGTCATGCTGTCGTGAGAGCAAAACAAACGCATTTTGCCGTTTAAATAATTAAGCGGCACGCATGTGTGTGCATCTGTGTGACCTGCCTAAGACTGAGGACCACAAAATAAATTTAATACCAAACAGAACTCAGATGACCTTCAGGCTAAGTTATAATTCTTTGGATTCTAAGTTCCTCCACTCTATAATTGAGTGTATCAATAGTTCATAAGCCTGTGAAACATTTAGTTTAAGTATAGCGGTTGCATAAATCTTATTGGAATGAAGTTAAGTGGAAATGTAAGGGCTTGAATTCACAGGAGAGTTAATATGCAGGTTATTTTTTAAGAAAAATGAAGACAAATTTTTACAGTGAGGATGTGGGCACGGGGTGAATGAAGTGGATGAAAAGGTGCCTTCTATGCCTTTTTCAATTCCTTTTACTCAAATCTTTAAATAAATACCTCTGGAAATGAGTATTGATTCTTGCTTACTGGACAGGGCCAGAGACATTTATCAAAGAGGCAGATAGAAGACTAATTTTTACTGTTATACAAACACAGAGAACTAGGAGGGGGAAGGCTTATTTCCATGTTGTTAGTGTTTCCCCATGTATTTGGGATTAAGATAATAGAAACATATCTCTATTTTCCTTTGCATATAAATAAGACTTGTACTTAGAAAGCCATTTTTTTCATTATTGAGGACTTTTATACATATACATAACACGGAAACACACACAAATATACAGACAGGCATGATAATATGTGGGCAATTACGTGCGTGTATGTATAGATACTGTGTTTGCTATTATGCTATTACTATGCATTTCACTAGGAGAAAAATACAGAAAAGGATGACTAGAATATTTTTTTACCTATCTTTCTGGGTCAGACACTGCTCTATGATTCTCTATTAGTGCTTGTTTTTATTTACATTTTTTTTTCTCTTTAACAATTTGACTTAAGTTCTTGGAGTTGTAGATAGAATAAGTTAGAATAAATTCTTGCTTCATATCATTACCCAAAAAAGCCAACAACCTCATGAGTTTCCTCCAAGTTACCATTGTCCTAAGAGCTGAGATCTCTCATGTGGCTCCCTGCCTCCTGGGCTGGTGTCAAGCGAAGAGAGAGGAGGAGTAGGAGGAGTTGAAGGAGGAGGAGGGAGAGACAGCGTATTGAAGTAAGCTGCAGATTGCTAGTTGCGCAGTTATATACCTGAAGATGCCAAAAAGTTACAAGAATTAGCAATAATTCTTCAATAAACACACTAAATACCCAGACGAGATACTTTCGTATTTGGCCATTCATTCTGCAAAGGTATCACGCACTCTTCTAAGACTATCTCATTAAATAAGCGGCAAGAAAGGCCAAAGAAACAAGTCACAGCAGGGAATCACTTAACAAGGAGATTTCACACTAGGAAAAGTGTTTAGATTCACAGCAGTTGCACGCTATTCATACTACACTTAAATCTCCATTTTCCAAACATAT
Organism: Prionailurus bengalensis; assembly: GCF_016509475.1. Classification (NCBI taxonomy): domain Eukaryota; kingdom Metazoa; phylum Chordata; class Mammalia; order Carnivora; family Felidae; genus Prionailurus; species Prionailurus bengalensis. The sequence goes on from NC_057350.1 coordinate 53,623,751, forward strand.
CACGATTCCTATTTCTTACCTCCTTATTTAAGCTATTCAGATAATCTAGGACCTTTTCTTTTTAGGACTTATGGAATCTCCATCCACCTCACCCCTTTCTGAGTTTGTGTGCCCATCTCTACCCCTCCAACCATTTGGATTCTTCCACAAAGTAGTTTTCAGTCATAATCAGTCATAATCATCATACATAATTGCAATCCTGCATAAAGAATATCATAGAAATACGAATTGGGAAAGGGGATTCCCCACAATCTCCATTTCTTCCATATGCTGTGATAACATGACTCTTAAATTACATTACTCTTATATGAAAAACCATTGAGTACAGTTTAATTATGACCCCATAAAAGTCCCTCCCAAATATGTGAGAAGAGGAAGAATTGGCAAAGGCAAAGATTCTTTTCTATAAAAGAAGCTTATCATTTATTCTGTCATAAAAGCATTATATACTTAGTTTAGAAAATGATGCATTATGGAAAAAAGAAAGAAGTCACATAAAGTATTCCACTGATTTTTTAATGCATTTTCTTTTTTTCCCCTATATTACAAATTCAGTAATTTTAGAAATTATAATGGCAACTTTTTCAGTAACTTTTAACACTTCCTCCTGCTATGATGCGCTCTCTATAAGCATTATTTGAGTCACTGGCATTGAATGAATATACTATACATTTTGGTTAAACATTTAAATTATTTCAGGCTTTAGCTGTGGTAAATATTGCCAGAGATAAGCAGATTAAAGATTTGTAATGCACCCGTTGTTCAGTCTGCCCCAAATAACGCTTATCTTCTTTAGAAAATTGTTCTCCTGCTCTGATCTGTAGACTCAAATGGACCAACGGAGACAGCCATTTTTGAATACAGGACTCCTCACTTCTCTGCTTGCAATGATTATTTTAGGTGTGTAACCTGCACCAAGGTAGGCCCCAGTAGACTGGCCCAGAGATGGGCCCCGTCTCGAATCAAGGTGGGCCACTGAGAACTGTTCTTGAGGACTTTTTTCATGGTTTTTAAAAGTGCATCAGAAAGAACAATTCGATTCTCCTCTGGTAGAGGAATTGTGAGTCTCTCAGATTGCCACCAGCAGTGCTCCCTGCTTCCTGGAAGGCTCTGGGCTGCAGAGAAAGGAAAAGCAGACATGCCACCAAGCCATTGCTGGCAGCATATCTGTTCTGTTCTTACTTTTATTGCAGCCTAGCCATGGTTACGTGTGTCTTCTAACAAATACTGCCGTTAGCCTGTTTGTTTAAGGACAATTTCTGTTACTTGCAATCAAAAACGTATTAATGCATACAATATATACAGCTCCTAATTTATCCAGGAATGCAAAAATATGCATTTAATTATAACTTATTGATATTTGATATTTTCAATCAACTTTCATTTGGTATTTTCAGCATTTGATCATTTACTTGTATCACTGAACATTTGTATATTGTTTGGTGCATGACTTTACTGTGAGTTGTATCTTCTAGCATAATACAATACTCTTATTATTTTTTTAATTGACTGCCGTCTGCTTATTTAAACTTGTCAGAAATTTAAGTCATAATTTTTGCTTCCTTTTTCGTCTGATACAATTGTGACTTTTAATTTTGGCCAGTGTGATTCAGTTTATTTGGAGGAAACTCTTGAGTTGGTTTTTGCTTTGAGATCAAATATGAAAGTATTTTTCTAATATAACAGTTTAGTTCATCTACTGTTATTGATACAGTGGAGATGTTTGACCTTAGTTCTGTTCTACTATCCTATTATTTTTTTTTTTGATGCATTCTCTTTTTAAGTCTATAAAACCCTTACACCTTGTGGTCTATTTGTCTTGTTACGGGATGCATGTGTAAGAACTCGTGGGGACACTTGCCATGCATTCATGGGCATTTCTAATGAAGAAGATTTCTGTTTTTTGTTACAGTGGTTATCTTCTTAAATTAAGCTCCTCTTGTTTGCTACATTAGCTTTTAATTCCCTTTTATGAATACAAACAAAATTAGCATACCTTCTCATCTCTTTCCCCCACCATTTGGTGTTAGTGAAATATTTTTCTTAAAGTCTGCTTACCTTTGTGCATTTAGATATGCTTAAATCTCTATTAATTTATTTTGACCTCTACATAATATATTTGATCACTCTTCCAGTTCTTAAAATTGAGAAAATCAGCATATGTAATTTGCCTCCATTCCCCACCCTAATTTTTCTCCCAAGTTATGCTAGTTATAGCATCAGAGAATTTATTATGGTGTAAAATGTTTAGCACTTTAATATCTAAATTGATTTTAATCTTAGTCCCAAGATAAATGTAGTCAATGTTCACCACCAGTTATTTTATTATAGTTTATTCAATTTTTCTCTTGGTTGGCTGAAGTTGGTCTTCTGGTAGAATACTGAAGAGGACTTATGGGAAAAATATACTCTGAGCTCAGCACATTCAAAACTCTTTATCTTGCTGCCTGTATACATAACGATAGATGAGCTGAATATAAAATCCTTAGGTCCCTCTTTTTTTCCTAGAAAATTGTATTGGTTTTATTCCATTGCATTTACAAGTTGAAAGTATCTGTGGAGAAATCAGAAGCAAGACTGTTTCTTTCCCCAGATAACTTGCTTTTTTTTGGTCTAGTAGCTGCTACCAAAATGTTTCATTGGTCTTTTGAGTATTGTAATTTTCCTATGATATGTCTTTGTGTTGATAATTCTGGTTAGTTTTCTCAGGACTATAGTTCAACTCTTCTATATGCTGATTAAGTCTTGTTTTGAGAAAGTTTCCTTGATTCATACCTTTACTGTTTTGTTTTGTTTTGTTTTGTTTTGTTTTGTTTTGTTTTGTTCTGTCTCCTTACTTTTGTTTCCTTCTTTAGGGATGTAAATTTTTCATATATTGAATCTTTTTTCTTGATGTCTATTTTATTCATTTTCCTTATACCTTTTAAAAACTCACTTTATCCTTTATTTCTGATATTACCTTTTCCTCCCTACAATGTTTTCCCTCTCTTGTACTGCTTCATATTTTCTTCATTTCAGTGATAATTTTAAAATTATTTCTTCCTCTCTTGCCCAAGATCTGCCTACCCGGGGCTAAGGTTAAAAATATTGTAGGGGGCACCCTGGGTGTTTCAGTAGGTTAAGCGTCTGACTTCCACTCGGGTCATGATCTCATGGTTCGGGGGTTTGAACCCCATGTCGGACTCTGTGCTGACAGCTCAGAGCCTGGACCCTGCTTCCCATTCTGTGTCTCCCTCTCTCTCTGCCCCTCTCCCACTAGCGCTCTGTCTCTCCATCTCTCAAAAATAAATAAAAATGTTAAAAAAATTTTTTAAATATTCTAAAAACTAGAGTGCATAGTACCCAAAGTTCTGTTAAGAGAGAATAATTCCAAATTTAATAGTTTTCTATTTCTATTTCTTTTATTTTTGCTTTACAGATTATATTGTTTCACTATGCTTTAGAAATTCATAGTCAATCATCTGATCATTTTCTTCTGTTCTGACACAACAGATTTCTGCTATTTGTTTGCCCCCCTTTACTCCTTTTTTCTTGAATTATTTTTGTCTAGATTCCATGTTGACTTCTTTCTTTTTTTATTTTTATGTAGTACTCATCATTGAAGTATTTAGTTTTTTCTCTACCATCTATTTGTATGATAATGAATAAAGAATGAAGACCATAATTATAGCAAAATTATGATAATTTCTTTTTAGAGCCAGCCTATTCTGTATCTTCAGTGGTAAAGAGTGGGAAAGAGCATTTGATAAGTATTGAGTCATCATACTTTGGAACTTTATATAGGTGAATCCCTCCTAAGGACATTAGATTTTCTAAGACCTTTATTCAATACAAGGAGCCGACAGGTTTATAGCATCAATTTCTCCATCACTTAAGTTTAAACTTAATACAATTTGAAGAAATAGGAACAATATAATATATCTGTGGCTTCTGTAGCCTTCTCATGGCCATGGCACAACCAATGCCTGTGCAATTACAAGCTAAGTGACTGAAGCTCAAAATAGCCCCTTGCCCCAAGCTGCTGATGATTGGAAAGAATTTGCATTTTAATATTAACCATACCAGAGAAAGTGGAAATTAAACCTTGACTTAAATTTCAATAACTTGGTGGGTCAATTTATAATTTCAAGTGGGGACATAACACCTTACAGTTACATGGTAGTTCCCTTTTCTCACACTTATTTCATTTTCACAATCACCCGAGAAAACGCTATTATTTATGGCATTGTTATTCGTATAGATATAGGACTCTGTATCCATAGATGTTATGTCTCCATGTTTCATTCTAAACAAAACTCCAGCCTTCTTACCTTTTTCATGATATCACAGACAATTAAAAGTACCAAAGGTGTAATGCAAGAGAATATGGGAGTGTGATAAGGTGAGAGTAATGTTTTAGAGTCAGGTGGTCTCCCACTAAAACTGGGTTATTTTGTGTCTATTTTTTAAAAAATGACCCTATGACATTATAAAGTTATAGACTTTAATGCTGGAAGTAACTTTAATACTTTTTTAAATATGAAATTTATTGTCAAATTGATTTCCATACAACACCCAGTGCTCATCCCAACAGGTGCCCTCCTCAATGCCCATCACCCACTTTCCCCTCCCTCCCAACCCCCATCAACCCTCAGTTTATTCTCAGTTTTTAAGAGTCTCTTATGGTTTGGCTCCCTCCCTCTCTCTTTTTTTTTCCTTCCCCTCCCCCATGGTCTTCTGTTAAGTTTCTCAGGATCCACATTTGAGTGAAAACATATGGTTTCTGTCTTTGTCTTTATGACTTATCTCACATAGCATAACACTCTCCAGTTCCATCCATGTTGCCTAAGACATTTTTAAGTCAGGTCTCATCCGTTCAGGAAAGTAAGGACTATTATCATGGATTACCCAAATTAAAAAAAAAATCGCAAAGAATTTAATTGATCTAACCACTAGTAAGTAATTAGATGGAGACTAGAATCTCAGGTACTTTATTTCAAAATGTACAATATAAAACACGTTGTAACAGCTTTTGATCAAACTACAAAAATGTTTTCCTGTATTTAGGTAGCTTTTAGTCTATATTTTATTAACACTTTAATTTAGGTTTTGAATGAGACTTGGAAAGAAGAGATGAGAGATTTTGCTAACTTAATATAATTCAAACCCACAGAGTAGGTAAGAGGTTTAAACCTAAAATCAATTTGCTTGTGTTTAAATCTAATTTTATCTTAAGATCTGGTGAAGAACAACAGAAACAAAAATAAACAAACAATAAAAAACATTCCCTTCCTTAAAACTGAGGGTAACAGTTAACACTTATTTTTTATTTAATTTTTTTAATGTTTATTTATTTTTGAGAGACCAAGACAGAGCATGAGTGGGGGAGGGGCAGAGAGAGTATTCTTTTTTTAAATTTTTTTTAAACATTTATTCACTTTTGAGAGACAGAGAGAGCCGGACTGCAAGCAGGGGAGGGGCAGAGAGTGAGAGAGACACAGAAACTGAAGCAGGATCCAGGCTCTGAGCTGTCAGCACAGAGCGCGACATGGGGCTTGAACTCACGAAATGTGAGATCATGACCTGAGCTGAAGTCAGACACTTAACTGACTGAGCCACCCAAGCGCCCCCTTTATATATATATATATTTTTTTTTTTTAATGTTTACTTGACAGTTAAAACTACTAAGAGTGTAATTGATGAGTACTTCTAAAATAATCTCATAGATTAAATAGAAATTAATCAGAAACATATCAACAAAGATCTCCCTATATTAGTTGAAAATATTTAATAGGAAAAGAAATATGAGAAGCAAAATAATTGTCTTAGATCTCTGAGTCATGAAGAATGGATCTAAAACTTTTAAAGACAGTCTAAATTGAATCCTTATTATTTTTGTCTTAATTTTTATCTTCTCCAAAGAAGGGACAATAGCGCTGCCCTTACCACATAGACTGCCATGAGCTCTAAATTCAGGTAAACCACTTGATAAAATTTCAGGCATATAGTAAGTGCTTAATAAATGTAATTGCTGTTTACATTTTTTTCTTATAAAAATGCAGAACTTAATGAGGATTTCATAAATAAAAGAGCAGACCCTGGGGGAAATGGTAATATTTGTGTCTCACCCAGTAAATGCCTCAGACATTCCAGTCTTCAGCCAAAGCCTCAGGTTAGGCAGATGTACCCATATGTGTAGATTTTCAAGTTTTCTACTTTTTATTTTACTTTTCATATCTCTCTGAGTATTCATCAAAGTTTTCTCGTGTTCCATTTCTTCTTCTTTTTTTTTTTTTTAAACGTTTATTTATTTTTGAGACAGAGAGACACAGAGCATGAACCGGGGCGGGGCAGAGAGAGAGGGAGACACAGAATCGGAAGCCATCAGCCCAGAGCCTGACGCGGGGCTGGAACTCACAGACCGCGAGATCGTGACCTAAGCTGAAGTCGGAGGCTTAACCGACTGAGCCACCCAGGCACCCCTCTTGTGTTCCATTTCTAAGAGGATTCTCAGTATAGCTATCACGCCCGCAGCGGTGCAATAAAGGGTAAGCTTGTTTTGGACCATCACTCTTGCCATCAAATACAAAGATATAATGGCTTGGTCTTATGGAAAGAATGCCCTGATGCAGTTCTTTAAGACTTTGGTTTAGCAGAAATGCCCAGTTGGGGTGAACACTGGCAAACAAGTGTGAGAAAAGATGGGCTTTGGGACTAGTCTTCTCAGTTTGATTTGTTTTATGTATTAGAGTTCATGTCATATCACTACCCTATAACCAAAAAATCAAATACTGGAGTTCAAAGTGATAGAATGATTATATAACTCTTTTTCTGGTGGTGAGCATGTTGAGGTCTCTTAAAACAAAATACCTTGGATATCATATGCTCTGCCCACCATTAGGGTAATTTTCTGTAGTCATCAGTGTTTAAAATAGTTACTCTATTTCACCGACACCACATTTATCTTCTGGGTCTCTCATTTTTACATACTTTGTGAGATCTTCTAGTATTTAAATAGTTCTCAGCAAACAATTAATCAATATATGAAACTCTGTTTTTTTTAATTTTTTTACATTTTTTAAATGTTTATTTATTTTTTAGAGGGGGGAGGGGAAGAGAGAGAGGGAGAAAGACTCTCTAGTAGGCTCCATGCTGTCAGCACAGAGCCTGACGTGGGGCTTGGATCCCACAAACAGTGAGATCATGACCTGAGCTGAGATCAAGAGTCGGACACTTATCCAACTAAGCCACCCAGATGCCCCATATGAATTTTTTTGTATTGCGAAGTCTGACTAGAAGACAGCACAAAGGTATCAATAGGTTGACATAACACTTTTAACCTGCTATTTCCCTAGCTCCTGCTTATGTGTTTATACATACAATAGAAAGACAGAGAGATTCTGAAGTCATGCACAAACTTAGCACAATTTAATGGTAGCAAATGTTGTGATGAATAAAAAAGTTACTTCTTATGGGGGACAAACGTGTCTTCTACTGCAGATAGAGAAACTGTCGTTCTAAGTCTAAAACTAGATTTTAGTTAAACTTGGAATTAAAAAAGAAATGACTTAGTAAAACATTCTAGCCATGATTGCTACTCATATGGAGTCAGACTATTTTTAATAACAAGTCTGTTATGAATATATGATGACATGAAGTGAAATAGTAAGAGTTTGTGGAGGAAAGTGGCATTTCCATAAAGCTGTTTCAAATGACATCGTCTGTGTGGAGGCTGGAGATAGTTATGAAACACTTCAAGCAGTAAGCACATTCCCCAAATAGAGGTGCCTGTCCAATCATTTCCATCTCAACTTACTTCAGTTCCAGATCAAGGAGAATTTGTGCGCTCATGCTATAAAATGTACTAATGTCATTTTAAACCTCACAACCTAAAAAAGGCAATATCTAAAAATGAAGCATAGAATGATATGGAAAATTTTCAAAGTATATGTACATGTTTTGGCACATCAAAAAAGGAAGAATCAAGACGATAGGTTTCTTTTGATTTTTAAAAATATATATGGTCTTTACAAAAGGATATCTAGTAGAGTCTGGTGGATATCCTTACAAATCTGAATGGTGATGTTACTCAGACTCTATACCTCATTCTCATCTTTCTCCATAAATTTTATAACAGAGTGAGAATAATATGAAAGTGTATTTATTCAGAAGGACACAAAGAAAAAGAAAGTCAAATAACAGAAGAAAACATTTTTTAAAATAATGGGAAGGAAACTGCATATTTTCATAATTTGCTGCAAATTTGATAAATGTGTAATTCTGCATATATACGAAATTTCTTAAATTATAAAATAACATGTGTATACCCCTGTGTGTGCTGAGGGTACACACACGTGCAGTGAACTCAGCTCGTCTATAGATTGAACTAATCTCCATAATTAAAGCTCTGGGGAAGCTGGAGTCTGTGATTTCCATCAATAGGCATGGATATAATTAACCAATAACTAGTGAGGATGTGGTTCAACATAGCAACAGAATTTTTTAACATCTGCCAGAAGCACATCTGTTGTGTTATATTTTATTGGCATACTATGAGTAACAATCCAATATACTTTAAAATATTTGCATGCAATTTGACTTCTATATGTTTCCACACTTATAAAACCACGATGATTTTTTTCTCCCTTGCTTTGGAAAATATTTCCTTTGCTCCACTCTGTCCAACTGCTTATATCACTTTATCTGCATACTCTAATTTCTCCCGCCACCTTCCCACTTTCTCCCTCTGTCTTTTTTCTTATAATATGTACCAAACAGGCACAAAACCAACTGGTCAAAAAGCATTCATGTGTATCAGATGGGAACTTCTATTTCACGGCACATCATTCATTAATAATAAATATCAAGCTAGATTTCGTAGATTTTGGAATCCCTCAAATTTGCGAGGGCTTACAGGCACATACAAAACTCCTTTGTCAACATCATCAGTCATTTCTCATGTTCAATATATCTGTCTCTGTATCCTTAGCCCTAAACAAAAATTTTTATTACAAGTTCAGTGTTCTGTATTCTTATCCTATAGAAGTCTGGGTGAGGTGGGAGGTCTGACTCTTCTCTCCTCCCAACCCCCTTCCCAGACCTTAAAAATGCGAGTGCTACTAAAACAACAACTACTACTTCTACAGTTAAGCTGGAGAAACAGCATTAGAGAGTTAACTCTGCCCTTGAAGCTACTTTACTCACTCACTAAATACATATTCACTGAGGCCCTGCAGAGTGGAAAGTCCCTGTGCTAGATATTTGCAAAATATAAAGAAACACAGTTTCTTATCCCTGCCTCAAGGAAATTGCTGGGACAGATGAGAAGGACAGATATCACACAAAATGACCTAAATTAAGACAAAGTAAAGTGAGTGGAAGCTCTGATGTACTTGGTTTTATGTGCAGGACAATAGGTACTTCTAACTTAGTTGAAAGACATCAACTCATATGTATATCAACTTGATAAAATACAATGGCTTCTAAGAAGTGTGATTTTTTTTCTTGTTTAAACAAATCAGCTTTAAAATAACTGATTTTTCACCTTTTTTTTTTAAATGAGAGAGTTTGCTTAATTCCATTTAGAGCTCAAAAATCATTGTGGATCTTTGATAATAGATGTCATATAAAAGCATGTTAATAGTACATGAATGACCCACAATTTGTTTACACACTGAAGAGTACTTTAAAAAAGTAAAGACATGCTTTAAAAAAAGAGTGATATCACAAAAATGTATTTGGAAAAATAACAATGACTCTAAGCACTTAATGCTTCTTTTTTATTTTTTTTTTCCTTTGGTTTATAGTCTATATGGTTTAAGTGTCTGACTTCTGATCTCAGCTTAGGTCTTGATCTCAGAGTTGTGAGTTCAGGCCCTGCATTAGACCCCATGCTGGATGTGAAACCTACTTAAAAACCAAAACAAAACCAAAACAAAACAAAAAACCCTTTAAATTTCTTGATTTTAAAATGCTTAAATAAAATATATTTAAGGTACATAGTTTTGTTTTGTTTTTTTAATTTTTTTTTCAACGTTTATTTATTTTTGGGACAGTGAGAGACAGAGCATGAACGGGGTAGGGGCAGAGAGAGAGGGAGACACAGAATCGGAAACAGGCTCCAGGCTCTGAGCCATCAGCCCAGAGCCTGACGCGGGTTTCCAACTCACGGACCGCGAGATCGTGACCTGGCTGAAGTCGGACGCCTAACCGACTGCACCACCCAGGCGCCCCAGGTACATAGTTTTTTAATTATCCAGGTAGTGATTTTATTTGTTCATTCACTTTTCAGCAGAGAAAATCAATAATAGAATCAGATTATTTATTTTTGTAACTATAAAAAGTCATTATATGAGAATTAAGTTGTAAACAACATATAGATGTATTTTTAGGTTCTTAAATTGTTTAAATAACACACACTCAAACTCTATTGAGCTGAAGGAACTGAATCAGAATGCTATATTTTTAGGTATAACATTATTGATTACTGTTATTTGTAAATAGGGCTAATTGCCACATACCAAAATATTTCCTGGTAATAAAGTAACTTATTTTAATGTTTATTTAATTTCAGTATTTTACAATTTGCATTTCCTAAATTTTAAATTATTCTGAATATAAGCATAGTGTTATTGAGCCAAATATAGTTATATTTCTCTTCCAGATTAAAATTAAGAATCAGGAAAATAAGAAACAAACAATATAATTTTATGTGTACACAGTTAAATTTTTGCTACGCAAATATGACTGGGGCTAAATTCATGAATTTTGGGTTTGATGGAAAACTAGATTCAAATAATAATCAGTTATATAATCAGCTACGTAAGTTATATGTTTTGCAGTAAAAATACTTTTTTCAATAGAGCTGTCAACATGGATGGGTTATTCTTACTGAGTTAGTGAGAAAACCATGATGAGCAGGATATACAGATTCTTAAAGTCTTTATCTGTGGGTTCATGGTCATAGACTATTTCTTAACTAGACAAATTAAAAAATATATAGATATTAATAAATAAATAAATAGCTAATATTGCCTGTATTCTATATTTTATATTAAGGAAAGAATGTTTAAGAAAAACTCCTAAGAGTATAGGGGCCCATTTTGTAAGGTGAATTTTAATTAAGTAGTGAAAAGATTGAAAGAAGGATAATCCTAGCATAACCTGTCTCCCTTGCCACAGAAGGAAGCAGGTATGAAAAGACTTTTGCAGTAATACCCTAAGAACAGGGGAAATTCAATAATGCTTGTTTGAAAGTATAATACTGTCTGTATTTTTATCTAAAGAGAGTGAATTTATTTTCAGTTTAAATCCAATATAAAAGTTATTATTTCCATGGAGAAAAACATAAATTTGTGACAGGATACTTTTTCAAAATTCTCTTTTTATGTTATTTTCTCTTTATTTTTCTTCTATATGTCATTTGAAGAAGCTAACTAGAACCTCATTGGCTTCTCTCTCTTTCTCTCTCTCTTTTTTTTCAAGTAGGCCCATTATGGAGCCCAGTGCAGCGCTTGAACTCACAGACCTGAAATCGAGACCTGAGCTAAGATCAAGAATCAGATGCTTACCTGACTGGGCCACCCAGGCTCCCCAGAGCCTTGTTTACTTCCCCTAACTCAGGGGTTGTATATAGGCAGTAAGGAGAAACTACACAAATGCAGAGATGGGCCTGTTGCCACATTTTGTAAAATAAAAACCTGAGGAAGAATAAAAGAAGAAATTGGATGCCTAGGGAAGTGGGCATTGGAGGGCAGGAGACTCCTGGACATTGGAAAATAGCTGATTTCCTCAACCTTTGATTGATGGTACTTTGTGGCAGGGTCCCAGAGAACTAACAAGATTTCACAGAAAATTGCTGTACAGTATGTAAAGATAGATGTACTTCATGCACGAGAGATTCCCACATCCACAAAGATCCTTGTACGAAGAGAACGTGGACTGGAAGAAATTCCTGTGTAATTGAACAATGAACAGAATAGTGTTGGTATTGGTAGATGACTAATAAGATGTCTATATTCTGGCTGTGTTTGTTTTTGTTTTCTTGAGGGGAAAAAATAGAGGAGAGAAAGCATATCAAATAAGCCTCCAGGAAGGAAAAGATCCCTTTTAGGATTGAAATTGGAATGTCCTCCTAGTTCAATGGAATGGAAGCTTAGAGTTGAATTCAAGTAGATTTAATGCAAATAAACAAAGTGATATTTTTTACATTTCTTGCATGGCTGAATTTGAGGACTGAAACCAACATTAATTTTAATATCAATTTATTGAAGTAGCTACAGTGGGGGTAGATCACATACTGAAGAAGAAAGTGAGAGAGTACAGCCATGCATGAAAAGAGAGATTCTAGAAACCACTGGATAAAAATGAACTTTTAGAATACCATTTCTACAGATCCTGTGCTTCAAGTAAAATTTATTAATCAAATGAAGATTTATAAGCACAGAGTAAGGAATTTCTGTGACCGTGTAAGGACTCAGAAAAATATGTCCGTCACTGTGGTAAAAGTGTAAGATTAATATAATATGAAACTCACAAAAGATCAGTTGAACCTGACATTTCAAGAATAAAAGTGTTAAAGATTATACCATACATTGCAAAGAATGTCTCTTACCATGTCTCTTTAAACAATTCTTCACTGCCTTCTTAATGAGGTCAGCTGTGAAGTAAATTTCCACTTTATTATATAGAAAGTAATATAAATATGATTAAGTTGCCACCTTGTGGCATCAGTTTGGTGATTCTAATTACTATCACTACTGTTAAACAACTATTTGTGTTTATCTATTTACTTATTTATTTATTTTTATTTCAGAGAGAGAGAAGTCACACGTGGTGGGGGAGAGGGAGGGGGAGAGAGCAAGAGAAAGAATCTTAAAAGCAGGCTTCCTGCTCAGCACAGAGCCTAATGTGGGGCTCAATCCACGAAATCAAGAGTAGGACACTCAACCAACTGAGCCACCCAGGCATCCCAAACAACTATTTTGATAAAATTCTGTCATAAACAAGGTCATTTCTTGTCACTTCAGCTACCTACCATATTTTCTATGTTCTTTTCTAAAGCCAATCTCTTTATTTTGGGGCTAGGTCTTAATCTCCTCTCAATCACCCACTCAAAACTATTGCTCTAGCAATTCTCCCTTTCTCTCTTACATCATTCATTGTCTCCCTTCTCCACAGGATTATTCCATGAGGAATTCCATAGTATTCCTCTCAGCTTAAAAAAACCAAACCAAGAAAGAAACAAAACCCAGACAAAATTTTAAAATTCTCTTGTGTTTACTCCCCCCTGACCTCAGTACTACATTAATTCTCAGTTCCCACTTGAAAAATTCTTCGCATTTGTTTTCTCTGCTATTTTAAATTACGTTTCCACACTTTCTCTAAAACACACTCCAATTAAATTTTTGCCCTCGTGACTCTGGTCTTGCAAGATCATCAAGAATTTAAGTATCGATAAATCTGCAGGTCAATTCCGCTCGTAGTTGTCATCTCACTTGGCCAGTCAGTAGGATTTGACACAGCTGATCATTCCCAACCTCTTTAAGATGTTTTTTTTTTTCTCTTGGCTTCCACAACACCATCTTCTTTGCCTCTCTTCCTATCATTCTTTGCTCTTAACACAGCAGGCATTCTCTCACCTTAGGCCTTTTGCAATGTCTTTTCCACCTAATTGGAGTGTTCTTTACCCAGATAATTCACATGACCCAGATAATACTAACACCCTCAACTCCTTGGACTTAGTCTAAATCTTACCACAGTGGGACCTAAACTGCTCTTCTTCTGTTTCATAATGTTTGTTACCACCTAACTTACTACATCATTCATCTAATTGTTATTTTTATTTTCTCATATCTGCCATAAGTTCTACAAGGGCAGAATCCAGTGCCCTCCATACTCTTCTGGTTCCTGCTGGTACATGTATGCTAGCTCATTTAGTGTTATAGTTTCGTTCCTCCCTTATCAGCCTGCACTACTTGGAGTTCTCCAGAGAGACAGACCCAAGTACACATACATTTGAGATTTACTATAAGAAATTGACTCAACTGCAGAGCCTGAAAAGTTCCATGAGATGCCGCCATCTGTAAGCAGGAGACCCAGTAAAGCTGTTGGTGTAGTCATAGTCCAAGTCAGGCTTGAGAACCAAAAAAACAGATGATATGATTTCTAGTCTAAGGGTAGAAGACTGATGTCCCACCTCAATCAATGGGGGGGTGGGGAGGTAGAGAGAGAGAGGGAATTCTCCTATCCTCTGCTTTTTCCATTCTATTCAGGCCCTCAACAGATCACATGATGCCCCACACGCTGGGAAGGGCAATCTGCTTTTACTCAGTTTACTGATTTATATGCTAATCTCATCCAGAAATGTCCTCACAGACATACCCAGGAATAAAGTCTGGGTTACAACAGCTCTTAGAGTTACTATTTTCTTCATATTTTCATATAACTGAAATATCACACTAACCAGTGAATTTGTGTCCATTGGTCTATCCTAGTTTACCTCTAATGAAAAATTTAATAATCATATGGTTAACTTGGCTACCCATGCCAAGCGCTATCTGAATTCTACTTACTACCAGTGATAGGATCCTCACTACCAGAAGGGTGATAGATGATTTGGCTCCAAAATCTCACCATCATCTCTGTTTTCTTCCTTGCCCAGTGTCAACTGTCATGGGGTAAGGTTTGAGAGGGGTCTTCTGGAAGTGGGTTGAGATAAAAATGAGCATGCAGAAAAAACGAATGCTTTGATAATCATTATCTGTAGAAGGGAAGGGAAGGCAGCAGGTTTGGATTGAGGGAGAAGTTAGGCTGCATGCAGTCTCAAGGAAGGTCTTAGTTAGCCCAACAGGGGTTTTAAAATCTGAAATGGCATTTGTGAGTATCAAGACTGATATAAAGAAGCCAGGATATTATGCCTCTATGTCAACCAGTCATTGGATGTGGGCAGCCCCAGGAAGGTAACATCAACTTGACAATGACTCTAGCCAAGGCACCAGAGGGGACTGCTCTCTGGGAGCTGTTTGCTCACTGCACTTTGAGCAACTGGAGGAATAGATCCTTTGGTCTTAAGGAGGGATCTGTGTGGTTCATTTCGGTGTCCACTACAAGTGCCTTCTATTTCAAGTTGCTACAAGGATTGATAGATATTGTCCAAACAATATTGTGTGGTGTGGCTGGTTTATACAGCAATGACTTGCTGTTGAATACGTGAAATCATTGATATATATGTGTTGCCTCAGATTCTGAGGCAAATTCCTGAGGCTTGGGAGACATTACACACCAACTAAAAGCTTGAATTACAGAATTACTATCTATTTTACATCAATAAGGTATAGTATTCTTAGAAAAAAATTAGCTAAAATTGAATTTGAGTTTTTAATGATACCTAGAAATGATTTAATAATTTTATTAGCACTAAGTTCAACAAACAGCAGAGTATGGAGTATAGACTTAATAAATAATATAATTGAATAGCTCTATCAAGAGATAAAGAAGACACAAGCCAAGAAGACAAAGTTGATTATGGCCCATAAAATTAACCCTAAGAGAGAGTTAAATAAATTAGAATGATAAACTTAACATGTTCTACTAGTTCCATGATATGACAATTGTTATTCTTTGAGAAAAGAGTTTGGTGGCCAGGAACATTTAAATTTCACTGATTTAAATAAAAGTAAAGTGATTTTCTTAACTGTAAAGTCTTCCAAGGTTCAAAGATTTTAATGTGCTGTATTAGTTTGAGGATTTGGGGAAGCAGACACCAAGATGGGATTAAATGCACAAAGGAAATAATTTTGGTAAAGGCAAAAATATAAAGACTAAAAGGGGAGTGAGCAGGATAAAAGTGAGAAGAACCTTCATATGACCATATGGCCACAGAGGTCTATCAGAGAAAGGAGGAAGGATAATGGGTAGGAAGAGCTTCAGATTGTAGCACAGTTCAGAGAAAGTCTTGATCAGAAATGGGGAAGTCCTGGAGCAAAGTCTGTCCCTCAGAGGAGCCTTACATTGTGTCCCAATGACCCGGTTTTAGTATTCTTGCCATGCTCAGCTGTTGGCTGGGCACAGTTCTGGGTGAAGTATGACTTGGGATGCTGCATGAATCTGAAGGTGTAATAGCTGGAGGCTGTCAGTCCTTGTCTTTGTTAACCTGGTTTTCTTGAAAGGAGATCTGAATGGCCACACTCAAATGGCCACCACATATGCTAATATGTTAATATGTTATGAATTTAAAAGAGAGAGATAAAGAAAGCTCTCTCCAAAAATTATTTTGGCAACATAACCCATATAAAACCAGTGTTCTGTGACTTGGGCATCTGGTGTAGAGAAGAGAAAATTGTGTTATTTCTATTTAGAATAACATATTAAAAAAATTTACTAGTTAGATTTTACTGGCAACAGACCAAAATAAAATTACATTATGTCACCAAAGTAAGAATTTATATTATGGATTAGGAATACCCTCTGATATATGTGGTAAGGGTAAAAAGACTTACCATATGCATTTTTTAATTTCCAATCCTGCATTAAATGACTACGCCTTTCTCCTTAAAACTCTTCTCCACATTTTCAAATACATCATTTTCTCTTGATTCTCCACTTACCTCTCTTTTTC
This sequence comes from Prionailurus bengalensis, assembly GCF_016509475.1. Classification (NCBI taxonomy): domain Eukaryota; kingdom Metazoa; phylum Chordata; class Mammalia; order Carnivora; family Felidae; genus Prionailurus; species Prionailurus bengalensis. The sequence goes on from NC_057350.1 coordinate 53,640,348, forward strand.
ATAGAATCTTTGATTCTCTGGTTTGTCATTGTGGCGGGCACAAAAAGTGTACTGCTCAGATCTCCTGGCTGTGGGGTGGATGGTTGGCTGACAGCCCTAGCTGAGTCCCTCTGCACACTCCCTTCCACTCCACCCTCACTTGCCCCGGCCCCCCAACGCCCACCCCATGCTCCCTGAACACGATGATTACCTCTAGCAGTATGCTTTGTCTTAGAGATTCCCCATAAGCCTGGCCTCGTGTCTCCATTGACTTGTGTCTCCATTCTGAATCCTGTTGCTTTGCACAGGGTGGTTTTTACCTAGATTCAACATCTCTGTTGTATCACTATTTGTTTGCTTATTGAGAGACAGAGTGTGAGTGGGTGTGCACGTGCACACTGTGGGGGAAGGGCAGAAGAAGAGGAAGAGAGAATTTTAAAAGGCTCCACAACCAGCATGGATCCCCAGATGGGGCTCAATCTCACAACTGTGAGATGATGACCTGAGCCAAAATGGAGAGTTGGACACTTAACTAACTGAGGAGCCCAGGTGCCCCTGGATCACTTTTGATTGATGTCTTGGTTGGACTCCATGCTTAGATTTTGATATTTTTATTTTATTTTTTCATTCCTAGGCACAATCTCTTTGATAACCCTGATCTCTATACTCTAGAGTCGGTGGTCCAGTTACTCTCACACACCACCCCCTTCCTGATGCACACTCTGTGTCACAGACTTTGAGTCTGGAGTTCTCTTTTGCCCACCGAAAGAGCAGACACAGAATTAAATATGAAAAAGGCTAATGTCCAGGAGGAGACAAGAGTCCCAAGTAAAGTTCTTGCTCTGTATTTATTAGGATCACAAGGCTTACAAATGTGATGGACGTGCAGAAAAAGACGATGAAACAGTGATCATTAACTCAAGTGTGTGAGAGAAAGGCGGTTTTGAAGGTATGCAGGGGTTTGGGTCAATACAAAACAAAATCCCAGGGCCAAGCAGATGGCTGTTTAAGGCAGGCACCAGGTACTGCCTCTGTTTATCTTAACTTGCCCTGGGGATAAGACAGATAGAGCATGCTACCTCAGGGCCAACAAGGCACCTTTCTTTTGCTAATTAGCTCCAGGAAATTTCACCTGCTGCAGAGGTCCATTACCCTGTTTACCTGTTTATTCTGGACACTTTCGTTCTGTGGAAGGGACGTCCAGCCATTGTTCTATGCTGGGGGCACTTTTGCCCTGTTTACTTAATCTTAGACACTTTCGTCCTAGGCCTTATTAACCCATTGGCACAAGCTCAGGGATTTCCTAAACATATTCCCCACAATTCTGAATCCTAAGACCCCAGCCAAGTTCAAGATATGTTCGGAACAAGGGTGAGGGGAAGGGTAAAACAAACTCTAAACTCTGTTCCTGAACTAAAGACCTATATATCTAATAACCTACTGGATTGTTCTACCTAAATATTTCATTGGACTATGCTCTCCAGTTCTAAAAATGACCCTGCCATTACCTTTGTTGCAAATATGCTTCACCTCTAAAATCACTATTTTGAGCAACCTTATGGATAGTGATATTAACTAAATCAGAAACTGGGGAGTTTCTATGACTCCTTCTACAAGCTTGTTTCTCTTGCCAATCAGTTACCATTCCTGTGGCTACCTTAACCTCATTATTTGTTTTTCTCTTCTGTGTCTCTGCAACTAGTGCTTCAGGTCCAGTCTTTATCATTACTCAACCTGAACCACCATAAGAGCCTCCTTGTTTGTCAAAAGACCTGTGTTTTTCCTCCCACCTATTGTCCATGTTTCTGCAAGTCTGATTTTTTTTTCAAAAATCCGAATGTAAACTGTTTACTCCTGTTTCAAATTTTTTGATGGCCTTTCTTTACCTAATGATATTGCCTAAACTCTTTGTTATGGCATGTAAGTTCCGTATGAGCAAACCATTATGAACTTTTCCTACTTCATTATTTAACCCTCTTCTACATACTTTATGCTTTAGTCTAACTGAACTATATCCAAGCCCTGGAACATGACATGTTCTGCCATGCTGTTGCATTTTTGTGTATGAAGTTCCTTAAATTTAGGGTGCCTTTCTTCTTATTTTCCTGGAAAACTATTTGGAATTCAAGCCTCAGTTAAACATTATCATCTTTTGAAGTGCTTTTGTACTCAATCTTTTATCTATCCATAACCCTTGTAACCACCTCCCACTCTCTCTGCTCACTTCATTGTTAGGCAGTTCTATTGTACCCTCTCCTTGCCTCTAGTAAAGCCTCTATGTGGAGCCCTTTATAATGAATATTTATTTACTTGTCTGGCTCTTTTACTAAGCCGTGAGTTCCTTGAAGGCCAGATCAAGACATTTGTTTTAGTACCAAAAAATGTCAAGGACTGTGCCTGGCACTTGGCACTTAGACAATGCTTAAAAAGGGTGTTGCATAAACTATTCCTACTTTGTATGATTATGCCAAAGAGGACAATGGTTTTAATTTAACAAAGCTGGGTGTCCAACATGAGAACAAGAGCATGATGCTTACTGATGAGTGTTAATTAAAAAAAAAAAAAGGAAAAAATATAACAGAGAATAAATAGTTCTGAAAAAAAGGAAATTGTTGACATTAACTTTTTACTAATGTTTGGATCAAATTATAGAACACCCCTGGGGATTAATGCTTATAAGGTTTTCAACCTCATTTTTCATAAAGTCAAAGTATTCTTGTTTATTCTGAAATAATAAGAAACCTAAAGGATGTGGCTTGTTTTTAAACACATTTGCATGCTTTTGTTGAGAGGTCTAGCTTTGGCAGGCAAACTTGCGTAATAAATTTCCCAGAAGTAGTTGTGGATTTACTCTTAGCAACCAGTAATAACTACCCAAGAAGGATTAGATTACAATGGATTTTCAAAAGGACAAATGAGCACATTGATTTTTTCCCCAGAATATTCATTGAATAAAACTAGTTAGAACCAAGATGCATTGGAAAAGAAATTTAGGTAGAGGTGTTGCAGAATGTGCAAGTCAAAAGTAAAACTCTATAGTGAATAAGATGAAAGAAGGTAAAGACAAACGCGTAACAGTAGTGTTAGCGTTAAAGGATCATATGGGTATGGCCTCTGTATCCCTGGGTGGCGAGGAAGGGGTGCATGGGTGCTCAGAGAGTTAGGATTGAAGCAAACTTTCCCGTCTACTTTTTTTTTTCATGGACAGGAAGAGGTTCCAGATTCGAGAATTCTGTCTTTCTTAGGTTCTTTTTTTTTCCCCAATGGAGATAAAATTCATACAACATAAAACTAACCATCTTAAACAATTCAGTGGCATTTAGTACATTCACAATGTTCCATGACCTTTATCTAGTTCCAAAACATTTTCATCACCCTTAAAGGAAACCCCATACCATTAAGCACTTATCCCATTTTTCTCTTCCCCTAACACTTGGCATCCACCAATTTGGGGTTTACTTCTATGCGTTTTCCTATTCTAGAAATTTCTTACAAATGGCATCATATAGTGTGTGACTGTTTGTGTCTAATTTCTTTCACTTAGCATAATGTTTTCAAGAACTATCCATTTTGTAGCATGTATCAATATTTCGTTACTTACCATGGCTGAATACTATTCTATAGTATGTCTATACCAAACTGTGTTTATGCATTCATCTGTTAACAAATATTTGGGCTATTTTCACCACCTGGCTATTGTGAACTATGATGCTATGAACATGCATGAGCAAGTGTTTCTTTTCTTTTCTTTTTTTCCTTTCCAAGATTTTATTTAAATTCCAGGTAACATATAGTATAGTATTGGTTTCAGAAGTAGAATTTCGTGATTCATCGCTTACATATAACACCCAGTTCTCATCGCAACAAGTGCCCTCCTTAATGCCCATCATCCATATAACCCATCTGATCAACCCCACCTCCCCACCTTCAGCAACTCTTAGTTTGTTCTCTAGAGTTAAGAGTCTCTTACGGTTTGCCTCCCTCTGTTTTAATCTAATTTTATTTTTCTTTCCCTTCCTCATATTTATCTGTTTTGTTTCTTAATTTCCACATGAGTGAAATCATATGGTATTTGTCTTTCTCTGACCGATTTATTTCTCTTAGCATAATACACTCTATCTCCAATCATGTCATTGCAAATGGCAAGATTCCATTCTTTCTTATGGTTGAGTTATATATATATATGTATTTCTATATACATATATATATTTCTATATACATATATACATATAAATATATGTGTGTATATATATATATGTGTGTATATATATATATATATATATATATATATATATATAACACATCTTCTTTATTTATCAGTCAATGGGCATTTAGGTTCTTTTCATAATTTAGCTATTTTTGATAATGCTGCTATAAACATCAGGGTGCATGTGTTCCTTCAAATCAGTACTTTTGTATCCTTTGGGTAAAAATCTATTAGTCCAATTGCTGGATCATAGGTTAGCTCGATTTTTAACTTTTTGAGGAACTGTCATACTGTTTTCCAGAGTGGTTGCACCATTTGCATTCCCACCAACAGTGCAAGAGGGTTCCCCTTTCTCTGTATCCTTGCCAAAATTTGTCGTTTCCTGTGTTGTTAATGTTAGCCATCTTAACAGGTGTGACTTAGATATAACCACCATTTCTCATTCACTCATACAACACACACTTTTAAGAGTTCAAATATGTGCTGAGATCTGTTTTAGACCCCAAATATAAAATGATGAATAAGACATCTAGTGGTGAGGATGGTTGTGAAAGTTGGCAAATTTCAACATTTGTTACCTCTCTAAAAAGAAAATGAGTGATATCCTTTGGGGATTTGTAGACTAGAAAGGGATTATTTTTAGCTAAATCCCTTCATATGCTTTCATTTTGATACCTGCTCACTTTCATAGCCACTTTTATATAAATCCCATCAGGGTTTTCCTATCACTGAAATATAAATGATCTTTCTCTTTCGTTTTTGAAAGGAAAATTTTTTCAGTACCTTAGTATTTTTTAATGTTTATTTATTTGAGAGAAAAGAGAGACAGAGAGACCATTTGCACACAAGTTGGGAAGGGGCAGAGAGAGAGAGAATCCCAAGCATGTTCCAAGATGTCAGCACACAGCCCAGTGCAGAGCTTGAACCCACGAACTGTGAGATCATGATCTGAGCTGACATCCAATCAAGAGTGGGATGCTTAACCGACAAAGCCACCCAAGCTTCCCAGTACCTTAGTATTTGATCTGTATATTAACTACTAGAAACTAAGGCACTTCTTTTCCCAGATTAATCAAGAGGATCATGGCAACAGGGGCTCTATAGAGTAGTTTCAGTCGGGGTGCCAGCAGGGAACAGGAGGTACACTTGAAGATAATTTATTTATTTTTATTTAAAGTTTATTATTTATTTTTGAGAAAGAGAGAGAGAGGCAGAGAGAGAGAATCCCCATCAGGTTCTGCGCTGTCAGTGTAGAGCTTGATGTGGGGCTCAAACTCACAAACCATGAAATCATGACCTGAGCTGAAATCAAGAGTCGGAGGCTTAAAAGATTGAGTCACCCAGATGCCCCTACCAGATAATTTAATAAAAGAATTGTTTACATTTGGGCAGCATTAGGGAACCAGAAAGTGATATGAGGTACCCAGGAACTAGCAAGACAAAGGGAAATGATAACCATCTGAAGGGGAAAGAGAAAAGGAAATTGTCAGGACTTAGTGGGATGAATGCCGTGGGAGAATAGCATCCTAAGGAGAGTCCTGTAAGAGGTATGTAGCCTCTGCCAGAACCACAGAGCTGAGGCAGAGGAATCAGGGAATAATAGCCCTCAACCTCTCACTTCTTGAACTCTACCGTCTCTTGCTAGCATCTTCTATTGGTTAACTCTAATCAGAATCCAGAGGGCTAAGGGCACCAGTAGAACACAGAAGGGAAGAAATGGATGCAGACAGGTGTGGAAGAACAGAAACACACTGGCAGGTAACAGTGTAAGCCAGTCCTGTCACTACCGAAAGCTACCTGTGGCCCTGTTGCCAAAACACACACAGGCTTTAATCACAACACTCGTCAAATAAGTTCCTGAGGAAAAGAGAATGAAGATAGACTTGAGAGGCAAAGCGAGGCATAATCATGCAAGCAACACCAAAAACAGTATCAGTAAATTCAAGTAAATTTGGAGCAATTGCAAAGGATGTGAGGGTCCAGCAGTTGATGACCTCGTCAGAAAATGAAAGTGTGTGCAGCACAGCCTGATGTACGCTGTGGAGTTTGAAGAGACCTTACAGTAAATGCCAGGAAAACTGGATGATCAGGAAATCAAGAAGAGCTTTGTTCAACAAATATTTGTAGCATCATTAGATGAATTCTTTAGCTGGCTAAGGAAGATCTCTCTGTGTGTGGAATTCAACACCTTTCACCCTGCTAGCTATCCTAACTGGGAAGGAAACTGTCAAGCTGCCTGTTTATGTTCCTCATGTAAGGGAGAGGGAATACAAGTAAGGTAACCACTTCCTAGGAAGGGATCACCCATCAGGTGATTAGCTTTCCAGGAAGTCTGTATAAGAGGCAAGAGCAAAGCCAGGGTTATCTTTAATATTTCTAGGATGTTTTTTTGTGTGTGCATTATTCCTGTAAAAAGTAAATGTAGTTACCTTGATTTCAATTTGCGTTTTTCACATTTCTCAACCCAAATTCCTCTGTAGTCTATAATTATTTCTAAAAACAAATTAACAAAAATATCACAGGACCTACGGTTAAGGAAGCAGAAAAAGCCTTTTTTTTTCCTGTTTAGGGTAGTTCTCCACTTCTTGTTTTGTTTTGTTTTTAAACATCTAGTAGTTTTACAAAGGGTCCCCTGTTTGGAAAGTGAATACATGAGCCTCAAGTAACAGTGGGCAGGAGGCAAACTCTTCTCTGACCCTCAGCTCATTTGGTTGTTTTGTTTTCACCAACCAATCTGCAGTTCTTGGGACATTTAGAAATGTATACATCCCCTCATCCAGACAAACCAACTATGATTATAAGAACGACATCAATCTTCACATTCAAAGATTTTGAATCTCCTAAGAAAAGATTATCATCATGGGGTAAAGTACACTATCCCAAAAGAATTTACTTTTCTTTCCTTTTAATTCCAGTATAGTTATTTCCAAAAAGGATTTCTAATCACAGTTACTGGTTTAGTTTGAAAATAATATTTGCTAACAATAGCTTAATGCTAACGCTAATGATGCATTTATAAACAGCATGATAACGTTTTCATAATGTTCTCACACTTTGATCTCTCTCTCTTTTTTCTACCCTAATTGAACAAACTTATTCTAAGATATTTCTATTTAGGAGTTATCCTAGTAGGACATTTCAACTAAGAACAACTGGATATTGATGATATTAGGGCAATATACATGAAATTTCACAGTTTTTAAATGTTTGCATAAATACAACAAAAAATCACACATAGGCATACAATTTTGTTGGTTCAGATTTAACTCAGATATTTAATACATTATGGAGATTAATTTACATTACTGAGATAACAGTTTCTCAATAAGCATAGACTTGAATTTGCAGAGAAACTATTACTATACTTTATAGTATTACTCATGTGGTTTAAAAAGTGTGTAGAAGCTGATCACCAACATTTGGAATGCTTGCTTCATAGAGCTGTATATAATTGCCAGACTTGTTCTATCACTGAAATTAAAAGTACCAACTAAAATAAAAAATGAAGCCCTAGCCATTCATTTAGCCCAAGACTTAAGATTGACAAAATAAACAACTCTAAGACCTAGATGAACCCCTAGACCTCCTTCAGCTCTAACATTCTATATTTTATGTTTCACAGTAAACATCAGGTATCCTGAGTATGTTTCCTTCTTCTGAAAACTTGATTCCAATAGTGGTGAAACCAGAGTTCATTGTGTTTTCCTTTCACATCAGTTATCACAGTTAGCAGCTGTATATTTTGAGAATATTTAATTAATGCCCGTCTATTCCACTGCCTTGTAAATCCTTATTCATTCACAAAACATAACTCTGTGCCTAGCACATAGTTCATTCTCTGAAAGAATTTACATAAAATGAATGAACCAACAAATGAAAGAAACAGACCTCCTTCCCTTTGTATAGAGACCTCTGGACTTAGGTATTCTGGGTCCCAAATATCCCACCTGCCCCCATTATCGGGGTACACATAGGTCTCCAGAGCCTTTGTTATCTTGATCCAGATTTGGAAAGCTCATTCCTGGGTCCTGAAAGGATCCCTATGGTTGCCTACATAATCTTGGGCTTGTCACAGCACAGTAATAAAATGGGCAACTACTCACAAAACAGAACCATGTATTAATAGTTGCTTATCAATAACCAGTGTAACACCAACCACCTTTTCAAATGACTCCTCCCAATCTTTTGAACTATTTTTTCCAACAAGCGTGGAGTCTGTGATACCATCTCCCTGAAGTCACTAACCTGGCAGTCAGCTCTTTTGATCTGAGTTTCCTGATTCATCTACCAGGCTCTGGGAGAAAGTTTTTGCTATCCTGGCAATCATCATGAACAAATAATTCTAGCCTTAATCCTCTTAAAATAAAGTTCCTTCTTATCTGTGGCTATAAGCTAAGATCTTCCATGAAAAGCTTTTGTGAGAATAACCCACCCTGTGCATATGGCTTGGACATTGGCTCTCTGAATACTTGAACTCTCTGTGACCCTCTCAAGTAATAACAGTATTGGTTTGGCTCTTGCTCTGGATGCCAGATGGGCAGGAAGCCCATCTCCTCTATCGGTGGATATTTAATAAATACACATATATTTTACTATTACTTTTCTGCCATGATCTTTTTATATTAACAGAAACATCCTATGTAATACCCTTAGTCAATCCTTTAGGAAAAAAAATCATAGTGAACTTGAATTAGATCATTTAAATGAAAGGCAAGTGAAAAAAGCAACAAACATATTGAATACCTATTCTGTGTTAGGCACCATGCTAGGCATTTTACAGGCTCTGTAGCAAGAACTATCCTGCTATTTAGTTAGGAACATTCTATTGTTCCATGACATTTTTAGTCATATTAATTAGTATTTAAAAATAACTAGGTGATGTTGTTACTGATGGCTTTAACTTTGCCTTAAAGAGAAGAACTAATTAATTGCATAGTGTCATCCCTTATATATAATTATGAGATTACTGATCCACCTCCAGAAGGTTAATACACCTGAAGCTGTATATCCATTCCTGTCACTGATTTTCAGTGATCCTTGCTAGGTTCTCTCCTTCTTACTTCTTGTGATGTATTTTCAGCACAAACATTACTGTTAGACCATATCCCATTTTGAGATTCAGTTTAATAATCTGACAAATGAATTCATTATCAAAGCTTGGGTCACTGTATTGAGGATTCTGAAGGACAAGTATGGGTTCAACCTGGAAAAGGCTCTGGGATTGATTAATAGTGTCTGCCACCTGGACAAGATAAGGAGTAGTAATACGGATGCAGGGTACCTGCCATTCAGGTGAGAGATGACTGTAGAAAAATCAATATTTGCTTCCTTAAAAAATGTGTCTGGAAATTGGCCTGGTACTCTTCACTATCCCTAGGAAGTACTCTTCAGTATCCCTGGGAAGGAAGATCTGTTACCATAAATGTGTTATAGAAGCTTCTTTTTGATATACTATGCATGATTGAAGCCAACTTTTGTAGACTAGGTTATAAACCTCACTACCATACACAGCATTGTTTCTACAGAAAAAAACATTCTTCACTCTACACTACTGACTTAAAAATGCATTATTAAGGACATGATCTTATTGCTTATATTCCCTTTTTAAGAGAATTAACGTGTACTTTTTGTGACCAACAGAAAGGCATGAAATTATCATGGGTTAATGGTATTTACTAATAATATTTTTTTATCTCCCTGTATTGAAAGGGATTCAAGGAGACAGAAAAACAAAGCAACAACAATAACAAAAACCTAGGATAGAGGGATGACGCACTCTCACTAAAATCCTAAGAGCATCAATTCCCAAAACATACTGTTAAATATGAGTTTAAAACGTTGCCCACATTTTCAACATCTAGAAATAATCTTTAGTTCTTACATAACTCTTATACACTTCATGATTCAGGACTAAAATCCGAGTTTCAAAGAGAATTCACTGATGTCTGAAGTGCAGAGAGTCTGAACTTTTCCCCTAAAAGCAATCATATACATGGTTTACAGAACATCAAAGCCAAGAGAGTAGCACCATATAATAAGCTTTCCATCCGTGTTCTCTGTAAGTATCTAAGTCAGGTCAAACATCCAAAGTGTCCATTAGTGGTAATAAGAAAGGAACACAGAATAAAATTTACTACCACTTAAAGTTGTATCAGTACATATAGCCCCACAAGGAAGTCAAAACATGAAAAGGATCCAGCTAACCCTCTACACCAATGGCTATTTTTGCCACTTAACACTATGGGAAGGCATACTTTTTATTCTGTGAGTTATCATTTGGAGATAGAGTTTCTAGAGGGTTAGAAAAGCGAGAAAGACAATGGACATTTAGGTAGGTGTATAGGGAAAATAGAGTACATAATTGTTCGAACATTTACACAGCACATCCTTTAAAGATGAGAGCCACTCTTTCTCCAGCAGATGGTATTAGAAATGATTAGAAATTAGAAAATGATTAAACACAACACATATTTAGTAGCTTGGATCTTCAATATTTCTCATACCTGAGAAAGATGGATCATAAATAAATGAGACATTTCATTTCAGAGAAACAAACTCTCCCTAATATGATCTTCATTTTAAAAATTATTCTGCTGACCTGAAATGGCCTTTCCAAGCAGATAAAGGGAAGTGATATGTCAATTACCTCTGTCAATTAAGTTTAGGAAGTTTGAATTCAAACATGTGTGTAGTCCCAAGATTGTTATAAAATATTTAATAAATGCTACTGGAAGGAGTGTTGTGAAGGATTCAGTGGTGGAAGATAATATATGCCCTTAAGGCACTAGCACATTTGTTGTAGAGAAAAGAAATGCCCGTATAGGAAGATTGTAAACAAGTAATTAAAAAAACGAGGTCCAATGCCACATTAAATTCCATGAATTCTAAAACTAAGAATTCAGCACAGAGTATAAGCTCAGGAGTTCTCAGAAATGGCTGAAAGTTTAATGTCCACCATTAGAAATAAATAAAGTAACTATTAAAATTGTTTTCATTTTAAAATGAACCCACTTGCAAGCCTCCTACTTCATACCGAATGAGCATGTGCTGTGGTCATTAAAGATCAGATAGCATGATTATGACTAATTCAGTCAGTGGTTTATCCTTCAGCTGAATACTCTGGTCACTCGGATGATTTTGACCGTTGCAGAGTCTAAAATTGCTTTTATTCTTGGTCATAAATATAACATAAATTTATAATGGATCATGAATTAAAGAGCATGTGTAAGGAACACTGTGCTGAAAAACAAGTAAATCTTAATCAGTGAACTCTGAAATGCAAGAAACACCACATTCTCCATTTTCATTTGTGTAGTTAATTTAAATGGATTCTGTGATCCAATCCTGCGGGGTTGGTGGGAAATTTACCCCTCGTTGTGATTAGGCTTTCTTGCTCATCTCTACCACTTGCAGACTTGAGTTTCAGATTTTACACAAAGCACATTTGGAGAGTCCTCTCTAGTCTTCTCTGCTCCTCGGTTCTTGTGAAAAGCTTATGTTTTGAGCCCTCTAACTAGTGCCTTAATATCTGCTAGCTTTGCTTCTGCTGCATACTGGGGACATAGATACTCTGAACTGTTTCAAAACCCTGGGGAATGACCCTAGCCTCCATGGGTGCGCAATGAAGACAGCCCCACACCTCAGCATCTCACAACCTTCCTTGAAAGCTGCCATGCTGTGGGGTGTGGTCTTGCTCTTTTCCTCTGATGTCTTGGCTTCCTCAGGTTGTCAGGGCTACCAAGAAAACTCATGAAACATGTTGCCCTTACATGGCTTTGGCTTTCCTTTACAACCCTTTTTTGAGGTGATAGGAAGGCAGATTCTTTTAAAGAGAGAAAACTCCATTTCTTGGATTTCTAATAAGCACAACTAGCACACACTGATGAGGAGAAGAGTGTAAAGCAGCGAGAGTCAGCAGAAGGTGGCATTCCTTAGCTTCGGTTAATTTCTGACAATGCAAACACTAGAAACCAAATACGGTTAAAATTATCCTTGAAAATCCCTTGAATTTTCAATAAAGTTCAGTAGGCATTATTTTATATATTCAACTCTGTACTAAAATGTTTATGTGTAAATGATGCAAAAACTAGTAATGTAAAAATGAGTGTTATTTGCGGAGAGCATTTAAGTTATCATGCATTGTCTGCACAAATACTTGCTGTTCTTGTTTTGTTTTCGTTACTCTTTCTCTCACTTGCCCTCTACTGCCTGGAGCGTTCAATTTGTGTCGGGTCAATGTATCATCCACCCAACAAACTGTGCTCAGAAGGAAGACCCGTTTACTCTTTGGGGATTTTAATCTTTTCAGAATTATAACCAGTCCTTTTGATGCTGATGAATAACAGAACAATCTGCTCATTAACAATGCCCAATTCCTACCCCATGAAATTCAAGACTTATGGTTAAGATAAAATGGATTGTCTTCTGATTCAGTTCAGAGGATTTAAATGGTTTGGGACAACCCAACGAGGCCTACCTTATTCTGTGACCCACTTGGTTAGCTCTGTGTTAAAAGTCCTATTGGGCATAATCTCAGTATAAGCAAGAGTGACATTGTGCCATTGCTAGCATGGAGTAGAGGGGCATTGAAGTAGACATGACCATATCTGAGGAGAGATGTTACAGAAATGGAGTCCGATGAAGCATTGATGAATTGCCTTGAATGTTAAGCTGCTTTGTTTTTGTTTTTTGGCCACGCAGTGAAATGTAATATATATATATATATATATATATATATATATATATACACACACACACACACATATATACATACATATATACATATACATACATATATACATATATATACATACATATACATATATACATACATACATATGTACATATATATACATATATATACATATGTATATACATATGTATATATATGTATATACATATGTATATACATATATATACATATGTATATACATATATATACATATATATACATATGTATATATATGTATATACATATATATACATATATATATATTTAAGGTTTATTTATTTATTTTGAGAGAGAGTGTGTGTGAGCAGAGGAGGGGCAGAGAGAGAGAGGGAGAGAGAGAATCCCAAGCAGGCTCCATGCTGTAAGCACAGAGCCCAGTGTGGGGCTCAAACTCACAAACTGTGAGATCCTGACCTGAGCTGAAATCAAGAGTCGGATGCTTAACTGACTGAGATGACCTGAGATTTAATATATTTTTATGAGATTATCAGTGATGGAGAGAATAATTTGTTTGGTATTATAACACAAAAATGAAAAAAGAATTAGCATAAGAGGTGGTAATACTATACCTCTAATAAGCTGTCTTTCAGAAATAGTATTTATATATCTATAAGGTTGGCCAGCACATGCGGCCTATTTTTAAGGCTGAGAAGTGAAGAAAAAGAAAATAGTACTTGGTCCACACAAAAGATATAGGGCAATATTCTTCATAGTAAGCACCAAAATCACATGAGAGATTTGGTAAAGGTGGAGAATACTGGGCCTTATGCAATCCTATTAAATGAAGGTGGAGACCAGAAATCTGCACACTTGACATGCTATTCAGATGTTTTCCATGAATGTTAAATGTGAGGATCACTGTAGAAATCAGGTGAGTGTATCGATGATTCTAACATGGTATTATTTTCTAAGTAAATAACTTTTCTGAATTTCACTCTCCCATTCTGCCAAAAAAGGAGAATTATTTGCAGTAACTATGTCAAGGACTTCAGAGGATGACCAACTGAGTACAAGATATGTATAAACACTTTAAAACTTTGATGTGCCTGGGGTGCCTGGGTGGCTCAGTGGGTTGGGCATCTGACTTCAGCTCAGGTCATGATCTCACAGTCCATGAGTTCAAATCCCAGGTCGGGCTCTGTGCTGACAGCTCAGAGCCTGGAGCCTGCTTCGGATTCTGTGTCTCCCTCTCTCTCTGCCCCTCTGCTGCTCATGATCTGTCTCTCTCTGTCTCAGAAATAAATAAAAACATTAAAAAATTTAAAAAAAATAAACAACTTCGATGTGCTAGACAAATGCATGCAGTGGTGGTTGCTGTAATCTTAATAACCATACTTTGACTCCTTCATCAGGTTCTATGTTTCTCCTTCTATTCTGGGCAATACATACTCTGTGGAAACTCAGGTCTAAGCATCATTAATCTTTATAAGATTTAGAAGAGTCTGTGCTCCTGTCAACGAAAGTATTAAAGCTAGAGGGGATTTTAGTATGTCTTTTCAACATGTGAAATTCAATGTCTTACACATGAAGATACTGAGGCCTAGAGATTTGAAGTTACTTTGCCAAGTTCTCTTCATGTTAGAATCTCAAGGATGATAGCTTTGATTTTTTTTTTTAAAAGTTTATCACAAATTAGATAGGATTTACAAGTATGTTAGTTCTGATTAGTTTGTTCCTTCTTTCCCACTTGTGAACAAAAGGCCTGAGTCAAAGTTCCAGATGCGTATGATTGCTCCAGAAGCAAGAGGGGGGCCTGCTATCTAGGTGTGTTTTGCAAAGCCCCCGAGAGCTCACATCCATCTAAAATTTCTGTGATCCTTTGTACTTTCCACAAATGTCTTAGGCTTCACTAAAAACAGCCAAATACAAGTCAAGAAAGCTGCTTAACACTACTAGAAAATTTTGGTTGATAAACTGTAATCATAGGTGGCATATATCATTGTATCTAAATATAATCAACCATAGAATCAAAAGAAAGGCCTATCTTAGAATAATGTAGGCTAAATCTTTCATTCTATAGAAATACACCCTGAGGCCAAGAAATACTATTTTGTCTGAGATCATGGTAGAATGCCACCCTGATCTACTATCACATGATGCAGTTCAGTTTTTACTTCACAGACTGCTAGTTTTAAAAATAGCAAGCCTCCCTTGCCAAGTATATTCACATATCCAATGTCAGCTTTCAGAGAGAGTAGTTAACAGGCTGCTAGATAGTCCCTCCTCTGATGTGCATTATCAAATGGATCAAATATCTGAAGGGCCTGAGCACACTCTGATGTGTGAGTGTTCGGAGGCAGAGTATTTCATTTTATTTATAATTATCCCTCAACCTTAACCCCATTTCTCAGAAAACTAGCTAAATTATTTTTAAATCTACATCCTCAGGACTATGCTAATTCAGGTGTCTTTTTTTTTTTTTTTTTGGTATACCATACATTTTTGATTATCAAAACATAAAAAGAAAGTTCAGATTTTGCCATCTTCTGTATTTCAGAATAACAAGATTATTATATCAAGTGATTTAAATTCCAGGGTACTATTTTATATCATCTTCAGTGGAACTTTCTGTATCACAACCAATGCTGCAAAGACCTGCTCTTAGTAAAGTCACAAATAAAATATACAGTGGATTATTAAACAGTCAAAGAAGGAACAGTGCACAAAGGTAATGCATATGGGAAATCAGCCAACAAAAAAAATGTCAAGTCTGCCAGCAGCCGATACCCGGATAAAAACAAGTGATGTTCGCTAGAAGGAAAAGTAGTTTTGAATGATGACAATTGTGTAAAAATGCAATAATGCAAGAGCCTTTTTCCAAATAAGAAATAGATGTGATTTGTCATGCTTCTTAGCTTTGTAACTATTTTTAGCACATTGTAGAAAAATAAATATATTTAAAAAATGAGGTTGCTCATCCATCAAATGTATTTTCTGATACAAAAGTGTATACAAGCTTTTTTTTGTTTTTTTTTTTTATTTTTATGTTTTGTAGTGGAGGAAAAGGATTATGGTCTGAACTTTACATTATACCTAAGGAAAACTTATTTTGCTGTCAGGAGTGAATGATGCTTGGTTTGTTGTATTGTTAATTTTTAAGTGAAATTAAATAATATTTATAATTATATATCCCTCATCTGAAAGACTTTGAGATAGTAGAACTTATTTTGTGTTATTTAAAATTTGACCTGCAGAATCAAGGTAGAAATAGCTCTTAGGATTAATAACTATTGAGGTATCATGCTATATTTTTCTTTTTTTAATTTTGTTTCATTCATTTCACATCCTTTTATGTATCTATACTAATGACTTCATTTTAAATGGTTTATATGATACATCCATAATATTTTCAACTCATATTATTTTACACCAAGTACAGCTTAATTAACAGGGTAAATATGTGGGATTATTTATCGACCAAAGATAGATTTAATAAAGAATTCCACATCCTCCCAATATAATTATCAAAATAAAATGATATAAATATTATAAAATTTTAAAGATACATGAAGGCATATATAACTGGGAGCATACTTAAATTGCACAAATGACAGAATACAAGCACAGCAGATTTAAGCTATTAGCAACATTAATTTGAGAAAACTAAATTTAGTGCCCAAATATACAACTCAAGAAAAAGGAAGGTAAGAATTAACATTCAAAGATCTGATATAAAATTTGATATGAAATTCCCACTCTTGAAACCAACAAGAGCAGAAAAGACTATTTTGATCTCTCTCAGACCCAGAGAGCTTAGACTTTGTTCATTAAACAACAGTGAATACAGTATTTCAGTAGGTTCCGACACTGAAGAGATTAGATCGAGTTAGGGAGTTGAGATTTACTACTAAATAATATACAGGACTTAAATAATAATAAAATCATTGTAACAAGTACACAACTACTCAACACAGGTTTCTGAGTTTGTAGGAGAGGCTATTCTCTTTGGGTAGCTACCATCAGGAGAGTCTTTGTGGAGGTGCTAGACTTAGCCAGGGGCTGGAAGGATGGAAAGGCTGGAAGAGGAAGAAAGCTTAGGAGAACATAAAGGGAAACAGACTGGGCAAACCATGGAATATAGAGTTGCATTGATTTTAGCCATTTGATGACATTAACTAGAAAACAATTGAGGGAGATATGGTTATAAAGATCATTTGGACAGGAATGAGATGGATTAATTCAGTTCCTGATCACAAATGCTTGATGAATTCAACTGATGTCGATATTTCACGCTAAACCCACATTGTGTACTCAAGTGGCAAATGAAGCTAGAAATCTCCTCAACATTTTCATGTTTTTCTTCCTTGGCCTAAATTATTTAACAGCTACAGGATATGGTGACAGTTCTCAGCTATCATAACCACTTTTCCTCCTTGTAAACAGCACATGTTCTCAATTTTCTTTTCCATAATACAAATCCTATCACCATCTGTATTGTTTACAAAGATATTATATTTTCTTTTTTATCAAGTGACAAGGACAGCTTTGCCATTGCAATTGTCATCCATTTTCCCCTTTCAATACTTGGTCCCCATTGCCCTGAAGTCCTGGCTCCCCAGGCCCAAAGACTTTTTTAAAGTGAAACACAAATGACATGTTAATGATTAGTAAAAACACAAAGCAGGGGGTTAATGGCTGTAGCTGAAATTACAGACTTCATTTCCATCAGCTCAGCAGAGTCTGAAACATCCAAAGAAAGCTCAGGAAAGCGGTCCTGCTAATGCAGCTGCTCCCAAGCATGAGGGCAGCTTACCATTAACTTCCAGTCAATGATCCATAGCTCTTGTGGGGAAACTCACCATTGTTCACTTCATGGGATGTGCTGCTCCCTACAGACTTAAGATAGCTCCATGTTACTCAGATAGCAGCTGGGTGCCTGATAACCAGTTAGGTTTTCATTTATGAGATGACTTGAGGATAAGATAGGCCAGCGCCAAGTAAAGATTTTTATCTGTATATGTGAGGTGATTACAGCCAGCTTCAAGAGATGAGTAGTGATTCGGAGAGAAAGATGGTGCCTTTGCATCTGCTTCCTCCTCTCAGCCTCCTCAGAGACACTTTCTTTCTAATGGAGTCTTGACCATACTACTCCCCTTCTTAAAACTATTGGATGGCTACTTCAGATTCTGTGTTTCCCTCTCTCTCCGCCTCTCCCCCACTCACATTCTGTCTCTCTGAAAAATAAATAAAATATTCAAAAACAAAATGAAACTATTGGATGGCTTACTACTGCTTTTAAGATAAAGGCTAAGCTTCCTAATTCAGTCTATGGTCTCCTGCCTGGTCTGGCCCCAGGTGACCTCTCCAGGATCAACTCACATTACAGTTCCCTTTTCTGGTCTCTATACTCCGGTGAGAGTGGCCTTCTTTCAACAATTCTAGTGTGCCTTGTGGGTCCTACCATAGGGCCTTTGCACATATTGTTCCAGCTTTCTGAAATGCTTCCCTCCTTTCTTCAACTATCTTAGCTCATATTTATCCTCAGGGAAGGTCTTCTCTGATCTCCAATCAAATCAAATGTTTCCTAAAGATGCAGTTAGAGCATCATACAACCTATTTACATTTATTTGCATAATTATTTTTTAAAGATTGTCTACCTCTATGGACAGTAAACCTTATGATGTCAGGGACAGTTAATATTGCTCGTCTGGATACCTAATATTAACAGGATATTAATAGGCATTAATAGGCATATTAATAGGCTAATAGAAGACACTCATTAAATATTTGTGAAATGAAAGGATATATAGGAGAAACAAATCATAGCAATGAGAAGTGCTATACACACAAAGATTTGTGTGTATTATACATATATACCCATACACACGTATATGGTGGTTTTACAACCATAGAACTTTCAGAACACATTGAAGGATATTAAAATATGAAAATGAAGTATAAGACATACAGATCAGTAAAGGACAGGTAGAAAAACCAGGAGGGGAATATGAATTTTACAAACCCAGTAATTAAACCACAATCATTATAAAAGATACTTTTACATCCACATGGCCTACAATTTACACAAATAACATGATAACCTTCGAAATGATTAAAGTACGCTGTTGTAGCTAAGCCTGTGAAATGGAAATATTATCATGATACAAAGACTCAATGCACCGCATGCTTGAAGAACACATAAAAAAGAACGTGTTAGCTTTCTCTGATAGAAGAAAGTAAAATTATGCTTTCCTGATTCTTGATAAATGTAAGAATTATTTCTCCTAAAACTCATAAGTGTTCTTACAGGTAGATAAGCCACCAATACCACAGGTGATGATAATTCAAGGTTATGATCATAATCTTGGTGGTTTTTTTTCCCAGAGAAAGACCCACGACAGCTGTGTGCTAGCATAGAGCAGATATGCGCTGCATCTCAAATACCCCTGCTACGCTTTCTTACCAATTGTCAAGGACAAATTTAATTTGTGGACCCTGTCCTCTTTACCACAAACCTGACGGAAATAAAAGAGCCAATTTCAAATGGATTTTAAGCGTTCAAAAGATGAAAGCTTATAGAATATACTCAAAAAATTTGACTTCAGAACATTGCTTCATACTAATAATACTTAATACTTTCCAATGACAAATCATTTGCTGTTTCTCATTTAATATAAATGGAGAGTTAACAGAATAGGAAAATTATCATTAAAATATGTGCTCTGCAGTATCATCTACATTCATGCTTCGTGTGCACACATAGGCAGTTACATGTTAGTGATGGAAAGATTATTTGGTTTTCTTAAGGCAAAATTGAGTCAGATTTAACAAATAAAAGCAAGCACGTCCATTGATAAATTTTACGAAGCCTTGATTACTACCTGTATAATTTAGGAAGAGATACATGTATAGTTCTGACTGACATGTAGAAAACAAAGTTGTTGCCATATAGAATTTTTGCCAATAAATATAAAGAGGTTATTGATGTATGCCATTTTTAATTCTGAGAATTACTCAGGTTACTAAAATGGCAAATTCAAATTTAGAAACATGAAACCTTCAAATACATGCTTTCTTTATTTTTATTTTTTAAACAGTTATTTATTTTTGAGAGACAGGGAGAGAGACAGAGTTAAGTGGGGCAGGGGCAGAGAAGGAGGAGGGAGACACAGAATGGGAAGCAGGCTCCAGGCTCTGAGCTGTCAGCACAGAGCCCGACGTGGGCTTTGAACTCACAGACTGCGAGATCATGACTTGATCTGAAGTCAGATGCTTAACCTACTGAGCCACCCAGGCGCCCCTACAGGTTTTCTTTCAAAAAACAACTATATACTTAGACTTTGGGCTGCTCGAGTGTACAGTCTTATATAATTTTTGTGCCACATCTCTGAATAAAATAACTAATGTTAACATCTATATCAAAAAACACCCAAATCTCAGAGGCTTAATGAAGTAAGTTTGCTTCTTACTCACAAAAAATCTGATACAGATGTTCAGTTGGCAAATGTTTGGTTGACATTTCAGGGTGGGCCTCCTTTTAGTGGTGACTTAGGGATCCAGTTCTTGATGTCATCACCTTTCGGTGACCTCCAAGATTGCTACAAAAAAGGAGAGAAAGAATGAGTGATGGTGTGTGGGTGCATGGGAAATTTTTACGAACCATATCTGGAAATGGCACATTTCCTTTTCATGGCCAAAACGTAGTCACAGAGCCCCACCCAAATGCAAGAAGCCTTGGAAATGGAGTGTAGCTTAGTGCCCAGACCCTACAAAAGAGAGAAAATTAAAAAGTAGATATTGATGACCAGTCTGAAATTTCAGCCTGGGTGCCCCACAGAGTAACAGCGCAGTAACTGCTTGACTTATATACACCCATCCTAGAACATGTGGAAGCACAAGAGAAGTTTGCTTCTTTTATATCTTTCAAAAAAACAATTCACAACGTAATTAGGGAACAGACTAAATGTCAAGTCGTGGAGTACAAGCCACTAGAGATTAAGTTAGTATTCAATTACGTGTTGTTATGATTATAACTTGGCAACACACAGTTAGTAGGTAAAATGGAGATTTGAACTTGGAAGATTGTAAGTAGATGTTGTCAGGAAAGTTTTCTAAAGAAGCAAGAGCTTAATTAGGACCTTGAAGCCATGGGTGTTAATGGCCAGGGTGTGGTTGATGGGGGTGGAATAGAAAAGATGAGGGAAGTGTGGATGGCAAAAACCTTGATGTGTATATCAGGTGATGTGGTTTAGTTGGTTTGTAAGATCGGTGCCAGAAATAATGGACAGTAAGGCTAAACAGACCAGAATGGGTAAGGAGCTGGAGAATTTTCTTTGTTCCTCTCTGCCTCCTCATTTGGATTACACCAGTCACCGAGTCCTAGAGGTTCTTACTCTTCAATAACATCAGATTAATCACCTCCTCTGTGTTTGCGCTGCCCCTGAATTGATTTGGACTGTCACCATTTCTGAGCCTGCTCAATTTGTCATCCCTAGCCCCAGACCCAGGACTCCAGTCAAATCTCCTCTCAGCCCTTAAGGGGCTGTTTCTGAAATGAAGGTATTCTCATGTCACTCATTTGCTTAAAATGCTCAGTTTCTTCACTGGCCTTCAGAGTAAGCCTCAAATCTGTAACTAGCATCTATGGCCCATCATGATACAGTCTCATCCCTTCCTATGCCCTCCCTCAGGAATATTCCTGTCACACTTATAATAGCTTGAGAAAGACATCTTTTCTCACACTTCTTTGCTGTTTCACACAACGCTCTCTTCGAAAGCTGAATTTTGCTCCTTCTTTAAGACCCCACAGCATTTGATACAGTTGGTTTCTTCAACTGTTTTCCTTCTTTGCCTTTTGGAACAACACACTGTGTTTTTTCTTGGTGCTTACCACTGTGTGACATTATACAACACATTTGTAATTTTATTTGCTTATAGTTTACCTCTCCCCCCAGAATTATTGATCCCTGAGGGCAAGAGTTTTAATTTGTTCACTGTTCTAAGCTCAATGTTTAGAATAGTGCCTGGAACATAGCAGCTACACACAAATATTTGTTGAATAAATTAATACAGATGTCATTCTGCCTCTGTCATTTAATAGCATGTGAGTTTAGGTAAGTTATTTGACCGCCTTGCATTTCATTACTCAAATGTACAATGGTGCTAATAATCTTGGCATTGCTGTAAGCATCACAAGAATTAAGTAAATTAATTCATATAAGTGCATATGTTAGTGTTCATTAAGAGACAGCAATCATGACCCCTGCAGTGCCTTCTGTGACTCTCTCCGACATCCCCTTCCCAGACAGGAGTTCAAGGAAAAGGGCGGTGAGCTGGATGAATGTGTCTAAGTCTGGAAGTCAGCCCACATGGTTCAGCTGAGAAAATGGAGAAGAGTTTCAAAACACTTTACACATTCAGTAGCATCTAAGTTTTCACAAAGCCTGGGAATAGAGATTCAGAAAGAGAAATGACCGTGTTCTCTCTGCCCTATCACTCAGCTCTATTGCTTAGCTTCTGAGTTAGCTCCACACTCTGCCTATGATCTCTCCATACAAAGTGGGTCCTTGTGGAAATCATGAAGTAGATCCTTTTGTTTTGCATCCTTTCATCACTTTCTCTGCCTGTGTTCTATTCCTGTAAGGTAGCCACTGCCCAAGTCCTGCCTTTGTCCAAATGCCTACCTTAAGTAGCATTCCCTAAGAATTACTCTCAGGCAGCTAATATTGGAAAGAATCTGAAAACTTAATTCCAGACAAGATGTGTATTGATAATGATCTAAGATGTTTCTCTGCCTGCAGGTATTTGTTTTTGAATGTAGGACATTTAAAGACCAGAAATATTTCAAGTATCAAAGGACCCATAATGGAATATCATGCAATCTTTAAAATGATATTATAGAATGTGTAATGACAATGAAAAAAGCTCATAGTGTATCGCTAAGGGAAAAAATGCATTTCAGAAGAATATACAGAATGACTGCCTTCACCTTTTCTTTAAATACATTTATGTGTAAGTGCTTACCTGAAATATCTAGGAATTGACTAGTTCAGAAAAAAGTATGTCTATCATTAAAGTACTTTTAATTCCACAGAACTCAACTAAACAAAGACATTCTAACACCAAAAGAAACGTACATATCTTACAGGAAAACATTTTTTAAAGAAATATAAATATCATGAGAATAAATTGAATAATGTATTAAATGCTTGTCATCAGTTTGTACTAGTCAAAGATGTGGTTGTAACTGAGTAGTTTCTTTAGTGATATAAACGCACAGCACTCATTTACTGAAAAGGGGGAAATTACCAAAGTTCAAAAGAAGACATAAAAAAAGACCTTACTAAGTGGAGCAAGCAAATGGAAGAACCAATAAAGGGGGGGAAATGCAATTCTCTCAAAATTAATCCACAATGTCAATATGCTTACAGGTAATATCACAACTAGATTTTTCAAGGAATGTTATAAACTTTGTTGCAATTCATACCAAAGAGTAAAAGTCCAAAAATAGCTAATACAATTCTTAAAAAGTGCAAGGGGAGCTTACCCTATCATATCTCGAAAATATTATTAAGCTAAAGGAATATGCCAATGTAATCATTTCATTTTTGTAAAAGAAATAAACTATTAAAGTAATAATTTATTTTCCCCTGGTGGAATTTCAGAATGATTGAAACATGGAAAGCGGCAGGGGACGGATCTCTGCATACCCCTTTTACTACACAATATAACCAAAGTATACTTCATTTCCTTCCAAGTGCCTCAACAATGAAACATATTGTTGACTTTTACATACTTGGTTTCGGGCCTGTCCCTATACTTCCTTCTATCTTCTAATAACCTGGGGGTGATTGGGGTATATGAGAAATGTAAGTCCAAATGTATTAACAATGACAACAGCAAAAGAATCAACTTACCTATTTTTGAAGACACCATAAAAATTAGTGTTCAAGGGTACACCGTTTTTATTACGCTCTCTTTATTTCTCAAATTTGATGTACTTTAGAGGATAAGGCCACTGCTTTCTGGGTAAAGACATTGCTTTAATGTAACCACTGCCAAAACCCTGGGGAAGGTCTCCTCCCACCTTCTTCCACCAATGGCTGCAGTTTGCTACTCCTCCCTGAACCCTACACTTTATTATCACTCTAGGTTACATCCATGGTGAGGTCTGGTGTCCAGAGGGAAAGGAGGAGGGAGGAGAGGTCAGCTTCTCAGTTTCTCCTCTCCACATCTTCACCACTTCACTCCCCAGACATAGGACTCATAGGTAGCACCTGAAACTCACCCGTTTCCTCCCAGCCTTCACTCCAACTTGCTTTTCTTTAAGTAAATGCCCCAAGGATCTAAATATGGTTTTTCTCTGAGTGGAAGGATTTCAGTTTGGTTCTTTGTGTACTGGAGGTATAAGACCTAGGTGAAAAATATACAAAAAAGAGTCACGCAAGAGGCCTTTACTGCCTGCATGCTTTGCATTTTTTCCCCTAGCAGTAAAAGAAACAAAACAAAACATCAAAGCTAAGAAAACCTCTAAAAAGTATTCTCTTTCTCCCCCTCCCCTTTTTTTTAGTGTGTTCTTTTTTCGTTAGTGACAGAAAAGTCAGCAAAAGGCTTATGAAGTTGTGTCCTTTCCACAGGTGGAAGCAATAGGTAGAGGCAGGGGCACATTGTCTGGTATGTTTGGAGGTGGAAAAATGAGTCAAAGGAAACATTGGAGCAGTTATATCATAAACAGTAACATGAAAAGAGTCTTTTTCTATTTGAGTTTAGTTTTCTTGGAAATATGACCAGGTAAAAACACTCAAATGCAATGATTCGGGCAAAAATGATATAAATAGTACTATTCTTTGATTTTTATTTGCACATTGATTCTTTTCTTATATGTTAACTATGGAAACAGAAAGAAAAGTATTATTGGAAATGCTTCTGTTGCTAATATTGTATTGGAAATGTGTGGTAGAAGCGAGATATTATCCCGCTTAATATCAGGGGAATGGAAAACATTTTATTTTTTGTTTCCAGTTGAATTATCCATAATACTACTTGAACTATTTTGCTTTTTTATTTTTTTACCTGAATAAATTTCTTGCCACACTGTTTATTATGTATGTCTGTAATTGTTGGTTATTAGTACCTATTCCATACTCTCTACTTTCTTTTTTTTTTTTTTGCTATGATTACAGTATCACATCTCATATCAAAGGGCAAGACAACCAGTTGTATGCTAGCCTTCATTCCCTTTTTCCTTCCAGAACTATCTGTCTCTTTTCCTATTATCAACTTACCTTTTACTATGGGGATTATTCCCATGAGCATACACATACATCTACTCCATTAAAACACACACACACACACCCTTGGCTCCATGTCTCCATCCACTTATTGTTCCATCTTTCTACACCCTGTTACAGTAAAACTTACTTCACCTCCTAATTTTACATCTCTCCCCAACTCACTATGTTAAAGCCTCTACTTCCTCCATTTGAGAAAACCCCCGAACATCCATGTTACCAGATCCAATGGTCACATTTTTGTCTTCATTTTAATCAACATTTTATGGAATTGAACTTATTCCTTCTATTTTAGAGTCTTTCAGTATTTGGCTTCAGTAACATCCTGTTCCTGCTTTTTCTTCTCAAATCTCTCTAATCACTTCCTCCCATGCTTCTTTGCTGGAGGGTCCACCTCATCTATTTGACCTCTACTTGTGGATTGCCTGAAGATTCTATGATGAACAACCTTTCCTTCTTAAGGCACCTCTATTTCTAGATGGTCTTATCCAGTCCTATGACCTTGTACACAATTTATATTCTTGATCATGTCAATGTATTGTTTCTAATACTAATGTCTCCTAAGAATGCCAGATTAAAGAATCCATCTGCCTACTTAAAACTTTTCAATTTGTTGCCCAATTCAGTTACTCAAACTTTCTGTTATAAAGAATGTATATGTTTGTTTTTAATTTCCAATCCATCATAGACTATAGTTTTATGGAAGTCAATAAAAATAAATTATTGGAAAAGTAAAATGGAAAAGAAAGAAAAAGACATAAATTACACCATCCCTTTGTATTACATCCAAAGAACATAAAATTACATTTCAATAAATGTAATTAGAACAATAAAAGCATAAGGGAGAAATTGTAAAAACTAATGTTTTTTTTTTAATCAAATGTGTGCATGTAGGTGATTAATAGACAGTTGTTTCAACATTCAAATATTTTTTAATTCTGAAATAATCACTAAACAAAAATTAAAAGTGAAATAGTAAGCACTGGGTGTTGTATGGAAACCAATTTCACAATAAATTATATTTAATAAAATAAAAAAAATAAAAGTGAGATATTAATTACCCATGTTAAATTTTCTATTAAGTAACTTTGAATAAATACATATATCAATATTTTGGGTTTTTTTTAATGTTTATTTATTTTGAGAGAGGAAGGGGAGGGGCAGAGAGAGAGGGAGAGAAAGAATCCCAAGCAGGCTCCCCATCGTCAGTGCAGAGCCTGATGAGGGGCTCAATCTCACGAACTGAACTGTGAGATCATGACCTGAGCCAAAATCAAGAGCTGGACACGTAACTGACTGAGACACCCAGGTGTCCTAACATTTAAAGTTTTTAACATAATAATTAAGTTTGCTTCTTAAGCAGTCCATATTGGATTTATGACAATTCTATTTCAGGGGATGATGTATATATATGTAAAATGTTCCTATTGTTTGCTTTAATACCATCTAATAGAGAAACCAGTCTCACTCACAGATTAAGTTAATGGAAATGGAAAAATTACCGTCTTCAAAATTCATATTCAAGCTTTCATTAGTAGCCAGTTTCAAATAATTTATCCTATGCAGTTATAACAGCATTTCAATTCTTTTGGCAAAAAACAGATTTCAGATTTACACATTTCTGGGATACAAGTATTATGTTAAGTTATCACATGTTGTAATGTGTTCTTACAGTGCATAACTAGTATGTAGCTGATGGTCCATGCAGCTCATCATATGAATTTGACAACAGAAAGCAGTCAACGCACAGTTAAATGTGACAAATTTACTCACCAC
The DNA here is from genome assembly GCF_016509475.1 of Prionailurus bengalensis. NCBI lineage: Eukaryota > Metazoa > Chordata > Mammalia > Carnivora > Felidae > Prionailurus > Prionailurus bengalensis. The sequence goes on from NC_057350.1 coordinate 53,667,271, forward strand.
ATGTTTGGATGTCACCTCTCTCAAGTTGCTATAAATATTTCTAAATTCTTAATCATAATTTCTGTACTTTACATTGTTACTAACCAATAAATAATTTATTGACCGACTTTGATCTAATGCACATCTGAAACTAACATAGACAAAGAGGAACTAATTATTTACCAAACCACAATAGTTCTTATCCCCACTTTCCTTATTCATTAAGTAGTATTATCATCCACCCAGTGGGAAATTAACAGCATTAATTATAAGCGTTACTCTTTTTTCTTCTTTTAAAGCAAAAATTACAAGTAGCTTGCCTTTGGAAGAGATATTAAAGAACAGAGGATTGGTAAACCATCTATCACATGCAAATATCTATAGCAATATTCTTTTATCATACAGTTCTTAAGTCTTATTTTCAGAATAATATACTGTACTAATTTTCTGTTGTTGCTGTAATAAATTGCCACAAACTTATAATCTTAAAGCATCAGAAATTTAGCATCCTACAGTTCTGAGATCAAAAGTCCAAAATGGGTCTTACTGGTCTAAAATCAAGGAATTAACAGGGCCACATTCTTTCTGGAGGCCCTGAGGGAGAATCGGTTTCCTTATGTATTCCAACTTCTTGAGGCTATTTGCATTCCTTGGCTTATGTCCCTTTTTCCATCCTCAAAGCCACCAGTATAACATCTTTTTTTTTTTAATGTTTATTTATTTAGTTTGAGAGAAAGAGAGAATGGAGAAGGGGCAGAGACAGAGGGAGAGGGAGAATCCTGAGCGGGCTCTGTGCTATCAGTGCAGAGCCCAGTGTGGGGCTCAGTCTCACGAGCTGTGAGATCATGACCTGAGCTGAAATCAAGGGTCAGATGCTTAACCAACTGAGCCACCTAGGTACCCCAGTTTTATAAAAGTTTTTCTATAATAACCTGTAATGTAACTACTATGTGAAGATACAATGATTTGCATTGAAATAAAAATAAAGTCAGCTAGACTCCTAATTCCACAAAACTCTATAGGGAGAAACTTTAACAAACCCAAAACAAAATATTCAAGATAAAGTAGATCTCTTCCCATACATCCAAAAAGAAAGTGCAACTACCATACTTTATGAATAAACATTCCCATTTTGGCAGTGTGTGGGCTTGAGAGCACCAACTTCATTTCTGGTAAAATTCATTTCATTGCCACTGAGATTCATGAATTATAATGGATGCTGGAACTATAATCTGTGAAGTGGGAAGAGGTGGGATTATTTATTTGTTGGGGTTTTATAAATAAAGTAGTCCACTTTTACGTCCTCATATCTAAGCTGTTCTTCACTTACAGAGGCAACAGCAGTGTCCATCCTAGTAAGTTCCTGGTGACTGACACAAATAAAAGAACCCCAGGAGTTGGATCTCCACTGCCCCTGAAGTAACCTGCCATAAAGACCAGAAGGAAACCAGCTAGGAGTTACTCTGAGTTTACTTCCCCCTCACCTCCTACAGGTTATCTATCAATATTCTTTTTCCAAATCATATTGAGATTCTGAGTCCATCAACTTCTCTCCAGCTCCACTTTCACTTTCCTTGTGAAATAGTCATCATTCCTTTTTTTGTTTGTTTGTTTGTTTGTTTGTTTTTTATTCCTGATGTGGATAACTGCAATAACCTTTTACTGGTAACCCTCCTTCCATTTTTTTTAAAAAATCCATTCTTTACATTGCACCCAGGTTAAGCTTTTAAAGAAGCAAATCAAACACAAAACTGTAAAACTCCCAGAAGATAACATAGGAGAAAATCTAGATGACCTTGAGTATGGCAGTGACTTTTTATATACAACACCAAAGGCATGACACGTGAAAGAAATCACTGATAAACTGGATATCATTAAAATTAAAAACGTCTTCTCTGCAAAAGAAGCTGTCAAGAGAGAAAGAGAAGACAAGACATAAACTGGGAAAACAAACATTTGCAAAAGATAAATAAATGCTGTTATTGAAAATATACATAAAACTCTTAAGACAACAATAAGAAAATTAAAAACCCGATTTAAAAATAGGTAAAGATCTGAACAGACACCTCACCAAAGAAAAAGATATGAATGTTAAATAAGCATATAAAAAGATGCCAAGTATCATATCTCATGAGGGAATTGCAAATTAAAACGAGGTACCACCAAACACCTATTTGAATGCCCACGTCCCCAAACACTGGCAACACCAAACACTGGTAAATACTTGAAGCAACACAAACTGTCATTTGTTGCTAGTGGAAATGCAGAGTAGCACAGAAACCTTGTGGCACTGTTGGTCAGTTTCTTACAAAACTAAACAAAATTCTTACAATACAATACAGCAATTACCCTCCTTAGTATTTACTCAAATGAGCCCAAAATCGACCAACAAAAGCCCGGAAAAAGGCACCTGGGTGGCTCTGTCAGTTAAGCGTTCCGCTCTTCATTTGGGCTCAGGTCATGATGTCATGGCTCAGTTTGTGAGTTCCCGCTCCTTGTCATTAGGTTCTGCACTGACAGTGTGGAGCGTGCTTGGGATTCTCTCACTCTCCCTCTCTCTTTGCAATCCCCCCCTTGCATGTGCACACTCTTTTTCTCTCTCTTTCAAATAAATAAACATTAAAATTTTTAAATTAACTTTATAATAACCTGCACATGAACATTTATAGCAGCTTTATTTATAATTGACAAAACTCAGAAGCAACTGAGATGTCCTTCAATAGGTGAATGGATAAATTATAGTGTGTGTGTGTGTGTGTGTGTGTGTGTGTGTGTATATATATATATATATATATATATATATATAATCCTTTTTCTTATTCTCACTGTTAGTTCTAGGATTCTAAGGGTGATTATCTTTACCTCTAGAGTAACATCAATGTCTTATTCATAAGAGTATCTTTAAAAAGGGCCATATCATGGATTCTTACCTTTTTAAAAGTCAGTCTCATTAGTTTATAGTATCACCATTACTTGTTCAGAGGATAGATATACAGCTTTCTGAAATATTGGTCTGTTAGAATTCTCTCTATTAAACAGTAGTTAAATCAAATGAATCAATGTGGTACTTTATTATATTTTTTCAAGGAGAGAGAGAGAGAACAGGGTCGGGGGGAAGGGGCAGAGAGGGAGAGAGAGAGAGAGAGAGAGAGAGAGACGGAGAATCTTAAACAGGTTCCACTCCCAGCACAGAGCCTGATGTGGGGCTCAATCTCATAGCCACAACCATGAGTTCATGGCCTAAGCTGAAATCAAGAGTCAGACACTTGACCAACTGAGCCATCCTGGCGCCCCTCAATGTGATTCTTTAAAATTTATTTTCATACAGAATATATTCATATTTGTCAATAGAAAGAGAAACCATTATTTTTATTTATTTATTCATGTATTTGTGTATATATGTATGTATGTGTGTATCTTTTCCTTCTACATTAGAAACTTTCATGTTTCATTCATGACCAGTGCATTGCATAGTGTAGGCAAAGCACAATTTAGAATGGAAAGTTGGAAAAATACATATGGAAAATTCAAGGCACATGATAGTGTGATAGTTTTTGTTAGGCTCATTGGGTTGCAGGGACTGGGCCTGCACACTACCTCATGTAATGAGGGTTTATTATGGGATATATACATATGTAATCCTGAAAAGCTGAACAACTAGACCATACCTTTTTAATGGAGATTGGAACCAGAAGGTTCTTTAGAATGCAAGACAGCTCCAGGGACCAGAGCCACAGGAATTAATAGATATTTATTCTAATTGCCTGCCATTCGAGCTACCCGGCTATGCTCTGTGAGTCAGCTTCTGTCTGCTTCTTAAATTCTCTCCCAACTGGCCTTTTACCCTCCACTCCCAGGGTCACAAATTGGCAGACCAGAGCAGAATAAACCCAGGAGACAATTTTTTGTTAAGACAGCACATGCGTGGTTTTGTTTCTCTCTGAAGAAAAACAAAAAACAAAAAACAAAAAACAAAACTGAATTTGAATGTGTTTAAGGCAGTTTTTGCCTTTTCCAGTGTGCCACAAGCTGTCAACAGCTGCCCCTTAGGCTGAGGGGTGAGCAGTCTCCTTTAGTGGGGAGGGTTGAGTAGGGCAAACACAGGATGATAGATGGTCCACTGAGCCCTGGGGCAGTGGAAAGCACTTCCTGGAGGCACACTGACACATCAGCAGTGCACGCTTGGGTAACTGCTTTGTGCCTGTTTCCTTATATAGAGAGTGGGGATAGCACTAGTACCCCAAATGGATCTTTTGAGGACCGAAAAAAAAAAGCAGGATGCTTAAGAGACCAAGCAATAGACTCGGACAATCTGGGTTCAAAGTTGCCTCCGCCATGTCGTAGTTTCATAATCTTAGTTTCACCTGTCTAGCTTCTTTGTCTTCTTCTAAGAGATAATATCTTCATCATATGCTTATTTTGAGAATTAGACGAGATAACATACATATTATATGCATATATATACAGCATCATTGACTATAATGACTTGATGTGGTGAAGCAATAAATGTTAGCTGCTACTTTTAGCTGATGTGAAGCATCATGAACTAGGCAGTCAGGTCAGTTAGATCTCTCCTCCTCAAAACTGTTCTGAACCATTTGAACAGTAGGAACTCCCTGTTCGTCTTCCACCTTAGGGAAGTATTTAGAACTTGTAAAGGTTTTCTTGGTCAACTAGGATTTCACGGGTTATTCTCATTCCATCCGACCCTATGGTCATTGTCTACCCTCTTCTGAATTCGAAAAAATATCTCAACTTTTTATCTTTTAAAGAGTCTGATATTCCCTCTCAGCACTCACATTTTATTGTGTTTGTTCTTTAATTTTATTTACTTATTTTGAAAGAGAGAGAAAAAGACAAGCGGGTTGAGAGGCAGAGAGAGGTAGAGACAGAATCGTAAGCAGCCTCCGCATCGTCAGTGCAGAGCCCCATATGGGGTTGGAACCCAAGAACTGAGAGATCATGACCTGAGCTGAGATCAAGAGTCAGATGCTTAACTGACTGAGCCACCCAGGCATCCCACAGCACTTGTATTTTAAAAGCATCACAGGGGCGCCTGGGTGGCGCAGTCGGTTAAGCGTCCGACTTCAGCCAGGTCACGATCTCCCGGTCCGGGAGTTCGAGCCCCGCGTCGGGCTCTGGGCTGATGGCTCAGAGCCTGGAGCCTGTTTCCCATTCTGTGTCTCCCTCTCTCTCTGCCCCTCCCCCATTCATGCTCTGTCTCTCTCTGTCCCAAAAATAAATAAACGTTGAAAAAAAAAAAAAAAAAAAAAAAAAAAAAAAAAAAAAAAAAAAGCATCACAACCAAATTGTGGCAGAAGTCTTCCAAAAACAAGTTCTGTATTTAGTTGTCTTCATAATGAAAATGTTCTGCACATAGTTTGCGCTTTTATCCATGATGCCAAGTCATTGCTATGAGCATACTTACTGTGCTATATTTTACCAAGGTGCTTCTTTGTTAACTCAGGAGCCTTAGAAAGCCCTAATAGCACTACAGTTATTACATTACATTTTTTAAGTTCAAATCGCTATTTTTTTGTATCTACTTCTTTGCTCTCATGTTGCTCGTGTAGTTTCTGTTTTTGGTCTAGTGTCCATTTTAACATAGGGAAGATCTCATATTTGCCAAGAGATTCTGACTTTCTTAATTTCTTACATGCTAGATTCTATTTGAAGTGAGGTGCCTGGGCTTTGTAACTGACATTTTCTTGGTTGCCCAGGTGTCATTGTTTTGTTGTTGTTGTTTTATTTCCTGTACTTACTTCTTTGAGCTAAAACAGTGACCAGGACCGACCGTAGGCTTAGAACTGGGAGGGTTACTGTGTGCGTTATGCAATTTGAAGAGCATTGAAAAACCTCCATTCTTCACCAATATTGGATTCCTCAATAGTTTGCTCACGTATCTACCAAGGGGCTAGATTAGAATATAGTTTTAACCCTTCTAAGTTTAACGTGGCAAACATAGTATAGCACACATAGCAATTCTAAAAAATTCAAATGATGAATTTGAATATCTCAGATAAGTATCTCTGAACCAGTATATTTTTGTTTGGTTCATGATGTCAGGTAGAAGAATTTGAAATGGAAAAAATTATTATGGGGTGCCATTACAATGGGCTATTGAGCATTACCTAAGGGACTCTTTATGAAGGTTATCTGATTCTATAAGGATATGTGCCTTTCATTTTCTTTGACTATTTTGTAATACTCTGGAGAAAATTTGTGAAGAGATGATGGTGATGCAAATGTCTCCTGTTCATAGAAATGCAAATGAATTTCAGGTGGTGGAGATGAAATGGATTTCTAGCTTCTTGAAGACATCAGTTTTGTATCCATTAGCAAATTTATCTGAGCATTCCTTAGTGTCCATGTATGTACCTATCTTTGATTCTCTTTTGAAATTATTTTTACATCGTAGAATTTCCGAAATAATGAATAGAACAAAAATTAGTTAAATAAAATCCTTGATATGTTTTACGCTTTACTTTATATTTTATAAGAGTCATGAGTTGAGCTTTTCAAGTTATCGTTCAATAATTTCACTTCACCTATCTAGAATGGTCTCTTCTCTTTCTTTCTTCAATTTCCATGTATCCATTAGCACTAAGTGCAGCGATCATTCTCCTAGTCAAATTTTTCCTGACCTAGCAGGGTGCTTAATACACGGTCCTTACCCATATATAGAGATCACTATGGCCTGTGGGCACTCATACTGAGTAAAGCAGTGCTGTGAGCTACAGAGAGCAAGCCTGGGAATCTGCCTCTGCTCCTCTCTCTCTCTCTCTCTCTATCTGTTCTCATGCTTGTCTCACCAGCCTATGGCTGGGCCTCACTGCTGCCCAGGGTCACCACCTACATTTTGGGACCTCAGCTATTGGCAACTGCCCGGGGTAGAACCGCAGCTGGGGAACCAGCCATTAGATGAACCACCTTACTTCAGGCCACCTGCCTTAGTTGAGAAGGATGAGCAATCTGAGAAGAGAGAAGAGTGTATTGAGGTCTGAGTGTCATGGTAGCAGAGGATGAATCTGAGGCAGCTGCCTCCTTAAACTCCCACATGGGCTCTTCCACCTCAGGCTGATTTCTCTTGGTCTGGAGAACACATCCTGCCAACTGCAGCTTCTCCAAAAGTGGCCCCCTCACCATGGATGGTCCACCCTAAGCAAATGGGGTACAGCAGGGCAGGGCAAGAGGATTCTCTCTTCTTCAATAACTGCTTATATAAATATCTTCCACTTTTCTTCTAGGCCTGTGAAGCCTAAATACTTCTCTGAGCTTTTACAGAAAAAAATTGTTGATTCTTGGTACAGATTATTAAGTTTTAATTTATGATTTGGCTTCCCCAAAGCGTTATAAGTTCCTTGGGGCAGCAAAAATGTATAATTGCCCACCATGTTCAATAATTATTAGATGACTAGGTGTTTGCTTTCACCAATTCATTCTCTTTAGAATCAAAGTCTCCTATTTCTCTCCATTTAATCCCTTGGTAGGTTTATAATTTTAACGGTTGCATATGTTTCAAAATAAAAGATAATCATACAGTGTTATTACTTACGTGAGATGTTTAAAGAAAGCTTTGAGACTTTAAATTAAAAAAAAATAACATTTCTATTAGACAGCAATGACTAAAAGAAAGACACAGGACAGGCCTTAGGTTACAACAGCATTTAAAAAAAATAGAATTCTAAAATAGGTCTTATTCAACTATAGAATGTTAAATATTTCATAATTTTTGAAAAGGAATAATCTTCTCTCTTTTCTAGAAGTTTCCAGACATATGCCTCGGTAAATTGGACTCTGAGCTCTTGTCTTCCTCATCTGCTCTTTGACTTCCACATGGCCTATGACTCAAGTGTGTCATATGTTGGATGTGGTCCCGAGACAGCGACACTACAAACATGTTTTCTTATTTATATTTATAAAGTGTTCTAAGGGTTTTGTCAGACAGGGCTCATGTTTTAGAGATTCTTCTGGTCATGAAGCAGGACCCCACCTTTATTTTAAATAAATGACTCATGCTATAGTCTGAATTCTACTAATCAAGTCATTCTATATTTATGAGTTGTAAGGTCATCATGCTCAGGATAAATTCTATTTATTCTTGGAATGTGCTTATATGTTTGGGAATTTTGGAACCAGGTGAGAAAAATCTCAGATAAAAGGTGTGTTTCAGTGAAAAAGCCTGGAAAGTGGCATATCGTTGAGGAAGACATATGATGAATTCTTGAAATTATCCTTCTCTGGCAGATGGGTTGCAGAATAATCTATTGTTTGTTGTCTCCTAAATATCTGTAGGGAGGCGCTCCAGGTAGGCATGCATGGTCATATGAAAAGACACATTCTCAAACAAATGTTAACTATGAATGTTCAGCTACATCTAATATGCTTTGTAGGGAATAATTCTTACTGTCTAAATTATTACTGTTAACACAGAATTTTAAGGATTTTCAGAAGAGTTTGCTTAGCTGTTTGGAGCATGATGCCAGGGAAGTTGAGCCAGTGTTGTGTGTGTATATATATGAAAGATAGCTTTACATGGTTAAAAACTCTGTGTCCCCCTAAAATTATACTTTAGTATCCTCCCAGCTCATCAGGAAAAGGCTTGTTGTTTGCAAAGCAAGAAGTAGGATGGTTCAGAGTTCCCATCACTGATGTCATCTTCTTGTACAAAAGACTTACAGCCTTATAGCAAAACTCTAGTTTTACCCACTATGAAAAGCTTCCCCTATTTTACATAAAAGAAACCCTGGGATGTTCCTGTTCAAGTAGAATGGAATGAAACCAATCTATATAAGCCTAGGACACATTTTTTAACTCTCTATACCCACATGAGACTGGCCAAATGAGCACATAGCCCTTTAGCAAGTAAAAGTCCTTTAGGAAATAAAAGAACAAGATAGATAAAAAGCAGCCCAGACACGGACATTTAGCAGGGAGCTCTAGAAGGCCATTTCCTAAGACACCATTATTAGACATAGGATTTCATATAGACTTCACCTCTTCTTTTTTGTGTTGGGTGAAGGAAAATTCAGCAACATTGAAAGAATAAACTTTTACACAGCTATTTTTAAGAATGTGTTTGGAAAGTACAGCAAACAAAAAGTTTCTGAATATTTTTAAGCAAAATTAAATTTGCATAGCCAGCCTGGACTGGACAAGAAGTGAAATATTGACCTGGTAATGTCTCCTGTACTGAAAATTTAAGGAGTGACCACAATCATGTTTCAGTAGCTTCAAAAAAGAAGAATCAGATCTCTTGAGGGGGAAAAAGACTGTATCAAATTTAAAATACCTTCTACCATGTTTATTTGCATGCACCTCAACTATTGAGCTGCAAACAAATGGAGACACACCTGGAAATTTGAAAGTAAATTGAGGTAACTTCAAAGGATGATCCACCAGGAAAGCACAAAGAAGGGAAAGAACATTTGTTGATAACCTGTCATATGCTAGAATCAGTGCTAGCCACTTTATATTCAAATTCCCTTAATAGTTACAATAATTCTACAAGGAATATATTATAATTTCTATTTGAGTTGAAGGAATAGAGTCTCAGATCGTGTAAATAATTTATGCCAGGTCACATAGCTAGTCAACTATGGAGTTGGAATTAAAATCCAGGTCTGCATGACTACACAGCTGATGGCCTTAGTATATCATGACATCACGACAGAGGAACACACAAGTAGATGCCAAAAATATATATGAGTTCCTTAAATGCCAGAGAATCATAGACAGCATACTGTCATTTTAGTAAGATAACCAAATAGGGATTTTTTTGGTTTACGTTATCCTGTGTCTCCTGGAAATAGCATTCTTTCTACTCAAGAAACCTCAAAGAATTCTTGCCTGTTCCTTGGAGTATAAGTTTTAGTAGAACACACTTCTTTTGATCTTTCAAGGATTAATACAAATTACTCATCCTGAAAGATCAATAATTATTGGCTTTCTTTGTGTTCCCCAGGTCTGTGTTTTATGATGAGCTGATTTGATGTGTTAGCACAGCACAGTGAAAGTGATGTGAAATGGCATCAGGGATTCATGAGTGATGGCCAGGTAACTAGCCAATTATGGAAAGATTTTTTTTGAAAAGTTTCAGGGAAAGAGATGTCACCTTACATGCCAGAAGAAAGCATCATGCTTATTTGAGAGGACGTCACCTTCACAAAGCATTATTGAGCCATAGATGTCGGCTCAAAGTCTCATCACAGATCTAACACAGTGTTCCTTGTCTTTTTAGTTTTGGGGGAATGGACCTAAATAAACCCCCAGGATTACAGTACTGAGATAATTAAGTATTCATATAAACTCTCCTGTTCCAAAGTTTTGTTTTGTTTTGTTTGTTTTCCCCTGTTTTAAAGTTTTAATGAGAATATCAATAATTGTGACTCCTGATTTCTGGAAGAAGCTGCCACTATTTTATAGACAAAGAGCACCTTTCCAATCACTTAGTTTGTTTTGCAAAGGGTACGTTTCTCTTGAAGCAAGTTTTATTCTTTTCTTCTCTTTCTCAAGGCCACACCCAAAACACAGTTTGCTCATTTAAAAATGTCCATAAACAGATACATTCAAAAGCAGTGTGCTCATTATAGTAACATTTCAAAGAATCAACATTTTTCATAATCTATTAATATCTATTAATATACAATATCTATTAAGATCTATTAATATTGCCAACACTTCTCTCATTCATTCTATTTTAAACAGAAAATAATAAGCTCATTTCATTTTCCACCCTTGACTAGTTTTATGTCTGTCACTTATTCATGCTTTTATTCATCTAAAACATAGGTATCAGGCACCAGATATGTGCCAATCACTGTTTTAGTCCATAGGAGCCCAAACAAGATGGAGTCCTGTGTGTCAGACTCTCAAACTCTCAGACTCTCAGACTCTCAAACTCAAACTTAGGGAGACAGATATACAAACAACTACAAAACAGTGTGGAAACACACTAAACACTAATAATGGGCACCACAACCGTTGTTTTTCCAGAGGAGGCAACATACTGAATTTTGTTGAAATTAGCACTTAAATTTTTACCTAGGTGTAAATTCCTATACATGGGAAACTCTAAGACGACTTCTTCCCAAATTATAGGTGATGTGGTGAGGACTAATCTGTTTGTCTGTTTTATTGACTGTATACTGCCACTTTTGTATCCTGCCACAATAAAAATATCACAGCAATATCAAATTGCTATAACATTTTATAATTTATCTCATCATAATCTGTAACCGACAGTTTTCTGACCAGCATTAGCACACAGATCCAAATTTGAGTACCACTGACTTAGCTTACCAGGCTCAAGAATTCTTGGCCTTATTTCCATGGCGTTCTGGTGACAAACCAAAGAATTTCCAGAGCTACTCCTTACTGGAAATAATGTTATCCAACAGTCCCATAGGTCTTGCCGTGAAACAGGCATTCTACACAACAAGCCCTTGCAGGATTACTTCTGTCTCCACTTTACAGGTAAAGATACTGAGATCACACACTTAGGGAGTGTCTGCAATGACACTGGGTGCAAACCCAGAAAGTTCAATTCTGATCATGAAGCTGTGCCACAGGCTGCGGACATGGCCCTCATCATTTTGAGGCAGATTTCTTTTCTTCAGAAGAGAAAGCTAATAATCCCTGTCTCATTTCCACAGAAAAAATTCTCATGAAAATGTGAGTAGTGTGCTTATTAAGTGAAAAGAAGTGACATTACAATAATGAATAGTTTTCTAAAATGAGAGATTCACTCTTAAGTCCTATTAAACTGAGGTCTTTAAAATTAGATGCAGGAAGTTTCCTTCCCTGTGCAGGTTCACGTGCTATGGGCATGCAGTGACCATTTGGACACTTGAGAAGAGACAAATCTCTTGCCCTCTGTGACAGTTTTATGTGTCTATTTGGCTAAGCTGTAGCAGCCAGTTACTTAAACTAATTCAGGTGTTGCTGTGAAGGTATTTTGCAGATGTGGTTAACATCTACAATCAATTGATCTTAAGTAAAGGAGATTACTCTCAATAATGTGGGTGTGACTCTTCTAATCAGTTGAGAGCTCCTAAGAGAAAAACAAGTTTCCCTGAAGAAAAAGAAATTCTTCCTCAAGACTGGAACATCAATCAGCTCCTGCATGAAGGTTTCCAGCCTGCCAGCCTGCCCTACAGATTTGGACTTGTCAGCCCTCACAACTGCATAACCCAATTCCTCAAGAGAAATATTTTTATTTACTTATTTTATATATGTGTGTGTGTGTGTGTGTGTGTGTGGTTATACGTGGTTCTATTTTTCTGGAGAACCCTGATATACCCTTCTACCTGGTTGTAATCCAAATTATTTAATTTTTCTTTAAAAAAATTTTTTTTACATTTATTTATTTTTGAGAGACAGAGAGAGACAAAGTGTGAGCAGGGGAGGGGCAGAGAGAGAGGGAGACACAGAATCTGAAGCAGGCTCCAGGCTCTGTGCTGTCAGCACAGAGCCCAACGCGGGGCTCGAACCCATGAACCATGAGATCATGACCTGAGCTGAAGTCAGACACTCAGCCAACTAAGCCACAGAAGCGACCCAATTATTTAATTTTTCCTAAATAATCTTAAGGTATATATTAGTAAGGCTTCCATGTGTATGGAAAATTCAACTTGAAAATTCAAGTTAGAAAATTCAACTTGAAACTCTCTATGCAATATATATGTATTTTTAAAATTTTTAAATTTTATTTACTTTTTTACTTTTTATTTATTTATTTTTAAAATGTTTATCTATTATGAGAGAGAGGGAAAGAATGTGTACACACATGCACATGAGTAGGGACAGAGAGAGAGGAAGACAGAGAATCCCAAGCAGGCTCTTCACTGTCAGTAGAGAGCCGGATTCGGGGTTTGAATTTACGAATCGTGAGACCATGACCTGAGCTAAAATCAAGAGTTGGACGCTTAACCAACTGAGCCACCCAGGGGTCCCTTTACTTTTAATTTTTGATGATGAATCCTCTGGTAAAATCCAGAGCAACAAAAAAAGAATATATCATAGGCTTGACATTCAAGCCTATAAGTAGAATTGACATTCAAGCCTATAAGTAGGATTACCTTCTCTTCTTACTTTGGTACCTCAATTTTCTCCTCTGTGAAATGGGAATAAAACATGTCAACTTTGTGCCTTAGATGAATATATATTTAAAGTATCCAAAATATTTATAGTAAAGCCATACATAGACAAGAAACAGTAATATTCTGGCTCAAATACTAATCTCTTTAAAAAGTCTGGTATGCATAACAATGTGAAAGCAAAAATAGTCAATTATTTTATCATTACTATAACTAATAATTTGCTAAATAATTAAGACTATAAAATTCCATTATTTACAAAATAAATTATTATACTTTAGGTTTCATATTTTACAGAAAACTTCATAAGAAATTAATTATAGAAACCATACTGCTTGTTTATCTAATTTAAAAAGCTAGCTACTGATGACCAGATACCAGTCTTGGTGTGTATATGTTTGAAGTTGTTGTGTTCCTTCTGGAAAGATTTATTATGAGACACTTTCCAAGGAAGGGATGAAAAGCTATTACGACTTATTGAAAGTACTTTGTCAACGGGATATTTTTTTAAATCTTTATTTCTTTATTTTGAGAGAGAGAGCATGGGGGGGTGCAGAAGAGAGGTGGGGAGAGAGAGAATCCCAAGCAGTCTCTGCACTGCCAGCGCAGAGCCTGGAGTGAGGCTCAAACCCATGAACCATGAGATGGTGACCTGACTCGAAACCAACAGTCGGACACTTAACTGACTGAGCCACCCAGGTGCTCCAAGAGATATTTAGCTTTTAGTAAATTACAGATTAATTCTAACAGTTAAAAAGAAGTGACTTTATTACTCCAATGCAATATATTCTCTGTTTCAGAACTCCTGCACTGATTTTCCATGCCCTATCCCCTTTGTTGCATCTGCTTGATGTTCCTTTGGAGTCAGTGTAGCTGAATGACGAATCGTTCCCAAAAGGAGCTCCGGAGGTATACGTGGCTGCACCAGACATCTGGTGTGTTAACTATCAGCAGATCGGCCACACAGCAGCTGATGACAGCAGACAGGACCCCACAACAAGAGCATCCGCCTCAGATGCTTATTTATAATGCAAAACTCAAGGCACACACGCTGTCTTGAAAAGGCTGGGCTTTGGGCTGCTGTGAAACGGCACTAGCTATTATTAAGCAGCTCTCCGCAAACAGCCAACAGCAGCACTTGCGCTGTTTGCCTGACTGAAAGGTACAGGCACACTGAGATAACCCTCTAATGGAAAAGATTCATACCGGGTTCCAAAAAAAACCCATACATCTGCTCATTAATAGCATTAAATAAAAATACATTTATCTGTTAGGGTCATGTGTATATGGACAACTTGGGAGTAGAGTGTTTTAACCTCTTTTAAGAATAGTTTCCTTCTTTTATTCTTATAAATTCACTGAAACGTCTCCCAGGGCTACTGCTCTTACGACTTCATTTTGAAAGTCCCAGTAGCGAGTAGAAGCAAACTGAAAGTCCAGACTCCACATATCTTTTTATTACCGCTGACTCTGGACTTCTTCAGATAGTAGCAGATAAAGTTCAAACCAGTAATTTCCCTCAGCAAATAGGAATTGGAAGTCTAGAGAGTTAATAGGGCTTTTTCGTCTCAACCCAACTCTGTGATCTAATTTCAGATAGCAGGAAATATGCCAACTTTAGCGGCTAATTAGAGTTATTCATTGGAAATTTTTTGTAGCCAACCCTTAATCTCTTACAGCAAAGTGCACTGACAATGTTGGCTGCGTAAGCACTGGCAACGTGAATGTAAGAAAGGCTCTCAGGAAAGGGTGCAAGAAAAAATGGTTGCATTTAAATTATGCAATTTGCTTGGCTGAAAAATCTCTCAGACTATACGATGCTGATTTTGGCTAAATTTAGTGACAGTTCACGTTTTTCCCCTCACAGGCTGGAAACCCATGTTTGAAGGGGAGGGGAGTTTTAGTGGGAGTGTCTTTCTCTCTCAGTATCTCAAAACTGAATTCTGGAGCAGACTGATACTTGCATTGCTAACCAGGATGTTATTAGATTTATTAAATTTGAATTGCTTTAGGATTAAACTAAAAACCTCTGCTTTTGTTGCTACAATTATACTCATTTTGGGGTTTAATACTGTTTTACCAGAGGAGATCTCAGTCTTACGTAAACTTCATGAAGTCAGGAAGTTTGTCTCTGGTTCACTGCTGTATCCTCAGAGCCACTGTAGGGGGTGGCAAATAACTGAGCACTCACTATATCTTAATTAAGTGAATGATTGAAGGAGGCTTAGTCTCAAGTGAAGAGAGGATGCCACTGTATTGAGATCAGCTGGCAAAGCCTTAATATTTGGTTTCAAAGAAGCTCACCCTACCACCGCCAGGAACATTTGGATCCCAACCACACCCTGTGTTCCGTCCCTTCCTCCCCTCTCTCTCACTTCCACTACTTTATTAAAATGGTTCATTTTTGAGCTTTTTACAAGTAGGAAAGTTTGGCAGAGTCGATGAATGACCTTTCATACCATATTGACTCTTGAGCAAGACAACTTACTTTTCTCCACAATATCACTGCCCTGAGGAAGGATTTTTTTAAAAATAAAGAGCAGCTTTAAGTCACACAGCAAGTCAGTGGCCTCCAAAAGGGGCCCTAAGAAAAAGCCAACAACAGTAACAAGAGCAACAGCCTATATAAGTCAGGAGATTTTGTCTTTAACACTGTCTGACTCAATTTTTTTTTTTTTAATTCTTCCCTGTGTTTCTTGCCCAAAGGCATCCATTTCACTTTACCCTCCTCCCTCAGGAAAGGATTTCATAACTCATTCACTTTGAGTTATAAATGAATCTTTATTACTCCAGAGCTATTGTAATCTTTTTTTTAGTGATAATTTTTTCTTAGTATTTGAAATTTATTGTCAAATTGGTTTCCATAGAACACCCAGTTAGAGCTATTATAATCTTAAAGGAATCGATTTCTGATTGAATAAGAATATTTTGGAGATAAGAGACCAACTCAAAACTTTGAAATCCTGTTATTCATACCCTATAATATTAATGATTATTAACAACAGTTAATATTAACAACAATATTATTAATGAATATTAACAACAGAGATTGTGGTCTAGTAGTAGAAGGAACATGTAAAACCAATTATAAATATCTATAATTAGTACTAATAATGTGAGTATTTGCCATGTGACTAACCAGAGGGTGGTCAGTTTGCCTAGGCATTCTGAAAACAAATCATTATCTCATGAATCAGCCTTTTTCATTGTTAGATAGCTTTTTTTTAAACGTTTTATTTATTTTTGAGACATGGAGAGACAGAGCATGAACAGGGGAGGGTCAGAGAGAGGGAGACATAGAATCCAAAACAGGCTCCAGGCTCTGAGCTGTCAGCACAGAGCCCGACGGGGGGCTCGAACTCACGGAACGCGAGATCATGACCTGAGCCGAAGTCAGACGCTTAACCGACTGAGCCACCCAGGCGCCCCAGATAGCTTTAATAATTAAAAAAAAAGAAAGTTTATGCTCTTGTTGAGCTGAAGACTGCTTCCACGTGTATTACACATTAGGTAAGTACTGGGCCTGGAGTAGAAAAAAAATCACAATTCTTCAGAAATTTTAGCTGAGTGGGTTTCATTTTTGTTTTGTTTTGAAGGATTATCTATTTCCTCAACACTTAAACAGGCCGGCCTTTGTCTATTTTCAACTACTGCCCCTTCCTATTAGAAAGCACGCACCACCCGGAATCTGTTCGAACGAAGCAAGGGTCTACATGGCAGCAGCTGGTAAGAGGTAATGAATTTGTCTCTAATAATGAATGGACTATCATTCCCTTGGTAAGACCTCTGCTCCACTTCATTATTGAACATGAAATTGAATATCAGATTAGGGGCTGGAGATGCAAAATTTTAAGCACAAAGCTCCTTTTTAGGATAAAGACCATAGGTCGTTGTCTGTGGCATTTGGCTCAGCCTTCAGCCCATAGCAATCTATCTCAGCAGTGGGCTGGGATCTCTGAAAGAAAGGGCAGCAAGCACCAAGCAGGCTGCTGAGTTGTTTTTATCCCTAAAATTCTAGCGGAAAGTTCACCATGAATGTCAAACATAGCACAACTTGAAGGACCCTGAAATTCTCCTGAGAAATCAGATAAGAAAAATATGAACAGGTAGTCTTAAAAACAATCATGCGTACTGTTGATGGGAAGATGTGTTTACATGCTCCTCATGGATACAGCCTTCCAGGAGGTGGTTTGGCAAAGTATCAAATGTCTAAAAATGTGTGTGTGCTTTGACCCAGCAGTATTTGGAGTGTGATTGGGGATGCATGCAAAAACACCCCTTATAAACATTTATGTAGAACCATAAATTATAATAGGAAAATATTGGAGCAATTAAATACTTGACCATAGAAGATTGCTTAAATTAAATTAATTTTCTTATTCATATGAAGGAATACCAGGAATCATTGGTTGTAGAAAATCAGGTTGTAGAATACGTAATGACATGGGGAAACACTCATTATTAAATATAAAGGATATATAGCAGATTGTACAAAATATGCTCTGGGAGTGATTTAAATTATGTAAAGAATTATATATATGTAAATGGAAAAACTCAACGTATTTATGTATATACATCAATATGTAATATCTGATTCCTTAGGTGTAGGGATTAAACTATATTTATTTTACTTTCTTCCCTGCACTTTTTTAGAGATTCCATATTTTATATGAGGATAAGCCATAAGAAGTCTCCTTTATTTAACTGTGTGTGATCTACAAATGCCCATTTCATAATGTTGACTTTATGTAATGAGTATGAGTTATTTGTGTAATAAAAATGATCTTAGATTGTTTGTTAAAGAAATAACCTTCTGAACAGACATGCTGAGACATTACTCTCCTAACATTTGTGTTGGTTGCAATATCTAGAAACCAGGCCCGTATTTTTGTTTTCTAGCATCTTCTCTATTTCCTATACTGTGGATACAGAAAAATAATAATTTTCTAAGTATTCTGTAAGCTAAAAAAAAGCTTGGTAAAGACTAGTTAGGTCAAGGAGAGATTTTTTTTTTCTTTTTTGTTTTTGGAGGTTATATATAGGAAAAATAAGAGATTTTTAGTATCATCTCTGGAAAGTGGCTCAAATTTAGGAATTCCCTTTTTTTTCCAAAGAATCTGTGACACCAAAAAAGGATTGGTGTACCCTGTCCTCAAAATTTTCCTGCTCCTATCATTAAAAGGGAGCGCTAGATTCACAAAATGAGATTGAAATACAAAACTCTCGTTCCACACATTCATCCACCCATCTAACCACACTCTTATTTGCAAAGTCTCTCACTTCACTAGCAATCATTGAAATCCTAACTACAGAGTGTTGGAGCCAAACTGTGGGATTGTGGTATTTAGATTTGCAAGACTAGGATTGGTGTCATAAGGTAATCATAACACTGAGTTGGATCATATGACTCTTTTAAGACTTCAGGGAAGGAGGGAACATACCAAATGGCATGGCTCAAAAAGGGCATAGCTTACTAGGCTAATTTGCTTTCCTTTTATTGGATGACTAGTGCAGTTGGTAGGTTTTGAGCAATCAGCTAAACTTAGAATTGTGGTCAATAGACAGAAAAGTCTTAAAGTCTTGGCTGTGATTCCAGAATCACATTGGTAAATTGTCTAAGCTTTGACTACACAGAGAATTGGGCAACTGTCATGTAGAACAGAGTTGGAAGAATCCTTGAGGTTTTCTAATTTAACTGCCCACCCAATGAATAAATTTCCACCAAAGAATACTTGATGGATGGTATTAGACAGTCTCTGCTTGAACGGAAAGAAGGTGTACTACACCATGAGTCAGCATTTTCCATTGTTGGAACTGGAAAAAAAAATTCCATATTATGGAGCTGGTATCTGCCTTGCTGTTGATTTTTACATGGTCCTACTACTGTCATCTAAGGCAGAAAACGTTTACTTCCTCTTTCACATGATAGACCTTCAGATACCTAAAGGCAGTAATACTGTGGTTAAATCTTAATAAATAGCAGGAACAAGAAGTCTCGAGAAACATCCTGGCATGAACATGTTTACATTAAGTGTAGACAAAGACTATATCTGATTTTTTTAAAATATTTTTAGAACACTTAGATTTACAGAATGATTGAGAAGATAGTACAAAATATCCCTATATGCTCTGATACATTACATACCCAATTTCCTTACTATTAATATCTTATGTTAGTAGAATACAAGTAATAAGCCAATACTAATACATTATTATTAACTAACATCTATACTTTATTCAGATTTCCTTAGTTTTTACCTAATATTTTTTTTCTCTTTCTGGATCCCATCCAGGACATCACATTACATGTAATTGCTGTGTCCCCTTAGGTTCCTCTGAGCTGGAGAGATTTTGGATTTTCTTGATTTTGATGTCCTTGACAGTTTTGGGAACTATTGGTCAGTTGCAGAACGTCCCTCTCTTGAGATTTGTCTGGTATTTTTCTCAATTTTAGAGTGGGATTATGGCTTTGGGAGAGAAAGGTCATGGAAGTAAGCTACCATTTTCATCACTTGATACATACTGTCAACATTAAGTCATCATTGATATTCACCTTGATTATCTGGCTTAGGTAGTGTTTAACAGGTTTTTCCACTGTAAAGTTATTCATGTTCCTCCCTTTCCATACTGCACTCTTTGGAGGAAAGTCACTATCTGCAGTCCATAATAAGGGGTGGGGAGTTATGATTTCCCTCCTTTAGAATGGACTATATGACTTCTCTGGAATTCTTCTGAATGAGAAATTCTCCCCATCTCCACCATTTATTCATATAATTAACTGTATATTTATATCAGTATAAGTCATAAATATTTATTTTCTATTTTGGGTTATAATTCAACACTACTTTATTAATTTTGTGGCTCCAACTGTTCTGGTTTTGACCACTGTAAACACTTCCATTTGTCCTTATGTCTCTTTTATGTATACTCATAGATGTAGGTTGGTTTATGGGTTGTTATCGTTGTTTATTTTTGAGTACTTCCTTACTTTTTTGGACTATAAAATGCTCCAGGATTATTGTATATATTTAATCCCCTAGTCCTAAAATTAGACATTTCAGGCACTTCCCCAAAGTGCCCAGTTTTTTTTCTTTTTTTTTTTAATTGAAGAGTAATATTAGAAGTCAAGATCTTGGTGCTGGGTGTGCTTGTTTCTACTGGAATGTCGTTTATTTTAGGCCCTTTCAGCTGACAGAGCAAGGAAATATATGTGTGTATATAATCTCATGCATATACACATATCTATAAACATTTCTATATGTAAACATGTGTCTGTATTAAGCTAAATATGAATTCATACTGATACCTCCAATTCTAATCCACTGTCACATGAATCATTCTAGTCTCCTGACCTGGCCCATCTGTAAACTTCCATTTCAGCAGTGTTAATGTGGCTCCCATCATCTGCATCCACTTACTTAAATGTTCAGTTCTAGTATACAATTAAAGGAGGATCAGAATTGTTTACCTTTAGCCCCATGGGAAACAGCTTTATCAACTAGAATATAGTGCTTATGTGCAGTTTGTCTTTAGATTTGCAGATAGGATTGTTTTTAATAAGCAGGGTTTTTAAAATATAGTTATTATTTTTCAATTGCTCTTATCTTACATTCAGTAGTGACAGACTGCCATGGTTGATAGTACATTGCTTGCTTGCTAGAATTTAAACTTTGAGGAAGCTTTCCTGTCAATTTATTTGTAAAATTAACATTGTTCTTTACAGAGAGGAAGTTATTTCACTAATAAATATATTTCAATCAACTTAAAAGTAGTAGATTAAGGAAATTTACCATGTTTATGGGATCATCAGGCAATGTCCGGAAGATAACAACAAGGAAGCAAAAAGGTAGAAAAGAAAGTTGGAAAATAAGAACCCTATCACCTAACAAGATGCCTTAATTCTTCAAGGAGATTCCCCTAAACGTTTTCTCATTATTTCAGGCACCCATTCTCTAGATAGGAGAGTACAGCACCCTCCCGTCTAGCCCTTTGAAACAATTGTCCCAGCAAATAGAGCACATTTGCAGTTTAGAGGACATTTGTTGGTAAGACCTTCACAAAAGTCTGTAACTAACAAGCCGACATTTACCAGATTAGGTGTGTCTGCCAAATCCTGCCGCCTGATTCCCTCCATGGCCATGCTGCACTGCAAGTGCTTCGGTATTCTCTTCCAATGTCTTGAAATAAGGGAAAGACAAATTGTGGTGGAATAAATGCCTGACTATTGGTCTGGAGACCTGGGCCCTTATTCTGCTTCTGCCAATTAGTATCTGTTGGGCAAATCACTGAATCTGTTAGCTTATCTGAAAAATAGCTGGATCATTAAATAAGGTTCAAGGTGAGTCAAGATTTTAATGATTTTCAGTAGGTGAAGCCTGTCTTTAGTAACATTGGCTTTTGACTCTGAATTTTTTTCTTCATTAAAGGAAGAAAGTAATTTATTCTCAAGGAATAACCGCTTATTCAATTCTAATGAAATTCAGTTCAATACAACAAATCTTGAGATTCTATTAAGTGCCAGATACTGTACTAGGCACTAGGATAAATTTTTGAAGATAAACAAGGTCGCTTCTTTCATGGAGCTTATAGTCTAAGGGGAAAAATAATTAAACACGTACTTTACAATGAAATAGGATAAGGGCTCTGATAGATAAAAAAGGACAATTAAAAAATACTTAAGAGCCCCAAACTTTTAAAAACTTGTTCTCAGGAAAAATCTGAGAAATCTAATAAGGAAATATCCATGAATAATTTAAAGATTGTCCCAATGGGACCTAGAGAATCTATACTCTGCAGGTTAAAGCTTTAATCTGCTGAGAAGAATCCCCCAAATGGACAATGTTAGGCACTGACTAGCCTATGAGTGAATGAGAACAGCTCCTGATGATCCCTTACTCTGCCCACTCGGCATGTACCTGGATCTATCAACATTCTCCACTGTGTAAAGATCTACTCATCTTGTGGCTACCCAAGACAAGCTTTCTAAGAAAATTCTCTTATTAAAACTGCCATGCACCAATCTGGAGTAGAAATGTTCATGAGGAGAGAATACGCTCCCATTGAGTGTATTCATGTAGCAGCCAAGTTCCAGCAAAAGACCAGAGAAAGCATCCGGGCATGGTTAGTGTGACCCTGGGGTGTGGGGGGAGACGGCATTTCTCTGACCAGGCAGGAGGCAGAGAAAACGAACAACTGTGTAAAGATCTACTCATCTTGTGGCTACCCAAGACAAGCTTTCTAAGAAAATTCTCTTATTAAAACTGCCATGCACCAATCTGGAGTAGAAATGTTCATGAGGAGAGAATACGCTCCCATTGAGTGTATTCATGTAGCAGCCAAGTTCCAGCAAAAGACCAGAGAAAGCATCCGGGCATGGTTAGTGTGACCCTGGGGTGTGGGGGGAGACGGCATTTCTCTGACCAGGCAGGAGGCAGAGAAAACGAACAACATCACCACACACTCTGCCTTCCAGAAGTGCCCCATGGTAGCAAAAGTTACCAGCCCCTCTCTCCTCAAGGCCAAATAGGCACATTCTGTTTTCCACTGACATGATCATTTGGCCACAGTCTTTGTCCCCTCCATTGGAAGAGGACTTTTCAGTATACATAGAAACTCTTACTAAATTTACCCCAAAAGTCTTAAATGAAAGCCAGCAAAACTTCTCTTTACTGAAGACTGAAATGTCTCTAGTGAGAAAATCTGTTGTTCAAAATAGAATGGCCTTGGACATGATTACTGCCTCACAAGAAGGCAACTTTGCTATTATCCAAACAGAATGTTGTACGTTCATACCTGATGAATGAGATAATGTATCATATTTATTAACCCACATGAGGACACCAGTAAATACCCTGTGTGAGGGGATGTAAATCAGTGGTTCAGATCACGGGGCTCCTGGTGGAAAGACTTGTTACTTATTTTGGGAATCATTATTTTACTTGTGTTTTCTCTTGCATGTGCCATTCTGTTGCCGTGGCATGTTCCAATACAGCCAGATAACAGCCAAAGGAGCCACCTCTGTGCTAATGAAACCCCTTGCTGACTGCTCAGGGCACATTGAGGGAGACAAGGATCCTGTAAGATTGTATGACCCAGTCACGAGGTGTGAAGTGTTGGAGGAGGTCATTGAGAGCACGTGAGCAGAGGCTAACCCATAAACTAGACAGCCAGGAACAGAGGCTCCTAGGAATGTACATCCTTGGAATGTACGTTCAGCCCTCCAATCCGACCACTGGAGCCATTTTCAAGGATGCAGCCATGAGACAGAAATATGTTGCTGAGACCATCCAGACTGTAATGCAACTTAACCCAGGTAAAGCCTCTATGTCAACTTTAAGTTTCTGGTGGGTGGGTGCAGAGGTTTACTTGTTTCTCTGCCACCCAAGACAAGCCTTGTAGGTAAGTTCCCTTGCTTATTAAACCTGCCACCTGCCAGTCTGGAGAGTCTACCTCTTTCTTCGGTCTGTCCTCGCCCTCTGTACGCAGGGCCCAGTTTCAGATTTCACCTGAGAAGTTCTTGAGTTTGCAAACCAGCACATGTCTTATCTTTAAGTTGTCCTTTTGCCTCAGAAATATAAATATTCAGTATTATTGGAACAAGAAGTCCTCATTCAGCTTGTGACTTTGCCCAGAAGCCTTGCAAAGAGGACAGCCTGCTGTAAGTGATAACAAATTCTTAATTTACTGTAATCTCTCCTTCAATCGGATCTGCTGCTGCAGCCTAGTGCCCACGCTGATAGCTCCCTTATCTGCACTAACTCAGAAAATAAAAGGTGGTAAAGCTGAATTGCTGCCAGTCTTCCTCCAGTCAAGCCCTTCTATTTAAAAGGTCTAGAAGAGCCAGTCAACCTGTCCAGAACATCTCCAGCATGACTATGGAGTAAAAGCTCAACATAAGGACTTAAGGACCAGGCATTAAAGTAGAAAAAAAAAAGAGAAACACTGGTTTGACTTTGAGAAAACCCACAAGCCACTCAAGTTTTAAGCTCCGTTCATCATGCCACAGCCAAAAGTGACCATGGTGTTTGGGTAGATAAACAGGGACAGGATAAATACTACCTCTTGCTGAACGGTAGTTACTACTTTCACTCATTAAATTTCTTTTGAGACAATGCATTCTTTTCCTATCTGTCACCAGATTGATTCTGAATTCACTGTTATTTGTAAATCAAGAAAAGAGCTAAGTTTCTTCCTCTGTGTACCAAATAATACTAAATAGCAAACTAAAATTTGTATTCTCTCTCTTTTTAGAACTCAAGACTTATCTGTATTTTCTAAAATGCTTCCTCTTGACTTCTGTTTAATTGTTGATTTAAAAATCATTGGCCACTCTTTCGCCTTCCTCATCAAGCACTCATGGTTCTGGCACATGTTTTGCTTTTCTGAACCCAATCGGTCCACATTTAAGTGTTGGTACTGGGACTCTTGACTGTAGCGGAGTCCCAGTATTAGCTGTTCCAGGTTGGAATTGTAGACTAATCTGGGCATAGTTGTCATTCCTTCCTCAGCCACTCCTCTCTTCCATTGGCCGAATAACCAGGAAGGCCTCAACCGTGTAAATAGCATCCAGGCTTGGCAACATGGGCTGGAGACCAGACTTATGTTAAGGAAAACAACTATTCTTTCTAAGAGTTGGTAGTGGGAATGTTGAAGACCAAGGGATTAAGGAGTAAAATGAGAATGGGCAGTGCTAAGGAGAGTAAGCCTTTTCCCTACCGACCCAATATTCACCTCCTGTCAGCTAATGACGCAAACTTTGCTCTGAAATATGTCACCAAGAAATGTAATCAGTTTGCCAATGTCACACTAGACTTATTTGTTTCCCTCTGTTCTGGCCTATCTTTTTGCTGTATCTCAATTTCTGAGATATAAATGACTGTATAGTCTTAAACATAGGCCTATGGACACTGCTTTAGGGTAGCCAACAAAAAATGAGAAGTGAAAATCTGTAGAGAAGAGTCCTCTCTTCAGCAAATGTTACAGGATCAGTCCATCAGCTAATCTATACTTATGAAACACTTACCTACAGTGGTGCCATGGTAAAAAGGCACTTATTCTCAAGAAACTTTCACTGAATCAGAAAAACAGTTGAACAGCTTATGTCCCAGTTGAAAGTTAGTTAGCAAGACTAAAATTTTCCTTTACTCTTTTGTCAGTTGTCATAGTACTGCTATTTACTATAACATATTTCTTTTTCTCTGTTTATGTTTTGGAATAAGTAATATAAGCATCAGGTAGAAATTGAAAATGTGCAGAGGAATACGCAATGAAAACAACTCTCCTTTCCACCCAAATCCCTCAGCCAGTTCCCCCAAATTTCACAGGATAATTTATGGATCTAAGTATTGTATTTATACATATAGACATGCATATATGCATGTGTGTGTAGGTAAATATATATATATATATATATATATATATATATATATATATATATAAATTTAAAGGACATTTAAATTATTACCAATCTTTGTTATTATGAATTATGCTCTGATTAATTTACCTCTGTATTTGTCATTTTATCAGTAGGATAAATTTCTGAAACTGGAATTATTGGGGCAAAAGTTATATACATAATAAATTTGTATGTATTGTGCTTAAGTTTACTTCCATAGAGATACAAAAATTATATTGACACCAGTAATATAAGAGAACTTTCCCCAAGTTCTTAATAAAACAGAGGATTAAGCCCTTTTATCTTTACATATCTCTTAGGTGAACAATTGATATCTCTATATTGCTTCTAATTTGCATTTCTCTTATGATTGGGATTGAGGACGGTTTCCTGTGTTTAGATGCTCTGCCTTTTTCACTGTGGACTTTAGCCATCTTTTGCTTCTTTTACTGAGTTGTTGATATAGTTTTACTTATTAGTAGGGACTTGTTATATATTAAAGAATTTAGCTATTTTTTCAATGATATAAGTTGTGAATAGATTTCCTTGTCTTTATTTGTCTCTAAGTGTATTTATGGTTTTTATTTTCAGTAAAAAAGCTTGAATATGTAATGACATTTATTAGTTTTTAAATGAATTCTGGGTTTTATTTTATACTAAGATTGACCTATTTAATCTAAAATCTTCCAATATTTATTCTTGCTTTTATGTCTCATTTTTTTAATGTTTAAATTTTTGATATATCTGGAATTTATTATATGCATTTTTTTTCTAGATTGGTACCTAGTGATCCCAACAATATATGTTGCTGAATCTATTTCTATATTGAATTTATATTGAATCTATTTCTATATTTTCTATTTTACTCCACTGATGTGTTTATTTGCATACCAAATACTGCTCTGCTTTAATTCTAACTGCTTTATAGTGTGGTTTAGTTTTCTTTTTTTCATATTGTAATTGCTTGTATATCAAGTAAAGTATAATGTATGTGTAGCTTAAAAAACATTTTATTCTTAATTTGATTGGAGGAAGTGGGCCCATCCAGACTTTTAAAATAGAAGGCCTTGACTGAAAGAAGACTGGCCTGACATATATAAATTATCTCAGGAGATATTAACATTTTTATGCTTTTTAAGCTTCCAATCTTAGAACATGGTATGAATTTCTATTTGTTAAAACAGTGCATGTCCTTCAATTGTATTTTAATATTGTCTTCATAGACCTATGCATTTCTTCCTAAGTTTATTCATAGATATTTTATCTTTTTGTTGTTTCTATACATGAATCTTTTCTTTCAACATATAATTTAAGTGGTTGTTTCAGTATTTATGACAACTGTTTGATCACATACATTAATTTTTTTCCCAGCCACTTTACTTAATTTTCTTACCTTTAGTAACAATTAGTTGATTCTTTTTTTCTTCTAAGTAAGCAATTATCTAAAATAAGCAGTTTTAGGGGTGCTTGGGTGGCTCAGTCGGTTGAGCTTCTGACTTTGGCTCAGGTCATGATCTCACATTTGTGGGTTAAAGCCCCACACCAGGCTCTGTGCTGACAGCTTAGGGCCTGGAGCCTGCTTCAGATTCTCTGTCTCCCTCTTTCTCTGCTCCTCCCCTCTTCGCTCTGTGTCTCTCTCTGTCTCTCAAAAAAAATAAAACATTAAATTTTTTTACATAAATAAAATAAGCAATTTTATCTAAGTAATTTTATCTCCGCATTTTGTATTTTCATAAATTTTCCCCCTTTTGCTTAACTTTATCCATTAGTAACTAGGAAACAAAGTTAAGTAGTTTTGGCAAACTCCATGCTATTTTGTTACTGAACATAGTTGAAAGGTTTCTAATGTTTCAAATAAAGAATGGGTGTCATAGTTCATCAGATAACTTTTCATCATCCGTAGAGGGTCATTGTCCTTATCCTATTAATATTTTAAATAATGCCAACAGATTTAAGATTGAACCACTCCATATATACTTGACCATTAGTGTATTATTCTCCACTTTGCTTTTTGATTCTGTTTGCTGATTTTCAGTTGAAATGTTTTGCTTGTTATTTATAAATTAATTTAGTTGTTTTCTTTCTTTTCTTCTTCTTCTTCTTCTTCTTCTTCTTCTTCTTCTTCTTCTTCTTCTGGGCTCTTGGTCAAGCTTTGGTATTAATATCATAGAACTTTCATTAAACATCAGTAGATTTTCTTTTTTGTATGTGGTCTAGAAGACCTACAACATTTTAAAGTTTATTTTGAAATGAATGCAGTCACTCCTCAATGGGAGACCTCTTGGCTTTAGCAATGTTTCTTTTTCGCAGAAAGGGATCTGAATTGTAAGGACATTGAGTATTCTAGAGACAAAGCGTGATAAAGGGGAATAGGGGAATATGAAAGATGGTGGTGGCAGCCACCACTTAGCTCCTAGTGTTGTCTACTTGTGGCCCTGTAGGGCCTGTTCTTAAGAAGAGAAAACATTCTGCTCTGTACAACATCCATGAAGAAGCAGTGACATATTTGCTTCAATGCTTATTTGATCGTTTCACTTCATAGATATAGATTCCTAGATTCATAGATATAGATTCCTAGATTCATAGATTATAGATGTGCTATTTTAACAGGTTCATGTTAAATGATTATGTAAATTTCTTCCAGGGCAGAAGTCTATTTGGGAACATTCGTATTCTAGAAACACTGATTAATTTTTGCTCTAAATTATTTATTGCTTTAAAAGAAATATAATATATTTAATATATTATATATAATTATATATTAATATAATATATTAAATATAATATAATATATATAGAATATAATAAACAGTCTGCTATAACTTCAAGTCAAACCGTTTTCATATAACATGTCATGATATGCTTGAAATTAAGGTCTAGCTATTATGGCTAACCAATCTTTCTGTGATATAATGTTCGCTCTCACTCAGAAATTTCCATTAAGTGTCTGTATCTACAAAGGCTAAGGGTGGATGAAATTCTTTCTGTAGAAAACTTGCCATATAAAAAGCCCTTGAGGGAACTGGGTGACAGGAAGGGAATCTGACACAGCGTTTTTCCTCAGTGAATTTTTAAACAAATACTCTACTTCAAGCCTCTGCACTTGTTTCAGCCACAATTTACAAAGTGAGACTTAAAGAGAAATCTGTCCTTCGAAAGAAGAAAATCATTGTCCTGTCTACCCTACAACTTGGAATTACTGAGATAACATAATAAATTAGAGCTACACATTTTCTTTTGGTTTTCCATCTATTGTTTTTTTTTTTTTTTCTTCTAACAGCATGTGACAAACTTCAGCAGGAACATGGCACTATTTGAAATTACAGAAAGTTTAAAAACCGTACTCAGGTTGCTCAGTGCTCCACCCTCTCAGGTACAGCAAGACTATTAAATTGATACCAGAAGCATCCAACTTAAAATAATTTTTATTTTTTGTTGGGAATACGCTCCTCTTGTGATGTGCTAATTCAATATTTCATAGCTTCTAATGGAGAAATGACAATATAAACTGAGACCTGATGCATTTTCCCAAAAGTAAAAGAACAAAGCTGTGTTTGTGACTGCCTCAAGATGTTGTACAGTGTCTCCTCTGTGATAGACAAGTCTGAATTTATGCCTATTTAAGACTCAGTGGTATTATCCTTATTGACTAAAAGGAACCTGATGTATTAATAAGGAAAGAAGAAACTTTTTTAGAAGAAACTAATAAGGAAAGAAGTAGCTTTTCCCCTTATCTGGACATTTTGTTAAATTGCCAGATAGCAAATGGATGGGGGTGGGTATGCTGTAGGAAGATAGATGCAAAGGCTTCTATGGTGATACATGATATTTTCAAAGAAGAAAACTTGTTAGAAGGACTTAAAAACACAATAGTGTCTCCATTACCTCTCTCTCTCCTATGGTACGTAGCCCAGTACCTTATCTACACAGAGTCATCCTTAATGTTGCTACATATATAAATACATGCTGTGTTATCAAGAGGAAATGGGGTATTCCACATAAAATAATATTACACATAACTGAAATTTAACTCTTTACTAGACACTTTATATTCCAAAATTTTAGGATGTCTTTTTCTAATGATGAAATACTTTATTAATATCTCTCTGTTATTAATCATTCTGGATGACTCAAGATTATATGTTGGTCCTTAAATATAGCCTCGTCTCATGGAGGCTGGGAAACATGAGGATTCTTTCCCCTTCACTAAATGATGTCATATTGCTTGGCTTTCCTTGTTTTAGAATTTGCTTTTTGTTTCTCCTCTCTACTGCCCCTTTTTGTTGTTATGAAATTAAATGCCTATAGACGTCAGAATTGGCTAGGTGATGCTTCAAGGGGGTCAAGCAGAACTTCTTCCAGTGATGCAAGAAGTAGAGAGGACTGCATGTCAGTGAGCAGCTGTGATGTCTCTCGCAACGATCCTCTCCTAGACTCATATCCATCTGTGAATGAGCATGTTTTTTGGCATATAGCTGGTGCTATTTAACATTTGTAGAATATATATAAAAGATAACCCTTCCATTTTTAAAGATAATATGAGTCTGATGTTATAATGACATATTGTGCACATTGTTAAATTTAATTTTCACAATTTCCTGCAAGTTACATGTGATTATTTTCACTTTACAAAGTAGAAAATTGAATCTCGTGGAGAATAAGTGACTTCACTACATTTTCCCAGCTAGTAAGGGGTAATGTTGAAATTTGAACTTGGGTCTGTCTAGATCCACGGTCAATGCCATGTGTTTGCTACTTCTACAAGCCTAACAACCTTGTCCTCCCTTCTATTTGAATTCATCTCATCTGCTGTCTGAGAATCCAGACAGCCTCTGAAAATATGAGTAAATCGTTTTTTATATTGCTTATTTTCTAGTTCTCAACTATATGCCAGATAGTAGGAATTTATAAAAACACATTTACCATTCTTCAAGTATAGTAAAACCATTTAAATATAAATGAAAATATTTTGATTATAGTTCACCATTTTCCATTTGTTTTGATTGATGAAGCTTGATGTACTTAATATTTTTCAGATACATTTTTGCCCACACAACATATCAACATGTTGCTTATTAGGAATGGTCTTTGAAAACAATATCCCTTATTATAAACATGAAAATATTACATTTTTACTTCTGAAACATTTTTGGTGATAAAGTTGCTATGAGAAAATGATAGCCAAATGTGCTGCATTTCTTAAAAGGGCAAAACTCTTTTAATGAAATTTGAAGTTTTTTTTCTTTCTTTCTTTCTTTCTTTCTTTCTTTCTTTCTTTCTTTCTTTCTTTCTTTCTTTCTTTCTTTCTTAATAAGGACGATCACTGTGGAATTCTGCCTGACACTATTTTTCATCTACCATTATCATGAAAGAAAGGGATGAAAGTTAAGGAGGGCCTTGCTTTCTTCCAAATTAAAAAACAAAATGCCATTAATGCAAAAGACTGTTGGCTGCTATCTACTGAACAAGAAGCTCTTAGAACCTGGAGCTGAGCCATTTACATCACAATGACAGTACCAGCTTCACTTTTCAAGTGTGGGCCAGGGATGGACACATGAGGTGAAGGACTTCAATGGCAGAAACTTAATGAGATTGATTTCACTTAAGAATAATTTATTTGTTTCAATTACATTAGGCTCTGATTAGCCCATATGAAAATATATCTTCTCATTCTTGGTGAAACTCTCATTTTCCTCACCAATGTCTTAACAACTATAAGGACAAATTGGACAAGTCCCCAGACATATTTGAGTTCTTGGGCTGGAGATAACTCTTAGCTGAATTTCAGCAAACAGGCATGGTCTTAGTCGTCATTCATTAGAAGACTAATACAAACAAATAGAAGAATTGAGACCAATTCAGCTAACATGTAAATGAGATAAGTTGACTCTGTTGCCAAAGTACGATATTATGAACGAATGAAACCTTCTTTTAAAACCCAAAAGAAAGGACTTTCCTTATTCTAGCAAAATGATGTTAAAAAAAAAAAGGCAGCTTAACTAGACAAGTTGTATAGAAGTTTATTTCAAAGGAGAAAGGATATAGCTGGAATATGAATCTTCAGCTGTGATTATATATTGTTATTCCACCCTCCCCTGTTGCCACCACTTTCCTGAAATTCATCCCCTCTAAAAAAAAGCTCAAAAAACAAAATTACTCATACACACAGCTTGGGGGGTGCATTAGTGAGGTTAGCCTAGGCTATACCAGGGCATGGAACCAAAATCTCAGTTAGTATAACCTAATAAAACACACTACTATGTGATGACTCTTTCAGGCAGCTTCTATCCCAGTAGTGACCCAGACACGCATTCTGCTTGAATCTATCAGTGGTATCAACTTTCCGGGTGATGAGCTGGGGGAGAGAGAACTTCAGGGAACACACTGACTCTTAAATGCCTTGGCAGCAAAGTGATGTACATTGATTCTGCTCGTAGTCTATTTACCTAAAACTGTTAAATGGTCCTATTTACCTGTAAGAGGGCTTAAAAACATGGAAAAGCACACGGATACTTGGTGAGGGTCAATAAACATGTCTGCCACAGGGAGCCTGTTTTAGAATAATCCAACAAGGAGTAACAATATTTATAACAAGAGAGGTATAATAAGAATATTCCATATCTAAAAGCTACTTAACTTTTACAATAGGAGAAAAGCATTTTTATCATCACAGAAACATGTTTTTCCACCCA
The DNA here is from genome assembly GCF_016509475.1 of Prionailurus bengalensis. Lineage (NCBI taxonomy): Eukaryota > Metazoa > Chordata > Mammalia > Carnivora > Felidae > Prionailurus > Prionailurus bengalensis. The sequence goes on from NC_057350.1 coordinate 53,699,433, forward strand.
TCAATGTTCATATAAAGCATTTAATTTACAAAACTGTCAGTAAATTGCTAATTTTAAAGAAAAATTGCAGAGCAAGATGTAATCTGTCCCTTTTCACAGCCATTAGAGACCTCTAGGAGCTTTCTTTTTTCTGCCATTTCACTCCATTTTATCCACTTCTTAGAGCTCTCATTTAATTTATCACATATACAAGGAACTGTCTCAACATTCCTGTCCTCCAAACCGTATCCCTCACTTTAAATTGAAGTTCAGAGCCCATTTCAGGGAAGCTTCTCAAGGGAAATTTCCCTCAATTAACTACGGCTCATTCTTTGATCTGCACAATCCTTTCCTTATCAGTTTCTGTCAGAATATTTCTTTGTATGCATTCATATTCATTGAATGCCAACCTATCTGGTCTCTTTTGAAAGATTATAAAATTCTCAGGGCATAAGTCAAGTCTAATCTCAACTATATACTTTAGGTTCCTATTATAGTACTAAGCATCTCTGCGTACTCAGCCGTTGTCATTGACCTATTTACAAGGACTTGAAATTCTGTGTATAGATTTAGAATCCCTTGCTTGACTGCATTAAATTCTTTGAATAATTTCTCCTGTTCATCAAAAAAGTATATTTCAGTGGATGAAAAATAAATCATTTAGCAGCATTTTTTTATTGTTGGTTTTCAGCTTTGAAATAATGAAGGACAGGTTGGAAGAAGTGTTGATACTCTGAGACGCTAATGTATTCACTGGATTCCAAAATGTATTGTGAGTAATTCTGAAGAACAAAAGTAATTAACATTAAACAGCAAATAATAAAAACAGCATTATCTTAAGGAAGCAGCACGTGCAGAATGTCGTTGGGAGTTTGGGAAAAGTATGTTGCCAGGAGAAACCCTCTGTGTTTATTTTCCAGCTGTGGGAGCTGGTTGCAAATTCTTTGGATTTCAAAGTGGATTCTAACCTAAAACCTGTTTCTATTTTGACAATAGCCTACCCAGTTATGAAGCAGAAATCCCTTGCCTCGTTTGCTTGGTCCTACTGAAGTATAACTTGCTTTGCATACTTTTGTTTCATTGTTCCAGGATCATATAAAAATAATATAAACTGCTATTCTCTAAGAGGAGAAAATAACAGAGTAACTGTACCTTCTGAATTAGTAGTTCTTAGGTTTGGCTGCACATTAGAATCATTGTGAAAGTGTGGACAAATACATTGCTTACTCCTGCCCTTCCTCCCCCTGACCCCCGGTCAAAATTTTTGTTTTAATTGGGCCAGGGTAGAACTGGACATCAGTATTATTTTTAAAGCTCATTTGGGTTTTTCAGATGTGAAGCTGGGAGCCTGAAACAAGGTTCTAAATACCCAGAAGAAAGCCTGGTTCTTTTTCTTTGTAATTAGCTGAAATAGATAAGAATCCTATCAAATCCTTCCAAGAATCAACCCCATCTGTTTCACTTTGACATTTTAGTTTCTGAGAGTAGAGACAAACAACCAGAATGTGTACAGGTAAGTAAAAACAACTGGGATTTCATTAAATCTATTACTCCCCAGATTTGTTTACTTGATTATTTGTGTGTGTGTGGGGGGGGGTTGTATGTGTGTATGTGCATGTGGAAGGGTAGCAGTATGTCAGCAAAACACCTAAAAGTTTGCTAAGATTTGTACCAGAAATGTGCAGACAGCTCATTTCTCTGTTTTATTTAGCACTACTTACCCTAGAACATTGTAAACACAATGCTATGTGGTATTCCTTTATAGGGAACTAATTCATAAAAATTTTACTTGATTCTAATTTTTCCCCTTTCTTAATATCAGAAAATATCCAAAAAGTGAAAAGCACTCTCTCTTTGTCTGAAGTTTTAGATTATGTATTGTCATCATGGGTAACTGTCCAAGGTCTTTCAAGTTGGAGAGGTAACAGGAATTATTTTCTTAATATAAAAATGATAAGATCACAGAGAGTTAATACGAAATTTCAAAGGTTTGATTGGATAAGAACTGCAATTTTGGATGAAGGGTTAGTAACTGAGAGTCAAGTGAACTATAATAATAACTTTCTGGAGGAAGCTACTTGAGGCAGCCTATTGAGGACGGTAAGAAACATAGGAGAACCAACCTTTTAAACCCTGAATTCATTATGAAGTTATAGCTGCTGGGGTTCTATTGTCCCGTGGATTGAAGGTTACCTAAGAGGCAGGACAGCAGGAGAGGGAGAACCAAGAATCATCCATCACAAAGAATTCATTACAAGTAGATCTATGAGTTTATCAAGTCAGGATGGCAGATTTGAAATCAGGAAACAGCAATCAGAATGAGAAGTTGGGAGCATTGGAGCAGAAGACAGATGGTGGTCAGAAGACAGAAAAGGGAGGGTCAGTAACAAGAAACTGAAGTTACAGGAAGGAAACATATATGAGTAAAAGGGCCCAGGGCTCTTCTGGAGTGGTCCTCTTTGGGAAGCTAGTGGGCTATTAGGTAGAGCCAGCAAATAGGCATAATTGGACAATGAGTATACAAGAATGAACCCTATACTTATTCATTCCTTTATTCTTTTTTTAACAAGTATGTTTTGCATGCCTACAACATGCCAGGCATGATGGATCCTAAGGAAGTACAGGTGAACAAAATGGACCTTCTAAACAGCTTTTCTCCTGTCCTGTCCTGTCATAGAGAATAGAGATTGAGATAGAAAGAGATAGAAAATATCTCCAAGAAGGCTGCAGTAATATTTCCCCTTTTGGTAGCTTTGTGGAGGTCAAGTCCCTTAGGTGGTTTGTGAAAAAAAAATTGCAGGTAATGACACATAATGTGTAAACTTTTATGTTTGTTCTGTTTGAGTTTATGTGTAGGCATGACCAATATTAACACTTGACACTTTCAAATTATATTGATTTTAAAAGTTTTCTCTTGAATTGTATAGTTCTCCCTGGTTTCTTTCTTGGTAATGAACTGAGTGTGACCGATAAAAAGCCTAGACTTTCCTTGAATATTCTATCAAAACAACAACAAACTGACCAAATGAGGCCATGACTTTGAGCTTACATAGAAACAACGAGGGATGGTCTTTGACAAGGATCACCCAAGAATATTTTTCTCCACAGGAAATGGGAGCTTCTCAATCCCCTGTGAGCCCAGAGACTTCTCAGGTACTGTGAATCCTAGGCACTCTGTCTACCTAATGGATGAGATGTCCCCATCTCTGGGTCCATGCCCCCTCATCCCTCTGGCCTTAATTTTTTGTGCCACAATCTCTTTTGGCTTTTTTCTTAAATGTAAATTAAAATTTTAGATTTTTAGATTTCTATGTTGGAGTAAATCAGGCTCTTTTCTGTTTACAAGGTTATTTTTGAATTTCAAAAATTACCCCTTCCCATCCCATGTTTTTGCTAATGCCTGATCTGCCTCATTCAATCTTGGCTGCCACAATCAGGCAGACAGAAAGCATGAGGAAGCTTCTTTATCCCTATCTGCAATGGTGGAAGCCTTTGAAGTACATACTATCTGCTCCTGGTCTGTCAAGTAAATGCATTCCCTTGGTTTTTTATTTTCACTGGATAGAGAAAATTTTTGTTATCCTAAGTTGCTTTATAACAAAGACCTTACTAAAATAATATTAACAAAATGAAAACATAAAGTGAACATGGCAATGGTGTGACTAGAGGCACGAAGTGGGTGAAACATATGGAAGACAGAAGCAATAGAGAGAAAATGACAAGCAGAGAGACAGACAAGAAGCAGAAAGAAGGAAGGAAGGAAGGAAGGAAGGAAGGAAGGAAGGAAGGAAGGAAGGAAGGAAGGAAAGAAAGAGAAAGGAGACAAGGAAAGAAAGGAGGGAGAGAGTGAGGGAGGGAGGGAGGGAGGATGAGAGGGAGGAAGGGAGGGAGTTAGGAAGGAAGGAAGGGAGGGAGGAAGGGAGGAAGTTAGGAAGGGAGGAAGTTAGGAAGGGAGGGAGTTAGGAAGGAAGGAAGGAAGGAAGGAAGGAAGGAAGGAAGGACGGAAGGAAACAGAGAAACAGAGCATGTTAGTAACGTGAGGAGAAGCATCAGTGAGTGGATAGTGCTAATGGAGAACAAGTATGGATTTCCATCTTCCACTTCATTTTCTTCCTAAGAATCATTACCTCTACCTACTTATACTCAAAACATTTCCCCCAAGTGTCCTGTTTCCACCAAATCTTTATTTTTACCAGAGATCATGACCGGCGCCAGAATCCAGAGTCAGACACTTAACTGACTGAGCCACCCAGGTGTCCCTAATTCATTATTTTTTAATGGCTGAAAAATAGCCTGTGATATGAATTTACCATATTTGCAGTCATTTCCTTGAAGAGTCATTGCTTCATATTTAATGTTTGGCTACAATGAATACACTATAATAAATATCCTTCCTACTTGTGCTTTGTTTTATGGATGGACTAACAAGGGGGGGGGTTCTGTGTCACAGGGTAAATGCATTTTTAATTTTAATAGACAATGCATTCCAAAATGTCATTAATACTTTAGATTTCACACTTGCATGTCAAGTTATCACCCTTTCAAATTATTGTCAGCCTCATGAGGGTAATGTGATATCTCTTCATTACTTTATTTTATATCCATCTGAACAGTCAGTTTGAGCACCATTTTCATATACTTGATCATTTGAAGATGATATGGGTGAATTGATTCTTCATACTTTTTTTTTTCTATTGAGCTTCTAGTCTCATCTCAGCAAATTTTCAGTGTCCTGTGTGTATTATAGAAATAACCCTCTGTCTATATTTCTCCAGTGCACATATTTTTTTTCAAAACCTATTATACATCTTTGATTCTGTTATCTTTTGCTACAAATTTATATGCCTTATCTCTTATAGCTTCTGGGTTTTCAGTCTTAGCTAAGAAGGTCACACATGCTGCTAACTATTCTACATGTATTTTCCCACATTTTTGCAAAAATGTTACTATTTTACTTTTAACAAATAAGCCTTTAATCCATCTGAAATTTGGTATAAGAAACAAATGGATAGCTGATTGTGCCAGGGCTAAATCTTAATGATCCATCTCTTCCCTGTGGAATGAAAATTCTACCTTTGTCAACAAACAAACAAACAAACAAACAAAAAACATCTGTTACAAACTACAATCAATTTCTATATTCCCTTTTCCTTCTATGGATTTATCTGTCTATGTCATGCTGATAAAAGACTAATTGCATATCTCTGTTTTATAGAACTCACTGTAGTTATGTTCTCTTACATAAGTCTTGTGTGTGAGAGAGAGAGAGAGAAAGTAAAAGAAAAGAGAGACAATGAGATCTATAAAATCCATTTTGGCATATAAATTTTTCAGAAATTCCCATTTATAATTATGAGTGGAATATAATTAGGTGCACTTACTAGTTTTAGAAGCACAAATGATTTTTATTATATTATTTCTCATCTAAAAAACTTTTTTGAGAAATTTGTTTTATATACTTTAATGAGATATTATATTTTTCTTCATATGGGTCCTAAACCTTTGAAAATATTTACCTAAGTATACTGAAGCATATAGGTACATTTTATGACAGTTACTCAATCCCAGCAAGTCTTATGGGATCTTTTGCAATAAGTCAAACATGTGATTTTGTGTGTATATGTGTGTGTATGTATTATTCTGGAAAGGTATATCCATTTCCTTAACATCGTAGCCTAAATAAAAATAATGGGTTCTTTGTCTCTCCTGTCTATAATTACAGTAATAACAATAATTTATAACTCCATATCTATTCAATGTGTTCTAGTATGGAGTAAATGTCCCTATATTAACCATATCTACCTACTCCCAATTGCTTTATTGGTAAATAGTCCACTTTCCCAAAGGAGTTAGAAAATCACCAGTTTTTGACATTCAGGACCAGATCATGAGCTTCTGACTGACTCTTAGCAGTGATGTAAATCCCATGCTTTACCCAGCAGACTATCAGTCTGCCTGTCTATCTATCTATCTATCTATTATCTATGTATAAACATGTGGTTGATCTAAAATACACATTATATTTTAATTTCAATTGACATGTAGGCATATATTACTTGATGAATCATCTAAAAGAATACACATTTGGACTTTGCTATAAAAATAGGCGGGGGGTGGGGAGGGAGAAGGCTATGAACAATATTCTAAGATCCAACTAAAGAAATATGCAACAAAGCAAATGGATATGCACATACAAATCTCACCCTAGCCAGCTGATGATCAGAGACTGGGGACCCATACAGCCATGCCAGTGAGAACTCTGCTTTGTACTAGTAGCTATTCTGAGTCACAAGCCAAAGGCATTGCTTTCAGAGCAATAGAATGAATCCTTGGCTGCACTCAAAGACTTATGTTTGGCCTAATAAAAACTGAGACAAAATATAAACTCTACAACTTAAAGCCTCAATATGGCAACATTCACTTAGGGAAGGTGGGTTTATGAGGAATTAGTCACAGATGCTTTGTCCTCTTTTGGGCTACAAAAGTTTGTGACTCCCACTGCTAGTCAACTAATCAAGAAGGGACAAATATGAGGGTCTGGACTTAAATTCCTGTTCTGACACCAATAAGCTGTGCAATGATGGAGAACTTACATTTCCAACACCATGTCGATGAAATAGAGATTGTAATACTACATACGTTATATCAGTAGTTCTTAACTGGGGCCAATTTTGGTTGTTGTAACTGGTTGGGGGGCGTTACTGGCATGTTGTGGGTAGAGGCCAGGGCTCCTGAGGAACCTCATACAATGCATAGGACAGTCCTCACAGCAAAGAATTATCCAGCCTGAAATCTCAATAGTTTTTATGTTGAGAAACTCTGCTTTATAGGAATTTTGTGAAGATTAAATAGGATACTGCTTATGAGGTACTTTGAACAGGCGCCTGGACCATGGTAAACATGTATATAGTTGCTGCCCTCATTATTATTCTTATTAATTATCTGAGCTGTCATCTTTCCTCCACTTGACATTTCCTGGTAATACTCTGTGGTTGTCTGTGGAGCGGGATGAGGTGGTAAAGCACAATATGGTAATCGCTAAATTCTGCATGTAGGTAAAATGCTAAAGGAATAGTGACAGATAAAGGAAAGTTTGCTGATAAGTGTTTTACAGTATCTCCAAACATTTAAATCCTAATACTTACTCTTTTCTGTGAATGTTTTCCCTGCTCTTACTACTCTAAGAGTTTTCAATTCAACATAAGTCCTTAAAGTGAACTCCACCAATACTAAAACAAATAAAACCCAACAATCCCTATATGAAGATTCTGTCCTGAATTCTTTAAATTTGATCGGACATGCTATAATAATATGGCATCTTATATAAAATGCCCTCTTTTTTTAATGTTTATTTATTTTTGAGAGACAGAGTGGAAGTGGGGTAGGGGCAGAGAGAGAGGGAGACACAGAATCTGAAGCAGGCTTCAGGCTCTGAGCTGTCAGCACAGACCCCGACCCGCGGCCTGAACCCACAAACCGTGAGATCATGACCTGAGGTGAAGTCGGATGCTTAACCGACTTAGCCACCCGGGTGCCCCTATAAAATGCCCAGTTAAAGATAATAAAAGGAGGGGTGCCTGAATGGCTCAGTCAGTTGAGCATCTGACTTCGGCTCAGGTCATGATCTCTCAGTTTGTGGGTTCAAGCTCCACATTAGGCTCTGTGCTGACAGCTCAGAGCCTGGAGTCTGCTTCGGATTCTGTGTCTTCCTCTCTCCCTGCTCCTCCCTTGCTCGCACTCCATCTCTCTCTCTCTCTCAAAAATGAATAAATGTTATAAATTTTTTAAGATAATAAAAGGAAAAGCATTTACATATTCACGGAATTAATAATCACATAATCTGAAACACCAAAAGGACATAAATGTCACACGTGCTAGACCCCCTGAGACTTGTGAGCTGCTACACAGATAACTTTAATTCTAACTTGGGTAACTCAAGGTCTATTTGGTTTGTACCAGGGCTTTTTGGTTAATGAATAAAACCTGAAGTACTTAACACAGAGAAAAAGGGATTTTAGTTAGAGATTAATATCAGATCAGCTAGGCTTTACAAAGTTTGCACATGAACAAATTAAGAGCACCGGCTCCCGTTGATTTTAAGACAAACTGTGGTGCCAGCACGAGCAATGTCCTCATCACCAGAGATCTGTTAGAAATACAGCGCCTTGGGCCCCAATTCAGGTTTTCTGAATGGGGGGTTTTGAGGATGGCCCAAAAATGAGTGTTTGCCACAGCCCTCCAGGTGCCCGATGAAGTCCGAAGTTTGTAAAGCATTAGAGGAAAAACAAGCGAAATGAAATAAACGCAGTAGGAAACCACCTGGTAGGGACTATTCAAAGTGAATATTTTTATATAAATTTATTTTCCATTTGTCAAGCAAGATGCAACCTAGCTCTACTTTTGCTGAGGAATCTTTATCCTAACCAAAATACAAGGGATTAATTTACCTAGATTCTCATCCTCAACTAGACTTGCAGCCCAAATTATGGTAAAAGAGAAGTTCCAGGGCGCCTGGGTGGCTCAGCGGTTGAGCGTCCGACTTCGGCTCAGGTCATGATCTCACAGTTTGTGAGTTCAAGCCCCGCATCAGGCTCTGTGCTGACCGCTTGCTCAGAGCCTGGAACCTGCTTCAGATTCTGTCTCCTTCTCTCTCTGCCCCTCCCCCGCTCACGCTTTGTCTCACTCTGTTTCTCAAAAATAAATTAATGTAAAAAAAAATAATAATAAAAAAAAGAGAGACGTTCCCTCCCTTGTTACCACCACTCAAGACTTCCTTTTGCTACAGCTTAGAAAGGGCCACCTGGTTTATGGCAGAAAAAAAGAATCCTGAGTTTGAAGAAAGTCCATACTGCTTGTAGTTAAATGACCTTGAGCAAATTACATTACCCATGTTATCCTCAGTTTTCTAATCCATTAAAAGGAGTTTTAATCCATAGGATTCTAATAATACATAAAATTAAGTAAATGCTTGGTCCATATTTTTTAAGAGATAAATAAAAAGTCCTAAGAGGAATGGATGTTTATGACCAGCTAAAATATTTTCTACTTCTATGAATGCTATATCCTCTAGAAAGAACAAGTTATCATAAGATGGCTTAATGAATACAGATTTAGAAAAGGGGAGTTATTTATATGTTATAAATGTTTAATGGTTCAGGCTCAGATCACCTAATACATCCATCTCTCCCATAATAGCTACCAATTAATTAGTGCTTACTGTCAGGACCGTACAGACACTTCACATATATTCACAGATTTACTCTTTTCAACAGTCTTATGAGGGAAGCACGACTACTTTCTGTACCTTATACACAAGGAAACTGAAGCACACAGAGTGTATGAAACTTGTTCAAATTCACATAACAAGCAAGTGGCAGGCACGAGTAGGAATGAAACAACGGAGTTCGGAGCCTGCTGGTTTGGTACCTATGCTGGGAAGGCAGTTCCCTGGTTTAAGCCTGACAGATGAGTGGATTTTCTGAGCCTACTGACTTCTCTTGGCTTAGAATTTTCCTGCTCCTCTGCTTCTTCCTTAAACAAGCTTAACCAGCTCCCCAGGTCTGGAAGAATTCCCAACCAGGGTTTCCTTTCAGGTGTCTAGATGTGCAGTTATTCTGACATGTAGGGTGGAAGGTTCTCTTTATATCTCAGCCCAGATAGAGATAAATGAAGACCAAACAGGAAAAGAGCTGAAGTCAACATTTGGACTTTGATTTGAAACTAAATCACAAGTGCTAACCCTTCCAACTATTTGTATTCATGTTTTCATCTTCACTTGAAGAAAGAAGGGCTCTATTTTATGGAGCCCTCAGGTAATAGTTATGTGCTAAATCTTGAAATTTGTGGGCCATAGATAATAGTTCTAAAGGCAACAGAAAGAAAGCACAAGAGAAAGGAGGGCTTGAGATTACATTTAAGCTATTGTATTCCTTTATTTTATTTTTCTTTCTTTGCAATAAAACTTAAATATGCACAACTTCTTAAAATTGTACTTATGTATACCTAATTAGCTTTTGCAAATATGGTACTTTTAACAGATGACCCGAGTCTCTGAATCAGCTATCCTTGAAAAATGATGCTGTGGCCATATCTGAGGGAGGCCACATAGGACACAATCTGAGTCTGAAGAGGTGGTGATCAGGTAAACACTGGAATCATGAAAGAGGGAAGCCCTCTACCTGGAGTGTTAATTGCCAAATCTGCTAGAGGAGTAGGGAGTATGGTAAACCTCTTCTCTGGCAATAAAACTCTCTGGCATAGCTTTTACAATTTGCAAATTCCCACTCTAGTTTTATAACAGAATACACATAAAGCAGCAGTATCTGGTCACTGAGCTATCAGCAGCAAGGTAGATTCAAAGGAAGGGGCATTTTGTTCAAGAGATCTATTGGTTATATAAAATGTTCCAGGCACTCTTCCAGGTTCTGGGGGATATAGCAGTGAATAGAACTGACCAAAATCCCAGCCCACAAAGAACTTTGATTCTTAATAGTTATCAATGAAACCACAGAGCTCTTGGAAATAAGATGGATATTATTCTTCACCAGTTTCATACAATATAGTATCCAGAATTTGTTTCAGAATGTTTTCCATAGCTGCCGTAGTAATGATGCAGTTATGGAGCCTTCATGTTGGGTAGTTTCCTCATCAGCAATATGTGAGAGTTTGCATTGAGATACAACAAACACTGTGATTGGATAAGCTTTGTCATCAGAGATAAAGCAAGACCTTACGAAACAGAACCAATATGAGCATGGGATGCTCCTTGCGGCCACTGTCCACATTGTTCATGAAATCTCACTGCCAAGATGCCCTTTCAGATACCTCTTTATGCATTCAACCAAGTGAAGACATAGCAAGAGAAGGAAACCTCAACAGTAGTGTAAGCATCCATATTCAAGAAAATGTGATACTTAAAAAGCTCTGTTTCTTGTCTTAATGCATAAATAAGACTTTGGAAAATGATTCATAAAGATGAAACTTGAGAAGTGTTGATTGAGGATACTAATGGGCTTTTTCCTATTTTATTAGGAAGCTTTAATTACGCATAGCATAATGGTACCAGGGTAGTATTAACTTAGTCATTTATTAATTCATCTTTCATTTCAATAACTATTAATGGACTTCTGTTTAGCAGGTTATGAGTTATACAAGGTATACTTCACTAAATCAGGCATCACTTGGGGAGCTTACAGTTATGGTGAAGATGAATGAATTAAATGAGTAATTATAATAGTTTAAAATGGTTGGAGGGGGTTGTATTATTTTTCCTAGGACTGCCATACTACAAATTGGTAGCTTAACACAACAGAATTTTTTTTTTTTTTAATTTTTTTCAACGTTTTTTATTTATTTTTTTGGGGGACAGAGAGAGACGGAGCATGAACGGGGGAGGGGCAGAGAGAGAGGGAGACACAGAATCGGAAACAGGCTCCAGGCTCCGAGCCATCAGCCCAGAGCCTGACGCAGGGCTCGAACCCACGGAGCGCGAGATCGTGACCTGGCTGAAGTCGGACGCTTAACCGATTGCGCCACCCAGGCGCCCCAACACAACAGAATTTAAATTGCTCAGTTTTGGAGGCTAGATGTCTCAACTCAAGGTGTCAGCAAGGCCATTCTCCCTGTGAAGTTTCCAGAGAAAACTCCTTTTCTGTCTCTTCTTAGCTTCTGGTAATTCTCTTTCTGAAAGTTTCTTGGCTTGTGGCTGCATCACTCAATCTCTGCCTTTGTCTTCACATGGCCTTCTTCTCTGTGCACATCTGTGTCCTCTGCTTCTCTTAGAAGGACAGCATTCATTGCATTTAAGGCCCACTCTGATTCAGTATGAACTTATCTCAGTTTAATTGCATCTGCAAAGATCCTATTTCCAAATAAGGTCACATTCTGGGATTCTGGGTGGACATAGTTTTGGGAAGACATTATTCAACCTACTACAGGCGTGTATAAGATTTGTAAGAAGAAAAAATATGTTGCTATAAATGGAAAGATACTTATAAAATATGAGAAGCCTCTCACCAGTAATATAAAGCATAAATTTTAGGTAATGAATAAACCCAGAAAATAACCTGAATATTTGTTAGTTGAGGAAACTGAGCACAGGGAGATTATTTGTCCAATATCATTCAGTTCAATATAGAAAGCCCTGATTTTTAGATATAATTGTCTCTTTAGAAACATGAGCTTACAATGGTTCACTATTAGGCACTTTTTACCATGCTTTATGGTTATGCCTGGAAATTTTCATCTGTCCAGACACAATCCCCAAATTTCATGTTAGCCAATAGTTACTGTTATTCAAATAATGGTTTAGGCTAAGACACTGAGAAAATCTCTCACTTGCTGGTAGGAATGGTAATGGATTGTGAAATATTAAACATTTAGGCAGAAAGAATGTTAACTAACTTCATCAACAAATTAGATAAACAGCTCTGGATATATCTAAGAATTTCATATTAAAATATTTTTGAAATAGGGTTAGATGAATAGAGAAGGTAGACTATTGCAAATGTAAAGACCACATAGTAGGAAGGCTTTTATTTGGTGGAAAGTCAGAGAGAGCAAATCGATTTATGTATGTAGGATAGGCTTTTGAATTTAAGATAATAGCTTTGTTTTTCTTACAAAGAGTTCTAATAGAGCAGACAAAGGTTTAATGGTTTGGATAATTTTTCTAATATACAGGGACAATGGAAACAGAACAAAAATTAACAAATAAAAATGTCTTGAGCACCTACTATATCTCTAATGATTTACATAGATTTTCTCAGGTAAGCCTATTCTAGATGAGGAAACTGGGGACTAGAGGACTCATACCATTTAGTAGCAAATGGTAAAACTGTGATCTTGCATACTGATATGAAGGTTTTTTCTATGGAAAAAGGGATAAAATGAGGTTTCTTACAAAGCTTGGTAATGATGCCAGAATCCAGGGTCATAGTATTACATAAAATAGAAATGTAGCCGGGGGGATATGATGAGGATCAGGAAAGAAAACAACAGATAGAGACAGAAAGAATGGCAAATAGGGTAATAGAGATGTAGAAGGAAATTAATAGTTTTATGACATTGAAAGCTATGGTGGAGACTGGCTAAAAGCTCACCAAGCTTGTTCCTCCTTCTTGGGCATACAGAAAGACTACTGCTTCTAATCCTCCCCCACGTTTAAGTTTAAGACCATACAACAGTTCTGACCAATGGAATGTGGAATGTGACCAAATTAAAGTATGCTGTTTAGGAATATGCCTATAAAATATCCCACAAGACTCCCCACAATCTCTTTTCTTATTGGCCTACTGCATGTGAAAACCACAGCAGAGACCTCAAGGTGGCCTAGAGGATGGCAAAGACATGAGATAGGAGTTCTTGGATCCCTGAGTTGTTGCTTGGAGTAGATCCAGCCAGGAGAGCTACCTGATCTGCACTGAACTGTGATGTGAGCAAGAAATAAACTTTCATTGTGTTAAGCTATTAAAATTTGGGAGTTATTTGTTATGACACTTAGTGTTAACTGCCCTGACTAAATACTCTGACTTTGGGGACTTGAAGGGAACTTATGGATTACTTGAGTTACCTATCACCTTCATCTTCAAATGAAAAAGAGAGAGACAGAGCACTTGTTGTACACCATACAACTAATTCATATTTAATTGTGGGGTGCCTGGGTGGTTCAGTCGGTTAAGTGTCAGACTCTTGATTTTGGCTCAGGTAATGACCTTGTGGTTCATAAGATCGAGCCCCATGTCAGGCTCTGTGCTGGCTACGTGGGGCCTGCTTGGGATTCTCTCTCTCTCTGCCCCTCTCTCCCTCTCTCAAAATAAATAAATAAATATCTTTTAAAGCATAGCTAATTAGCATAACTGGGGCTGCACTCCAAAACTCGCTCTACGGTTCTTTGCTTGAGAAAGCCAGTAGAAATAGCAAAGACTTCAAATAAAGATGTTCTACAAAGCCTTTCTTCATTTTATTTCAGCATTTGACCCCATAACAACCACCTGATGATATTCTTTTGAATATTTTGAATATTAACATTGAACAATGTTAATTATGGGGCAAGAAAAGAATTAATTGGTATGTAGAAATGTAAACACTGAACTAGAGGTAATTAGATGTGAATATGATGTCAGGTAGAATCTGCAAGGAAATGAAAGTAAGGAGACAGACACTGAATTTTCTTGGAAGGAGACTGACAATAATCAGCAAAAAAGAAGAGGAATAAATTCCACTCACCTGCACATACATGCCTTTGGAAACTGAGGCATAATTGCATAATGTAGCATCCAGAGTGGCTAGTTATAGGTAACTTGAGGATAAATATTAGATAGTGTAGCAGTTCAAAATGAATCATTGAAAAAGTAGAAAGATATAACAGCCATTCAAAGGAGTTATGGATAGATTAGATGAAAAAAAAAATACAAAAGCAAAACAAGAACAAAACCCCATGGATTTGAGAAGGAAGTTGAATGCATTGAAACGGAGACCAGAGTGCATTTCACTTTTCAGCAAAAGCTTTCATATGCATTGGGGAATGGAATGGTAGTTAGAAGGATTAACAAATTTTGATTTTTGAGGATTAAAAAAACCTAAATTGTCTTTAAAAGCAGAGGTGAAGCACATAGGGAAAAGATGAGGAGCTTCATGTTCACTGAGGGAGAACCTCAATTAAGCAAATATTGAATCCATTCAAAAATCATTTCAAACATAATTCCAAACTTCGATACCTGGTCTTCCATTTAGATTTTGCAGAACACTAACCTTTCAGTTTTTATTTTATCTGATTCCCTAGGTAGTCCTACCAAAAAGAATCACTCTAAACCTAGATTCATTATCATGCATAATGTAATGATTCCATTTAGCAAAGAAAAAAAAAACACTACTTTTTATTTAAGTGCCTTCAAAAACTCCACAATCGTTTTTTTTTTAAGGGAGATGTTCTTAGGGAAACTCAATATTTCTTGAAACTTCAAAGTGAAATGAGTTTTTGAAATCAAAGTAGAAACAAGTTTCCTATCACCACTCATAATAGAAGATTCTCAACCTCAGGGCCCAACACTAGTCACTTTCAGTATTTTTTTAAAATACATTAACTGTGAAACTAATTTTGCTTAAATAATTTCTCCTTTGTAAATTAAGAACATTATTTACTAAAAAAGTATAGCCTTTCAGATTATAAACAAGTAATGGAACACCTCCACCTCCTCTCTACCACACTTTCAAATTCTCCTTTCACTCTATATCCATACACATTGAAGTAAATATTTGTTGTTGTTGATGACGATGATGGTCATGATAGTGTGTGTGTGGTAGATGTTATGTATCTCTTTCCATTTTCTTTGGGACACAGCAACTCTTTCCTTGGGAATCACATTAGCTCTTCCAATCATAGTATTTCTGCCATTTGCTGTTCAGTGTACATTTAACCGCCAATCACAACATTTTATCTTCCTGGCCACAGAGATTGGCTTGGGAAAAGTCCTGTGACACAAGGTATGCAAGTTAGTCTTTATCTGTTACTTTATACAGATACTACAGGGAAAAATTTCTCTTTCCCTTAAACTGTTAGCTATAAAACATGTGATCCCAGAGCTGCTGGTGACCATGACTCTCTCACATAGAGGAGACCCTGAAAAAATTCTCAAGCAGGTAACTTAATCATGACTGCTCCTCACTTTGTCTTTAAATTTTGATTATACTGAGAGCCTATTTTTTGTAAGATACTTGGATAGAGATAGTAAGAGACTGAAAAATAAATGTGATGTTACCTCTTTGTTAAGTTTTCAAAATAGTCAATAGTCCATGACAACTCAATCATCAGAGTTCATTCAGCAGATCCTAAATGAGAACATATTTTCTGTCAGCTATTTGAAGAGCTCTGGTGATATAGTTGTGATCAAACAGGCCTAATTCCTGGAATCACGGAGCTTACAGTTTATGAAAAGAAAAGCATTAATCAAATATCCACAAAAATATTCAGTTATAAACTGTAATTAATATTCTGAGGCAAACCAAGCATATTTCGGTAATTCTGTAAAAGAGGAATCTTTTCGAGATTTGGTGGTGGGGCATAGTGGTGGGGGTAATTTAGTGAGACTCAAAGGCTACAGTTTGAGGTAGACAAGGCCCACACCCTTACTGCTGCTACTGGGCCCTAAAGAGATGTATCATATCATGGTATTGAAGGGCACACGCTGCCTTTGGCTAAAATGCTCAAGGTTTCCACTACCATTCTCCATCCTTCACCCTGACACTCCCTGGCAGCCCAAAGAAAAGGAGTAAAAGAGATTGATGCACAGCTGCTATTGGGACAAACTTTGGAAGTCAATGGAATGTGGACTGACACAGCAGTGGTCTCTGTACCCCTGAGACGAGGGACATGGGGATCGCTAGCAGAGTCATTCCTGGGACATTTGCTTCACTCCAGCCAGGGTAAGGAATTTCTAACATTGAAGTATTCAATGGAGAAAAATGAGGTTGATTTTCACAAATGTAACTAAAAATTGGAATGGCTGTCCTATACAATCAGCATATGAAGTTGTACCACCTCAAAGGGCAGCAGGGAGGATGATGTTTCTCCTTGAAGTATACAGCTCCTAGATTATAATCCTGCAAGATACTGGAAAAACTTTTGAGGGAACAGAGAATATGAGTTCACTCAACATATTCCACCAACTGTTGCAATATTGCTGGTCTGAGTTTTCTGCCATCAAACCATTGGGTCTGGCATAGATTCTAACTTATAATAAGTGCTCCATCAATGTGTTAAACAACTGAAAGATTACAATAAGAAGCAATGTTCAGGTTTATAGTTAGCAAATTTGCCTAAGATTCTTAGTAGAATAAATATATTCTTCCGTTCTCTCTTACAGTCTCTTCAGCAATCCCTATCAGAAGAATATATTTGATTCTCTTGACTTTTTCCTTTACTTATAGAAATATTTTATTACCATAAAATAAATGTCCTAATTAGGTTTCTAGTTACTTAGTTAAGTTTCATTGTTGGCTAATCAACATCTTTTAAGAATCTCATTGTTGCTTTAATTTCATTATCCCAATTTTTACCCAAAGAATTAATAGAGACAGTTAATGATGATAAATAACAAGTTCATTTCTAAAAGTGTTTGGTTAATTGCTCTTCACTCACTATTCATCATTGTAGAAGATTTTGGT
Organism: Prionailurus bengalensis; assembly: GCF_016509475.1. Taxonomy (NCBI): domain Eukaryota; kingdom Metazoa; phylum Chordata; class Mammalia; order Carnivora; family Felidae; genus Prionailurus; species Prionailurus bengalensis. Next base: position 53,716,575 of record NC_057350.1, read on the forward strand.
AGAATTCTGCCTGGGAAGGGGCGCCTGGGTGGCGCAGTCGGTTAAGCGTCCGACTTCAGCCAGGTCACGATCTCGCGGTCCGTGAGTTCGAGCCCGGCGTCAGGCTCTGGGCTGATGGCTCAGAGCCTGGAGCCTGTTTCCGATTCTGTGTCTCCCTCTCTCTGCCCCTCCCCCGTTCATGCTCTGTCTCTCTCTGTCCCAAAAATAAATAAAAAACATTGGGAAAAAAAAAAAAAAGAATTCTGCCTGGGAAGTTGGGAAAGGTATCACAGAGGAGTTTAGGCACTCACAAGGATCCGAAGATGTGAAAAAGGCAACGGTGTGGGAAATGTCATTCTAAAGAGAGGGAGTGAAATTAATATATGTAGAGGAAAATAGGGCTTGATTTGTCAAGGTCCCTACAACTTTAGACAATGTGAGCATTTCAGTATGTTTGTAGTGAATTTCAACATCAACTATTTCCAAGGACTCTACTCTCTAACCATTTATATCAATTCTTATTGACAAACTATAATCTGTAGAAAAACCATATGGTAAATAAACTTTCCTTCTTAGGGCAAATTTCTCTAATTACAAGCTGGTGGAAGTTTTCTATAATTAAAGACAGTATAAAGGGAAAAATAATAACTTCAAGTTGAAATTCTAGCTTTTAAGAAACTTGATTGAGTCAAATTGTGAAATATTTAGTTATTTGTTAAGAGGTTTCTTTTATGATTATATAATACAATCTGTGTTTGTGCTCTTTATAAGCATCTATAGCTTCTTTCATAGTTCCTTCTTTATCTTTTAAAAGCTTCAGGAAAATGCAAACAGATTGCAGAAGCAGAAAAATTAAATTGAAAAGAAAAATAAAATTGTTAAATAATTTAAGGGGTATAAAAAAGAAAATATGGTTTAGAAGGCAATAGGATGGGCAATTTGGGTCATTAAAAAGTAAAGAAAGAAAGTTTCAAAGGAATAAGGGAAGAACAAATGAATAGATATAGAAGTATTTATTCATCTGTCTATCCATCCATCCATTCATCTATTCATTTGACTCCAAACTCTGTCTAATCCAGACTTGTATTTCTAGATACTCTTCGGACAACTCTATCAAGATCTTGCAACTTTCTGTCTCTTAGTAAATGGAAAACACCAACTTTTATTTAATTTCCCAAGACAACAAACTCAGAATCATTCTTGATTTGACATTCTCCTCTGCCACTCATATAAAATTGATCATCAAGTCATATTGATTTTACATTTGAAAGGTCTCATTTGTTTTCCGTTTTTGGAGACACTGTCATTGATCATCTCTTGCATGGATTACTACAATAGAATTTTAACAGTTTTCTGATTTTACTTTACAGAGCTCTTCCAATTCATCTTATTTATTGATGTTCACTATATATTTTTCTTTTTAAGAAATAAATATTTCAAATACACAAGATATTCTAGAGTATAATATAACAAAGAATCATGTTTAAAATTTTTAATATTTTGTCATATTTGCTTTAGAAATTTTACCCTTTTAATAAATAAAATACTACTGATAACAACTGGAAGACTTCTTTGCACCCTTCCTATTTTCCTTTCCATCCTACCCTTCCCAAATAAATTAAATTCCCTGAAATTGGTCTGTATCCTTCCCACCCATCTTTTTAAAAAAATATTGTGTCATGTATGTATACATTCAGAGCCATAGTTTATCCAGTGTTGTATATTTTTAAAATAAAATACATGGTATAATACCATGCATATTGTTCAGCATCTTGCTTTCTTCACTTAATTTTCTTCATAACACTTCAACATTTTTCATTCAACGTTATAAGATATATCCCTGTTGATAAAACTCATTTGATATGCTATGTTTTTGGTATTTTCTCTTCCCATCTCCTCTATTATTTTCCTTCCTTGCTATTAACCATTGCCTGTTATTAACCATTGCCAACTAGCTAGTAGTGGTGACAGTATTAGTAGTAGTAGTAATAAGTAGTAGAAATACTACTATCTCATCATTATCTGCAAACACTTTTGATTTTAACTTTATTATTTTTGGAGTTGTTTTATAATTGTTCTTTTTAAGTTATCTTTAAGATTTCTATGACATTGCTATTTTATATTTATTCAATGCAAGAACACTTGAGCCTTCGTGGTGGTGAAAATTCCCTCACTTTTGCTCTCTATCATGCAATTGTATTAGACACATGGTAGGCATCCTAAGTCTGTCCTCCATGACTCAACACGTCTTTTCATATCACTCATAATTGTATCTCTCTGAGCTACGTTTCATATAATTTTTCCAAATTCACCTTCTTCTGGTTTATTTTCTCAATGGAACCTATCTTCTAGCATTCTATAAAATGTATGCACTTACTTTATTATCGCCTGTAACTTCAGGGGCTATATATTTCATTTCTTAATGTTGAATTTGCTTCTACCTTATACTTGCCTTCTCTTTTATTTGCACAGTTTTGTATTTTCATTTTGGTTTCTATTCCCTTTTGGGGGAAGAAATCTTCTTCATCATTTACCAGTTGTATATTCATATTACCTTTTAGATTATAATATTATTTGTATTTCTTGGTGTTAGTTCCTATCTTTGCTGCACTTACCAACTCTACCTTATGGTGGATAATTTCCTCATCTGTTATGTAATTTTTAATAGGATTTTTTTTGTACTTTGAGAAATCTGAAGTGCTCTGACTTACTCTGTAGAGTAGTTTTGTTCTGATTTGATTTCTTTCTTTCTTTCTTTCTTTCTTTCTTTCTTTCTTTCTTTCTTTCTTTCTTTCTTTCTTTCTTTCTTTCTTTCTTTCTTTCTTTTTGTGGCTCCAGGATTATAATGGTATGGTAGGCAGAATTCTAAATGGCTCCCATGACCTTTGTCTACTGATGTTATCCTAGGTTGTTATATTACATGGTTGTGATGGTCAATTTTATATGACAACTTATCTGGACCACAATCCCAAGTTATTTGATCAAACAGTTTTCTAGGAGTGACTCTGAAGGTACTTGTAGTACCAGACTTAAAATAGCGGACTTTAAGAAAGGGAGATTATCCCAGATAGTCTGAGTGGGCTTGATTTAACCAATTGCAATGCCTTAAGAACAGAACTGAGATTTCTCAGAAAAAGAAATTCCTCCTGTGGACTACAATTCCAGCCTACCGTTACTAACAGACTGTGGTACGAATTTCGGACTTTCCTAGCCAATCTATACACACACTCATAGAAGCCAACTCTTTGTGATAAATCCCTTAATGCACATCTCCTCTTCTGTTTCTCTGGTAGAAGATTGACTGACATACTAGCAAAAGGAATTTTCCAGATGTAATTACAGTTAGAAAAGGAAGAAGTAACTCAACCCAACATCCATAAGGAACTCAATTCTGCCAACAACCTGAATGAGTCTTGAAGCAGATTCTAACCTGGGAAACTTCCAGATAAGAGCCCAGCCCAGCTGACACCTGGATTTCAGCCTTGTAAATACAGTAAGCAGAGAACCCAGGTGGGTCTGCCAAGTCTTTTGACCTATAGAGTTAATGAATTGGTATTAAAAAAAAATTTTTTTTTAATGTTTATTTATTTATTTATTTTGAGAGAGAGACAGACAGTGTGCAAGCAGGGGAGGGGCAGAAAGAAAGGGATACACAGAATCCAAAGCAGGGTCCAGGCTCTGAGCTGTCAGCCCAGAGCCCAACGCAGGGCTCAAACTCACTAATCATGAGATCATGACCTAGGCCTAAGTCAGATGCTTAACCAACTGAGCCACCCAGGCACTCCAATAAATTGGTAGTTTTTAAGCCATGAAGTTTGTGTAACTTGTTACATATTAATAAGAAAAACCAACAGTATAAGTGGTTTGGACCAATATTCATACTGATTTCTTAGGTTGGCATTTCATAACCATGAATAGTATAAAATCCTCATCTGCTTATGAATGGACCAGGCTTCGGTTTAAATTTCTGGTCTGTGATTATTTCTCCCCATAGGTCCCCCCTTAGCCTCTGGCAGGAAGCAAGCTTACATGTAGTTTTTTTAAAACCTCATAGATGAAATGTGACTAATCCTGTTTTTATGAAACTGGCTGCTAGCTCTTGGCTTTCTGCAGGATCTCAGGTGCAGGTCTATACTTCACGCAGGTACAACACCACATTTCTTATTGCTGTTTAAGTATTAAAGCCCTATGATCACCACCCAATTCAATATCCTCACAGATTGCCATAGTATCAACTCAACCTAATGACAAGCTTTGAGTTCTTTTGTAGGTTCTGGCACCTGGTATTTCATTGATCTTTTGAGCTTGGAAATATTGTAATAATTTATTCAATTATATTTATACAGGTTTGTAGCCAGAATTAGGGACTATAGAAGAGGAGTCTTTTAGCATTGACTCAATCCCCATTATTTCCATATCAGAACTCCTGAATGAAGTTTTAAAGAAAATTCAAAGCTGTTCTGAAATTAACCACTTAGGAATGCCAATTACTTACAAAGTAAAATATGGACTTTTTCTTTTTAATTCTAATTTAATTTAATTTTCTTTTTAATTAAAATAATTTCTTATTTTTAAAATTTACATCCAAATTAGTTAGCATATAGTGCAACAATGATTTCAGGAGTAGATTCCTTAGGGCCCCTTACCCATTTAGCCCATCCCCCCCTCCCACAACCCCTCCAGCAACCCTCAGTTTGTTCTCCATATTTACGAGTCTCTTCTGTTTTGTCCTCCTCCCTGTTTTTATATTATTTTTGTTTCCCTTCCCTTATGTTCATCTTTTTTGTCTCTTAAAGTCCTCATTTGAGTGAAGTCATATGATTTTTGTCTTTCTCTGACTAATTTCACTTAGCATAATACCCTCCAGTTCCATCCACATAGTTGCAAATGCCAAGATTTCATTCTTTTTGATTGCCAAGTAATACTCCATTGTGTATATATACCACATTTCTTTATCCATTCATCCATCAAGGGACATTTGGGCTCTTTCCATCCTTTGGCTGTTGTTGATAGTGCTGCTATAAACATGGGGGTGCATGTGTCACTTCGAAACAGCACACCTGTATCCCGTGGATAAATGCCTTGGAGCAATCATTCCAGGCATCTTCCACTCTGAGTTTGTTAATTATATCTATAGTGACTCTTGTAAACCTCCTTCCATCTTATTCCCTAAACAGACCATATTTTATGACAGTGTTTACTCTACCTGGACTTTCACCATTTTCTTAGAGAACTCATTTTCATCCTTGAACTCTAAGTTCAAATATCTTTTTAAAAATAATTTTTCCTCACAACAATCAACAGGATCATGTTTTTTACCTCTGTTCCTACAGAACTTTGAATATGCTCCAATTACAACATTATATGGACCTATCTGTTTATACGCTTGTCTGTAGTTTACACTCTCCTCCTGTGAACCCCAAACAAACTTATGGTCCTTTCAATAGCAGGATCCATGTGTCACTCACCTTTGCAACTCCTGGCACACAAGACATATTCAACAAACATTTGCTACATGAAAATTTTCTTAATAACACTGATCTGGTCAAAAACTGTCTCTCTCTCTCTCTCTCTCACACACACACACACACACACACACACACACACACACACACGGATTGCAGTGCTACATATTTCGGAAGAAACGTACAGAGGTTGTTTTAGTTTGCTAGTGCTGCCATAACACAGTAGCACAGACTGTGTGGCCTAGACAACAGAATCTTATTTTCTCACAATTGTAGAGGCTAGAAGTCTGAGATCAAGATGTCAATAGGGTTGGTTTCTCTTGAGGTCTTTGTCTTTGGCTTGTGAATGGCAGTCTTTTCCCTATACCTTCCCTCTGTACATGTCTTCCTTCTGTGTACAAGGATCACAGTCATATTGATTTAGGACCCCCTAATGACCTCATTTTGATTTAAATACCTATTTAAAGACCCTATCTGTAAATATAGTGACATTCTGAAGTATTGTGGTTAGGATTTCAATATATGAATTTTGGGGGATACAATTCAGTCTATATCAGAGACATTGGGTGATCACATGCCAGGATACCCAGAGGCTGCTTGTCATAGAAAGGAATCTGTGATTCAATACTCTTCAGAAAACACAATGGAGACTTAGATATAAGAGTATATTCCTTATAATTTTAAAAGTGTCAAAAACTTTAATTTTCTTAATTGTTATTTACTCTCAATTAATTCCTTCTCTTATTGTAAAGTAAATAGCATATCTTCCAAGCTACTCCATATGTGTCAAATGCTTATAAAAACTTTTGGCACATATGGAGTAGATATAAACATAATGCAATTCACCACTTGTTATTTTAATAACAATTCAAGCATTATGTTTTCTTTTCAACATTATGAGTCAAATCACTCACTAAAATATTTTTATAGAAATACATATCTATGAATAAATATATTTTAAGCATTTTAAAGTTTATTGTAACCTGACTCTTTTAGATTTTTTACAATTAATTTTTTAGAAATCTCCTTCACGTAATACTTCCAAGAGCTAGTTTGAGGTTTCTTTAGGTAGGGGCTAGATCGGGAAAGAATTGGAAAGGCAGAAGTGATCTGTCTTTCCTATAGCAAAAATAATAAACAAACAAATTTCTATCTCAAAACTTCTAATCTATATGGATTTATTTATTATAATTATAAGAAAAATCAGGATCCAGTGGTAGAATGAGAATGGAATACAGTTTCACAATCACTTAACTGTATTCCTTGGGGAAAACATTTCAGAATTTAGCACTTTTCCAGTTTGATAAGGTAATGCTGGGCATATTCTGTATATTACAGACTGTCCCATTGGAATGCAGTCTATCAATATTCATACTAAGTGGATAAATCAAGAATATGAATCATTTCGTATAAGTTCAGGTGAAGTTTCACTGTTAAATAAATTCAAGGTAGATCAGAATTTATCACCAAATACAGTAAAAATAAGTTCTAAGATTTTGAAGTTCTCAGATTTTGGCATTTTGAATAAGGGTTAGTGACCAGGCGTAAACATTCAGTGGAATGTGTTTTTAAGGGTAAAACAAAAATGATATCTTGAAAATCGAGGTACAAAGTGATATTTTCCCATAAATAAAAAAGGTTACAACAGGGCTTTCCAGATAATTATAGATTTATTTCGAGACCTTGACTAGACACACTGCTTTTCTTCAAATACAGCACCCGGTGTTTTAAACCTGCCCTTTTAAATTGTGAAGTCCACCTGGGCAGGAATATGCTCTCCCACTATTAGCACTAAATAAATATTGTACTGTCAAAAAGTAACCAAACCATCAGATTATTTGGTCATGTGCTATATCACAGATCCTCAGAATTGTTTTCTCTGGGGATAACAGCAATGTTTGTTAGTAATTGGACACTGTCATTCTAAAGGGAGCCTTACGCCCACAGATGCCACCATAGCTGAGGGGAATCTGATTTGCAGCTTAAGTAAAAGTCATTTACTTCTTTTGTCGCTCTGCAAAGGCAATTAGACTAGAGCAGCAGCTGCATATAATTCTGGAATAATGCTGAAAGGGGAGGGTGGCTGTGTGTGTGTGTGTGTGTGTGTGTGTGTGTGCGCGCGCGCGCGCGTGCGCACGTAGCATCTTAAAGCAGGCGTAAATAAGTAATCTTTTCATTTATTTTAATTCTTTCAAAGAAGCTGACATTAGGAAAATCAGAACAAGAGAGAGCTTTGTAAAAGAGCATACTTGTCATCAATCTCTGCTTTTCATTCTTGCCACCTTTAATTCCGGGATGCATTGTCATGACTTAAGTGATCTTCCACTCAAGCTCTGTGTTTAGAGTATTTGCAATGACAGAGAGCTTAAGTCTACCACATCTTGATCTTCCACTAACACCGTTTGTCACAATTCAAATAAACATTTACCTCTTGTGCTAAATGATTTTCTTGACAGTCTCTGGCCTTTGTTCTGACTTTGTTTTCTGTTCTCCTGAGGCTGTTTTCCTTAATCTAACCACACCAACTGAGAGATGAAGGACTGGGTGGTCCTGGTTAAGCCGAAAGAAAACATTTCTATTAAAACAGGTCTAATTTTGCTTAAGTCGTTTCTTCCATCACCTGCATTTTCAGTTAAAGAAAGGTTAGTCGTCATCCTCATAGGTGACAAATCGATGAAATTACTGTTGGCGACAGCAATGGACTATAGTAGTAGTTAATTATGCTCTGGTGCATGTCTTTCATTAAGGTGCTGTTTCCCTCACCAGAGCCTTCAATAAAGCATTTCTCAAGGGCCCCTTAGGAGTCTGTGCAGGGAGGAACAGTCTATCAGGCAGCTGCAAGCGGGATGGAGTCCTGCAGCCTGTGAGGGGGCATTAATGAGGCTGAGTAATGCAACCTGACAAAGTCTGATGAATGGGACTCTCTGGGGGGGTGGTCTGACAAATGTAGGCTCCATGACAAGCATAGTTTTCTAAACAATGTGAGGCTTCATTTATCAGTTTATTGGTTATGAAAAAGAGCTAGTCCAAAAGGTGGATTGGGATTTAATGAAGAAATTGCCCCCAGTGGTTAGAAGCAATATGAGTTGATGGTATTGTCAATTATTGGTATTCCTTCTATGGCATCAGAGAAATGGCTAGAGAGCATCACTAAAGAATTGCCTAATGGCAAATCGGGGCAAAAAAATGGTGCCTCCAGACTTGACATCTTTGTGGTTGTCAGATATGCCAAAGGTGGGAACCAACAGCCCTGGCTTCTAAAATATGTTCCGTTATCACGATCTTGACTATGATGTTTTGTATCTTTAGTTTAGAAGTCTTTTGGTTGTTTTGCAATGTCCCATATCCAATGAATATAAGCTTTGAAAGACAACTTTAAAGGAGTACTCTTTACTTGTTTTTTTTTTTTTTCTCCACTGGAAATGAAAACCTTAACTATAATAGTGACATTGGTTTTACTAGATCAGATTAGTTTACTAACAGAAAGAAGAGGTCTTTAAATTATGACTTGTGGAGATAACAACATTTTGTTGAGGGAGATTAAGAAATTCTTATGCAGAGTGAGTGAAAAGTTTGTATAGAGGATTTGGATTTCAGTCTTGTGTTTCTCTGTTCTAAACAACTGGCAACAACCCTTCGTGCACATAATGGAATAGCTCTTGTCAGAACATTGCCTTGATCTATATCATTTATATTGGGATGTCAGCTTCTTATGCTTCTAGACCCTTGTTATTAAGATTTTTATATGACTGCAGTTTTTCAAACCATAGGTTTTGTTACCTCCCCCCTCATCCCCCCCCCCCCCCCGCCCCAGATACACTTTACAAAATGCTGGCCTTGTTTCTGTGATGCCACAGCTCTCTATTAACCTCTGTGCTCCATCTATGTCTGCTGGTAGCTTTATTCTCTTCATGGTATCGACATCATCATTATTATTGTAATTTTTAGAATGATAGAGGAAGAGATGTTTCTACAGTCTTTATTTGCCTGAAGAATGAGAAGACATGCACAATTATCAGGGGACATGGAGGCTGTGAAGTTTCCCATGCACCTCTTAAGTACGTCTTAATATACTTTATCATATATATTTTATATATTATAATATGAGCTTTTTAATCCATTTCACCCTCCTTCCTCATAGGGAAAAGTAAGACTGGCATTACTAAATTTTTAAATTCAGTACACTGTCTGCAAGTCAATCCCATGCTTGTGGTAACATGATCTGCTGACAGATACACAGCTGTCTCTCTAAAACAATTCCCTAATTCATTTGAAAATCAAAAAAAAAAAATGTTTCGTCTCCATGTTGAAGTTCCATTTTGAGGCCCTATTTGTATCTAAAGAAACTTTTAAAATATGAAGATGGTTGGGGCGCCTGGGTGGCGCAGTCGGTTAAGCGTCCGACTTCAGCCAGGTCACGATCTCGCGGTCCGTGAGTTCGAGCCCCGTGTCAGGCTCTGGGCTGATGGCTCAGAGCCTGGAGCCTGTTTCCGATTCTGTGTCTCCCTCTCTCTCTGCCCCTCCCCCATGCATGCTCTGTCTCTCTCTGTCCCAAAAATAAATAAACGTTAAAAAAATTTTTTTAAATATGAAGATGGTCATAATCATAACACCCTTATGGAATTCATATTCTATAAATTCCTTCATTAACATCATGGAATTCATCTCATAACAGCTAAAGAGAGGGAGAGTTTCACATCCATAGAGAGGAGGTAAGTTGTAGAAAATAAGCATGAATTTACAAGAAAATACATAGAGTTCTAAGTTTAAGTATCCCGATTAGTCTACAAATCTGCATTAAGTTTATCCAGGCCTGAATTTAAGCCTCGTGACTTCTAAACGATTATTTTATTATATAAGTTACCCTAAATTTTCTTTAATGACAATGAAGTCTTGAATCTTGAAAAAAAAAGTGTGAATTTAGAATTCAGTGTTCATATTGTCATTTGAGCTTTTCTCTTCACTTTTTTCTGATAGTGTAAAAGGTTTGGCACTCTTCTGGGCTTGTCTCATGACTGCTTCCTTTGGCATTAAGCCCAGCTAGTCTCATCTTATTGACTTCTGCAGAGCATCCCAGATAGAGTAAAGTTATTATGAGAAATTTACAATGAATAAATGAATTTTTTCTTAAGTGACTGTGGTCATTTCTAAATCAAAACCTTCTTTTTATAGGTCATTGATAAAAGAAACACATTAGGCCAACTTGAAATGCAATGTCCATACAGAAATTGTGTGTGTGTGTGTGTGTGTGTGTGTGTGTGTGTGTGTGAGAGAGAGAGAGAGATAGGCTAGATAAGATAAAAGGAAAATCCCTAGATGGAAGTTTCCTGAAGGCAAAAGAAGTTGTTTACTTTTATTATAGTGGTTTTCATAAACTTTAATTGTTCTCTTTTTCTTCCTGATGGATGAAATAGTTCTCAGAGTTCACATGAAGGACAAAAACAGAACAAAACCTGTATACTTCCTACTATCCCCAAGAAAACCATCGTGTGTCTTTTTTGTTAATCTCCCTGAGTTTTATCATATGTCACCATGATGTCCAAATAAAAATCTTTAGAGTTGAAGACTTGAAGTACGGAAATAGAACGTGAAAATTGACATAAATCACCAACTTCATAAGCCACTGTCTACAGTATCCAGTGTTACACACACATCCACTGAAACTTGTCCTTTTCAATTCTAAAACTTTCCCCTTGTACCAACATGATTTTGATAAATGCCTCTATGTTTACATGAGTTATAGTCATGTGGAAATGGAAATTTTGTTTGACAATATGGAAAATGTCTGTATTTTGTCACATCTGAGGTCTGCTAAATGGGTCTATTCATTCTCTTTCTGGCCTTGCATGAAGAAGCAAAACTCAGTAAATGTAGGGGCATATGCAGATTTGTTATATAACTTAGAGATCATAGAAAATAGTTACTTCCCATTTTTTCCTGAAATGTTTAGCTCAGAAACATGCTAATTAACAAAGAAAAATTCAAATGTAAGGCATGTAGGTATTTTTTGGTGACTTGTTAATTCTGAGGAAAAATTGGCAGTGAGTTAGATAATTGAATATATATACACATGCACACATGCAGAGAATTACAATATGCTACTTGTTTACTTATTAACTTCTGGGGCAAGTGATTCCAAAAGGTTTTTTTCTTAATATTCTGGGCATCTCAGATTAATTCACAGCAGGAACTATTATAAAGTTGTGAAATCCCACAAGCTCTCAGTGATGTATATATCGTGTATATGGCACAACCATGTCACACAATCCTCAGGATTTCAGTGTAGGAAAAAAGAAATTTTAGCCCTGTGATACATATTTTGCTAGTGCGAACGTGTGTAAATAGGAGCTAGGGGAGTAAGGATGGCCAAAACAGTAAGTAATGCTAAGAGATTGAGAAAATCCAAAATGATGTATAAAATGAAGAAAAATTCACATCTAGACCATTTCAGCAATTTTTACTTTAAGACATCGTCATTGTTTATGTGGGGAAGAAAGATACACTATTGTAGAGGGTTTCCCCCTTCTTTCAAGTTAATTTCTTCTAGGCACAGATCTTGCTCCTCTGACAGCAGCACAGGGCTCATTATGTACCACAAGTCATCAGGCGGAGGCTAGGAGAGAGGAAGCCTGTTCCCTGAAGCAATTTGTTTCAGCAATGCTGCTAGAGCATAGTTCAGAATTATCTTTAATATGAATGAGAAGCTGGAGCCACTTGAATAGGCAGATGGAGTTTTGTTTTCTTCCCCCCAGACCATGAACTTGTCTGTTTTTTTTTTTTTGAAGTACATTCATCATCTTGGTTGTTATTTTGTTTAACCTTGTTCTGCCATTCTTTCCAATTACTCAGTTTAGTTTCTCCATTCCACATCAGCTAGTTGGCTTTGCTTAGCCCTCTTTTTCACACATTTCCATCCTATTCCACATGTAATTCAAGTCCCATTAGCTCCCACTTCATTTAAACCAACATAGGGCCCATGGGAGTAGTAGGGTTGTTGTAAACAGGTGCAACTGGCCAGATGGCTGCTTTGCCAGGAGGGTGGAGCAGACCCAGCAGCTACCTCGCCAAATTCTGACTGTCAGGCTGAGAGACAGCTTAAAAGGGTCAGCAGAGGGCTAAACCTGGATTTAATTGCTATCATTCTTCTGTTATTGGTTCTCCCTTAGACTCCAAATGCATATTCATTTCAGGCTTAAAGCCAACTTTAAGAAACAATCAAGTTGCTCAATAAACATCGGGCATCCACCGCTACAATGTATGCTGCCAAGATCTTGTTTGGTTCTATTTTGAAAGAAGTTAGAGCAGTTCTAGATGTTATTTGCTAACTTGTCGCTGTGATCAGCTGTTTCCATATGATACTCACTATTCCCTGAGGCTGTCTCACTATTTTGAACTCAGAAGGCACCCATTCTGATCCTTGATTACCTCTTGGTCTACTTTCTCTTTTACTGGCCAGACCTGCAAAAACAGAAAATCATGACGATCTTGCTTGCTGCAGATTCGTGATATTCAGTGTCAAGCAAGCTCTGGCCTAGGTTTTTGTTTTGTTTTGTTTCATTTATTTTTTTCCAGAATACTCCACAAGAAAACTTTTATAAACACTACCATTACATCCAGATTCTGCCTGCTTCACTTTTGTAAAGATGACTGTACTTCTACTTCTTGTTATCCACTGGCCACACATACTTCCATATCTGACTTCAAGTCTTATGCTTTAATGGTATTTTGTATTTAAGGGAAATTATTAGCCTCCCAATTTCCAATCTCAGGGTTTTTTTTTTCCACCTTCAATTCCCAGTTACCTGAACTTGAAGCACTGAATATTAAATCAATGTAAATCACCATGGAGGTTTTACTTTTATTCTTGGGCTTTTGAAATAGCATTTTCTTGTTTTCCACTTAATATTCTGGTCCCATATTTCCTGTTTTTATTAATGTATTTTTTACATTTGGGTTTTATTCAAGGCTTCCTTCCACTTCAAAAGTTATTTCTATTTCATTGTCCACAGCAAACTGGCTATGCTGCATCCCACAATAACTTTTTTGGTGATGACTCCCTGTGTGGCTTAACTTCCAAATCTTATCCCAAGCACAAGTTTTTATTTTAACTGATCAGCTGTTAGCTGATAGATTTTTAGAACCAACCCACAGTTTCTCAGTTCTATGAGCTCAGGGACTATTCTTATTCTTTATCCTTTGCTCCATATTTTCTTGTTAACCCACCCTTTTTTCTTTACCAAAAATATTCTTGTCTCTTAATTTTTTCAGTCCTCCAAAGTATTCTCATCTGAATTTTCATTAATGTATCCTTGAATTGCAATAGATTCTACCTAAAAATAATTGATACTAAAGACAATAGAAGTTAAATATCATGTAATATTTACTATGCGGTAGATATCCTTCTAATTGATTCAGTGCATGTTGTCATTCAATCTTCATAATATCCCTGGTGAAGCAGCAGTGTTCCCATTCTCTAGGCAATAGCACTGAGGTACAAAAGGTTAAGCAGCTTTCCCGGTATTAGAAAACTAATGCAAGATGGAACCTGAACCTAGGATTTCTAAGAGGGCACAACTATGCTACTTTCTTTCTTTTTCTCTTTTTGCCAGAATGTTGTGTTTTTAAAACAATCCCTGGCTTTAGAACAATCCCTGGCTTAATAGCTACAAAAAAAAAAAAGAATCCTAAATTAACAAAACGTTCTTCACACAAATTCAAATGTACCTCTTTCACCTGACTACTGGCTCTCTCTGCAGCCCTCTCAACTCTTCACTGGAAGCTTAATATCAGTTATATATATCTCTGGGATTCTGGGCCTACCCTTGCAAATCATTGGTCATAAAGGAGAAAACAGATCAGTCCTTAAAGGAAATACAGTATGAGGGGTGAATTTTCCTCCAAAAAAGGATCTTTATTTGAGAGCATATGGCTAAAAAGTGTCATTTTTAATCTTGACTTTCACCAGTTACTGTATTGCCCTGCTTTACTACTATAATTTCAATTTTTTTACTCGGATAATCTTACATCTTCAATTTCATTATGTTATTCTATTTTTAAAAATGTCACCTCCCTCCCTGCATTTTGAAGGATAAAATTCAATGCTGACTTGTCACTCAAAACCATCTGCAAACTGTGTATAACTTTTCTTCTGTTATCCCCTCAATACATGCTCACCACCTTTACCAGAATATTCTTGTCATTGACCTACTAATGTGTCTTTGTTCAATGTAGTCCCAATGCTTGGTATGATCCCAACTCTGTATGTTGAAATTCTACTCATTTCCAAGAGCCAGATCAAGGTTTTTATGTTCCTTATTCCACAGGCAGGAATTAGTTTTTTCATTTTTCAATTCTCATTGTACTTTGTACTCTTCTTTTTGCATTTATCATATGGCAGTTTGAATTTTTGCTTTGTAGTTGTGTATTTCTCTTATTTTTCCTGGTGGAATGTTAACTTAATGTAAGATATGTGTATATATACACACATATATATGTATATATACACATATCTTAATACATATATATATTTGAATAAGTCAACTTTATTGAAATATAATTTACATACAATAACATGCACCCAATTAAGTGTACAAATAAATAATGAGTTTTGACAAATATATATAATCATGTAAGCATTACTGTAATTAAGGCATAAACATTTCTATCATCTGCTTCCCAGTCAACACTCAGCCCTGGCCCCAGGCAATCACTGATTTGCTTTTAGTCATAACAGATTAATTTTGCCCTTTCTAAAATTTTATATAAATAGAATCATACAATTGGTACTAGTTTGTGATCGGCTTCTTTAACTCATCATAATGTTTTTGAAATTCATCCATGCTATTGCACTTTTGAGTGGTTTGTTCCTTTTTATTGCTGAGTAGTACTCCATCGTATGAATGTACATATCACAATTTACCCATCCATCCATCAATAAACATTTGGATTATTTCTAGTTTTGCTATTATAAATAAATTTGGTATGAATATTCATGTATAAGTCTTTATCCTTTCTTTTCTCGTAGTTAAATGCTTAGGAGCACAATTCTTATTTATATTTAACTTTATGTTAAATTTAATTTTATATGTTTTCCTAAGCGGTTGTAACATTTTGCATTTCTACCTGCAATGTATGTGAGTACCAGTTGTTCTGTATTCTTCTCAATAATTGATATTGTCAAAATCACTGTTCTTTTATTATAAGTATAATTGAGATACAATATCTTATTGGTTTCAGGTGCATATCTTAGTTATTCCACATTTTTATATACTATGAAATGATTCCCATGATAAGTCTGGTTACCATCTGTCACCATACAAAGTTATTACTATATGATTGACTATATTCTGTATGCTGTATATTACATTCCCATTATCTATACTATAACTGGAAGTCTGTACCTCTTAATTCCCCTCACCTACTTTGCACCCCCTAAAATCCCTCCCCACTTTGGTAAGCAACAGTTTCCTGTATCCATGAGTCTGTTTCTGTTTGTTTGCTTTTTAGATTCCACATATAAGTGAAATTATATAGTATTTATCTTTGTCTGTATGACTTACTTTATTAAGCTTAATACCCTATAGATCCATCCACATTGTTGCAAATGGCAAGATTTAATTCTTTTTTATGGCTAAGTAATATTCTACTGTGAATCTATACCATATCTTTATACACTCATCTATCTATGGACATTTAGGTTGTTTCCATATCTTGGCTATTATACATAATGCTGCACTGAACATAGGGATTCATATATCTCTTCAAATTGATGCTTTTGTTTTCTTCAACTAAATATCCAGAAGTTGATTGCTGGGTCATTTAGTAATTCTATTTTCAATGTTTTAAATAAACTCCATACTATTTTCCATAGTGGCTATACCAATTTACATTCCCAGCAACAGTGTAAATTGTTCCCTTTTCTTCATATTCTTGTCAACGCACTTGTTATTTTCGACTTTTTGATAATAGCCAATCTGACAGGAGTGAGACGATGTCTCATTGTGGTTTTGATTTACATTTCCCTGATCATTAGCAATGTTGAGCATCTTTCCATGTATCTCTTGGCCATCTGTAAATATTCAGTAGAAAAATGTTTATTCAGATCCTCTACCCATTATCTGATCGTTTTTTTTAATTGTGTTAAGTTCTTTCTATATTTGGATATTAACCCTTATTGGATGAATGATTTGTAAATATCTTCTTCCATTTATTAGGTTGCCTTTTCATTTTGTTGATAATGTCTTTCATTGTGTAAAAGGTTTCTAGTTTCATGTAGTCTCATTTGTTTGTTTTAGATTTTATTACCCTTAACTGAGGAGATTGGTCCAAAATATATTGCTAAGATTGATGTCAAAGAGCTTATTGCCTGTGTTTTCTTATAAGAGTTTTATGGTTTGGGGTCTTAACATTCAAGTTTTTAATCCATTTTGAATTTACTTTTGTGTGTGGTGTAAGAAAATAGTCTGGGTTCATTCTTTTGCATGTAGCTGTCCCCTTTCCCAACCCCATTTATTGAAAAGACTGTCTTTCCTGTTGCATATTTTTGCCTCCTTTGTCATGGATCAACTGACCATATAAGTATGGGTTTATTTCTGGGCTCTCTACTCCATTCTATTGATCTATATGTCTGTTTTTGCACCAGTGCCTCACTCTTGATTATTATAGCTTTGGAGTATAGTTTGAAATCAGGGAGCATACCAGTGCCATCTTTGTTCTTTCTCAAGATTGCTCTGGCTATTCAGGGTCTTTTGTAGTTCCATACAAATTTTAGGATTCTTTGCTCTAGTTCTATGAAAAATGCCATTGGTGTTTGATGAGGATTGCACTGAATCTCTAGATTGCTTTGAGTGGTATTGACATTTTGACAATATTAATTTTTCTAGTCCATGAGTACAGAATGTCTTTTCATTTATATGTGCCATCTTTGACCTCCTTCATCTATGTCTTACAGTTTTCAGAGTGCATGTATTTTATGTCCTTGGTTAAATTTGTTTCTAGGTATTTTATTCTTTTTGATTCAACTATAAATGGGATTGTTTTCTTAATTTCTCTTTCTGATAGGTTGTTATTAGGGTATGGAAACACAACTGATTTTGGTATGTTAATTTATTATCACAACTTTACTAAATTCATGCATTAGTTCTAACAGTTTTATGGTGAAGTCTTTAGGGGTTTCTATATAAAGTATCATGTTACCTGCAAAGAGTAACAATTTTACTTCTCCTCTTCCAATTTGGATACCTTTTATTTATTTTTCTTGCCTAATTGCTGTGGTTAGGGCTTCCAACACTACACTGAATAAAAGTAGCAAGAGTGGACATCCATGTCTTTTTCCTGATCTTAGCTGAGTCTGATGTTAGCTGTGGGTATCACATATTTCTTTGTATTTTCTCATAGCAGCTCATAACAAATGTTTAGGAAATACTCATGGTTAATATTATACATAATAAATGATATCATTAATATCTCAGCTTATAATATGCTTTGATGAAAATTCCAAAACTGCCATAAGCATGGTGGTAACAGCTGGCAATTAAGAAATTCCAAGGACAGCACTGGAACTTTCTTTGGTATCTGATTTCATCCTTCAAGCAACTGGACATGGTAAGTTGCTTATTTTACAGGTGAGGCAACTAAGGTTCAAGGAAGTTAAGCACATGTTCAAAACCCAGATGGAAAGTGTCAGAGTTGGCTGTAGAATTCAGGCATGCCTGACTCCAAAGTCACATTCTTCCAGTCTTTATTTTTCTATCCATAACCATTTTTCAATAAGACTCATTAAAGTGTCTTTTACGCTAATTCTTCTGTGTTCCCACCACCACCTTCTAAAGTCTATATTCTTATGGCTCCCTATGTTGACTTCTAAAATATCTCTTCACTGATTTGCTGCCTTGCAGAATTTCCAGCACTATATATTGTTGCCTATACACTGTAGCCAGATTCATTTTTCTCCTTTCATCATATTTTTGCCTAGTCAGCTAGCTACAAAATGAGCTTGAGTAATGTTTTCAGTAGTCTATTTTGCCATCTCTAAAATGGAAATAATAACACAATCTATGTCATAAAATTGTAAGTATGAAATGGCTACTTGAAAGCATGGCTCTGCTCACAGAGTAAGTGCTTATATATTTTGGTTCTTACTATCATTTATTATATTTTAGAGCTAGAACAGCCATTCTAACACCATTTTATAAGAGAGAAAATGAGATGCAGATAAGAGATTTGCCAAAAAAATCAACCAGGGAATTAGAACCAGGTCTCAGAGTAAAATCCTGACCTATTGAGCAATACTAATACTTTTTTTTTCTCAATTCAAAAATTACTTGGCTCATCTTACCTACCTCATTTTTTCCTCACTATCTGTCATCATGTCTCTCTTGTTTCACATCATGATATGCTCATTTAATTTTCCTTGTTTCTGTTTTGAAAGCCTGTTGAAAACTTTTTAGTTATTAGTTCTGTCCAACTCTCAGGTCCTGTTCAAATAACACTTGCTCCAAGATATTTTCCACAAAAATTTCAGGTCATACCTACTCTCCCATGCTTGAATTTCTCTCAGGTTTACTTTACATTATGCATTTATCATATAATTACATTGTACATTGTTTGTCTATAAATGTTTCATAGTGCATGATACTGATTTTAATCTTACATAAGGAACTGTTAACCCTAAAAACTGGTTGAAGCTAAAAGGATTATTGCTGCCCTGCATTGCTGAGACCTTCTCACCATCATCATAACAAAACTTGGTTTGTCATTTATTTCACATGTCATTCCAGACTGTTTTGTAGTAGGCACATTTGAGTTTCTGGGCTTTTATGTGAATGTGTGAGAGGTATTTTTTTTTTCAATATTGCTTTTTGCAACTGTTCAAAAGTCAGACTTTAAGCTTTGCTAAAGCTCAGTTTATTGCCTTTCCTAATTTGCTACTTTTCTAGAGATTGTATAATACTGAAACATGAAAAAATTTGTCCTCCAAAATCTGTTTCCCAAAGTGCCCAAGATGGCTGCCAGATTTCCCAGGATTTCTTCTTTCTTGTCTCATTGCACTGCACCTATATACTCTCTGTACATTTTACCTTTGCCTGAGATAGTAGAAGAGTTATGTAGACTGCTATAGAGTTTGGGGCAACTTCCAGCTCAAGTTCTAAAAGGAATGCCCCCTTTCTGTGAACAATTCATCTCTCTGATGTTGCCAAATAATCTCTTTCACCATATTCCTCAGAGGTTTGTTGATTAACTGTTGTATGCTGACCATGGATGGGTCAGCCCAGGACTGTACTATCAATAGAAACTGGAAGAATGTGTACTCGGAAGTCATGACAATTATTACTTATGGTGAAATATATTCCATTTTCTATTTATAGATCAATTTTCACTTGTAAACTGTAGAAACTTTTAAACTTATTTTCATCTTCTGCCTATACTAGTTTTGGAATAATGAATTTTTCAGGTTTTGAATATGAGCATGAAATATTAGCATTATCTTTGGGTAATGGGATTATGACTAATTTTATAATGTATTATATGATATTTTAAAAAATAAATGTGAAGTGATTTTATAATCAGAACAAAGCTATTTAAATCTTATAAAAACAAGACTTTCCAATGTTATTATATAGTTGAGGTAGTATTTCCTCTTATGCATTTAAATGTATCTCAGTGGTTTTCCATTGTTACAATATTACAATATCTTCCTGTACAATATTCAATATATTAGCACTTGATAACATTGCTCATTTTGATCACTTTTAGTCACAGCAGGATAAGACTTAGAAATGTTAAATAGATACATTTTGACAGACACTCTGTTTTATGGTCCCAAGTTACCCAACTAATTGCTCCAGTGTCATCCATTGCCTAATAAGGAAACTAATTAATACCCAGAAGAAAAAAAAAAAAAAAGAAAAAACACTGAATTGCCCCGCAGATATTTTTTTTTTTAAATCAATGGCAGGGAAATATGTCTTAAAAGCAGAACTTGCAACTGAAAAGTAGATGCTTCACATTAAAGTTGATTTTTAATTTTTTAAATCTTGACTATGAGACAGAGAATTGAAAAGAATATGGGATGCTTCCTGAGACTTAGATCTATCCTGAAAAGAGATAAGTTTGACTTGCTTATGAAAGAAGGTTTCTCTGAATAGCAAAAGTAAACTGAGATGAGAACCAGATGCCCCAAATTCAAAAGGCCAAGACCCAGAGGAGCAAAGGACTTTGATTGGTTAAGGGGAAGCTGAGAGCATAGAAAACCTCAGAGCAAATACCAGAAAGACTACAAGCTTCTTAGACATATTCCTCCTCCATCAAGGTAATAAAGTAGTAGAATTGTAAGTGCTGAGAAATGGAGCAGTGAGTGGGCTCACAGGCAGCATGTTATTAACAACACCACCCCACTGTAGTACAGGGAAACACCTGAATTGTTTCTATAACATTTGAGAGAAACTTGCAGATGGCTGAAAGTCAGCCACCAAGTTCAGTGTAGATTCAGAGAGTGGATATAGTGAAACTTAGGCACCATGCAACAATGGGTGCAAATGTATGACAATGAGAACCAAATGGTATCTTATCATCATGAGAACAAAATGGTATCTTATCGTCAGTAGAAGTTAGCGTGAACAGAAGATAGTTCTGGAGCCATATTCTTCTAATGCCAGGGTCATATACAATCGCTTCTGGAGAGCTTAACCTAGGAAAATGCTAAGTTAACTGAATAGTTGCCCCAATGATGCTAAGTGTTAAACTTGATATGACTAAGTGTACCTTGAATAGATAAGATTAATGCTGTATCTCAGAAAATATCAGCTCTAGAGAAATAAAACAGCTTCACTCAACTGGTTTGTGACCACAGAGACAGATTATGGTAAATTTCATGTAGCTGAAACCCCAGAGCCTCTTACTTGCTCAAACCTTTTCCGAGGCTCCAGGAAGAGCTCTAGCAATGCTCACATGCTTTAGTAAAATGCGCAAACTAAGATTTTAGCCACTATTGCATAAGATGACTGCCTCTTTCTACTCTGACTTTCCTTAGAGCACACATCCCCCCCTGTTGGGGAATCCAGCTAAAAGAAAATCCAGCTCAGTAGAAATCGCACTGAAGATGCATTTAGTTTTGGCTTAATGAGGTAGATACAGATACGTGGTTAACATCCCCTTCCATGAAGACTTAAGTTAGCACTAGTCTCCCATGATGTTAAAGCACAAACGTTCATGAAATATGCGTGGTTAGGAGCCCTATTGTGAAACGAAGAAGTCTTAAAGTACCCAGCACTGTAAATATGGGGGCTATGGAAGAAAAACAGGTTGGGAATACAGTCCGTGGAAATGTCTTCCAATCCTCAGACAGGTAAACATTTAAGTAGACGACTCAGTTCTCCCTGATACTTATTCAGTGAAAAAGTTCTTTTTTTCTAATTAGGTATATAAGCAATAATACAGTATCTGTTACACAATAAATGCACAATAAATAGCATTTTTATTTTTCAATTTGCATGAAATAGAAATGATCAGTATTTCTAAATTTTTAGGGCACAAACATATAGGTGTACCACAGAGTATGTCGGTATGCAAAGATTCGTGTTTTTCATTCTTTTATAATAAATCGTACTGGAACATTTCATTTCTCAGTGGGCTGTGAAACTGACAGAAACTTCTAAACTATCAATATTTAATTTTAGTTCAATCATCTCAGAAAAAATCCTGAGATTTTTTTCTATTATTTCTACAGAAAATGATACAAAACCATTAATGTATGAAGAGGCTATACGAAAGTATACAGCCAAAGTATTATAGAGGTGTGTCAGATAGCTTTTAAATAAAAGTAGATGCTATTTTTATGAATCTTATAATGCTTCTGGTATGTATCAGTTTAAATTTTTTTAATTTTGTACATTTTTTCTAGTTCAAAGTAAATGTTTATGTAAAAGTTACATATCCAACTTTGCATTTCTAATTTTGTACTCTTTTTTTTTCCTCAAGTACCTCTATCCCTAGTTGTATACATTTCAAGCCTCCACACCCGACTGTGACTGGAAATAGCATCATATTTTTTAGTGATGCTTGAGTGCAAGCTCCATGAGAGCAGGGATGGTTTCTGTTTTGTTCATTGCTGTATATTAAAACTCTGTCCAGGATCATGAATACAAAAGATGCTCAATCAATATATGTCAAATGAATTCAGGTCATTGTTTAAACTCTATGTTCCAAACTGAAGAAACCTAACGTTTTATTAGTTCTTATTCAGTAGACTTGCTCATAGAGTTTCCTATAAATTTTCCCACAAATGCCATGATGTTTACATGGAAAAATTATTTTAAAGATTCCTTGAAAAACTCTAGCAATTTGAAAAGTATGGATTTGTCTTCAGCTGTAGCGAAGTATTATTCAGTTTAGAAAATATGCAAACACAAGACATCCAGAAAAGTGCAAGGTGAGAGAAAAAGAAAGAGAGAAAAACCCAAGACAAAACAGTAAAGATATCAGAAACAACACGAAAGGATAAGAATGAACAAGAGTTGAATATGGAGAATGGCTGAACTCAATTTTCCTTTTCACCATAAGAGAAACTCAAGAAGGATATTTAAAAATTTCCCTTTTATGTTTATCCAAATAGTCAATGTATGTTATATTGTACACAGATGTTTGAACACCATCATCTTTAATAGTATTTATTGAGTGACGAAGGCACCCTAAGAGATAAAAGAGTTAAAATGACAGGAGAGCCATTTGATACAGAGGTGAAAAGAAGCAAGAACCACATGCTGCAAAACTGAAACACTAAAGAAGATGTGATGTGTGAGCAACAGGGCCACAGCTGTTCAGATGTCAATTGTTGAGGCTGGGCTCCACAGACCAGACTCAACAAATCATGGAGAGTTAAAATTGGGCGGCATTAATATTAAAACATTATGATTTAAGAGAGCTTTAAGCATTATAATAATAAGCTTTATAATAATAATATATAATAAATGTATTATGTAATGGTATTATAACTATAATAATAGTTCTCAGGGTGCCTGGGTGGCTCAGTTGGTTAAGCATCCGACTCTTGGTCTCAGCTCAGATCATGATCTCACAGTTTGTGGGTTTGAGCCCTGCATTGGGTTCTGTGCTGATGGCACGGAGCCTGCTTGGGATTTTGTCTCCCTCTCTCTCTACCCCTCCCCTGCTTGCTCTCTCTCTCTTAAAAATAAATAAACATTTAAAAGAATAAGGCTGTATAACATTTGAGACACCATTTTTGATAATTAAATTATAAATAAGTATTAACTTACTTTACTGAGTGCCTGCTATATTCTTAAGATACATATGCTAAATTCTTTACAGATATCCTTGCATTTAATCCTCAGAACTGTAAAACGTGGGCACTACTATTGGCCCTATTTTACTGATAAATAAATTGAAGTGGAAATTGTTTAAATAAATTGTCCAAAGAAGGGCGACTAGGTGGTTCAGTCAGTTAACCAGCTTTGACTCAGGTCATGATCTCATTGGTGAGTTCAAGCCCCGCGTTGGGCTCTGTGCTGACAGCTCAGAGCCTGGAGCATGCTTTCGATTCTGCCCCTCCCTCTCTTTCTGCCCCTATCCCCCCCCCCCCCCATCTCTCTCTCTCTCTCAAAAATAAAACATTTAAATAAATAATTTATTTAAAGTTATTGCAAGTTAATGTTTGATTCAGTAATGAAACCCTGATCAATCTATTTCGATCCTGATCAATCTAAGTGTTTCCCAACCTAAGATGCCCAGATGAATTCAATTATTTCAGTAGTTTTGTTATTCTCTGAATATGTATTAGGAAGAAGTAGCACATTTAACCCATGATCTCCCAGATATGATTTTAAGACTCAGACCGTCATAGGCATATACTTTTGAAGTGAGTTAATTTAAATATAAATATTAAGCAATAGTACCAGGTGACACCCAGACATGATGTAATGGGGAAAGTGGTATATGGGTAACTGAACTTCAGGAAATTCTATAGTGATCTATGGTGTATCTCTAGTCAGTAGCATTATGAAGCGGGTCCTATTTAAAACTGGCCCTGGGGGAAATTGGTGAGTTTATTTTTAGTACCTTCCACATTCTGAGAACTCCTTTTTAGAGGTATGTCCTCATGGTGCTCTTGGGGTAACAAGGAACCATTTGCAATTCAGTTCCTCTCTTCAACTTTTCTGACCTGTGCTCATTACTTAAATGCCATGCTCCCTAGCAAACTATCAAACAGGTTTGCACTGCAAGTTAGCTTTTTACTGTAATGGCAGCATTTATTACCTAAACCATAGTCGTGAATAATTATGGTTATTTCAGGCATTGTGTCACAGGCAGAATGTTATTTCCAAGTAGGAAGGCTGGGTCTTCTTGAGGCTCCCTAAATCATACCAGGTAATTGTGATGTCAAACTGGTCGTGAAGGTGACTCTCCTTTCATTACCACCAGGAGTCATATCATTTTGAAGTATATGTTTGTTTTATCTCATGACTAAGAAATAGGAAATGAAAGTTTCATGACAACTTTATACAATTATATAATTTTAAGTCTTGTCAACAGTCTGAAGATTTATTAAGCATTGGTTGTATATCAGCCATTGTTCTAGGCACTGAGGATACCAAGAATGTAGGCACAGTTCCTACTCTCAGATATTTTATTATTGAGTGTGTGTGGGTGCTGGGGTCTGAGACAGGGTAGAATAGCAACCAGGGGTCAGGGAAAGACAAATAAATAGACAACTATATTGCAACATTGTAAGCCTTATGGTGTCCCCCACGGAGTGTCTCTTAGCATAAAGAGGAGGCATCATCTCATCTAGGCCAGGGATGCTTAGAGAAGGTTTCCCGGAGAAGGCATGGATTAAGCTGAGTCTTCTAGGAAAAGTAAGGGCTTGCTAAGCAAACAGGGAGAATAGAGCATTCAGGGCAGAAGGAATAACATGGCAAAGACACAGGAGACAAAGAAAGCTGCCAGCTATGGGGAAGAGTTAATGGTCGGTGTGATAAAGGTTATCTTAAACAGGGATTTAAATCCACACTCTTCACTTGATGCTATGTAATGCTATATGCTCCTTTCAGGCTACAACCTTGGAGTGTGGAGATCTAATCAGCAAATGCACCCCTTGACATTGAAGCTAATGGTCATTAATATAAAGTTGATGAAACAAACTATTGCATTTAATGGCTCACTATTTACAATCCCAAATCCCTCAGAAAGATGCTAATTTAAAATGTAATGAATGTAATATATGGTAAAAATCCACACTAATTTATTTACCTATTCATTTGTTCAACAAATATTTATTAAGTACTTATTATATGCTAGGAAACTGTGCTCATGCAGAGATGCAGTGATAAGCAAGCTATGCCCTGTGCATCCAAACACATGAGGGCATAATAACAAAAATGTTCTGCCTTGAGTCTGGAAACACAAGAGACAAACAGCAAAAGTAGTTCGGTATAATACATCCTTATTACAAGAATGGGTGGCTTGGGCTGCTCTTATGGCTCTTCTGCTCTGCTCAGCAGGCTTATCCCTGTGGTAAAGGTGGGCATATATCAATCTTGGTATAACTGCTGCATAAAATCATCCAGTACCTTTATTTTGGCTCCATCCTTATTAAACATTTTTCAATATGCATTTACTTTTGGACTGGCTGAATAAACTCCCTAAGCTTGCCCATTAGTTAAAGACAGAGAATTTATGTTGAAAGAGCACCCTAACACAGGAGGAAGGGGCCAACATGGCGGAGAAATAGGGGGAGCCATACTTTCCTTGTCTTTCAAACAAAGAAGTGCAGGAGCCAAAGGACTTTGAACACCAGAGCCTGGGAGAAAAAGAGACTGAATCTACTAGGAAGAAAATGGGAAAGCTGGAAAAAAGATAGGTGGGTAACTGAGAAGTGGGGGAGATAAAAAAGGCAATGTGGGCACCAAGGAGAGGGACCTCCTTCTGCAGAGAGACAAGGGAAGTGTAGGACCGTATCTGGGCAGGAGAAAGACCTCGGACTGAGACTGAGAGGGATCCGATCTCTAACTGCGGGGCTTTCTTCGGACTGGAGCTGGGCTCCCTGTTCACACACCTGGGGAGGAGGGGAGCCTGGGTGCGGTGGTAGGTCAGGGGCTCAGTCCACAGTTGGAGAAAGTGGTTCTCTTCAAGGAGGGCTGCGTGATAGTACAAAGCCTGCCTGCATCTGCCACCCCCAGGGCTCAGTGGCTGGGCCAAGGGTGCAGTCTGCAGGAGGAAAAGTGGCAGTCTCCCTGGAGTGCTGTGGAAAAAGACAAAGCCTGTCTGTGTCCGCCATCCTGGGGGGCTCACGGCAAGGTCAGCAGCATTGTAGTCTACAGTAGGAGAAAGCGGCCCCCTCCTGGAATGCAGTGGGAAAAGACAAGGCCTGTGTCTGCCTGCATCCGCGAGGGTGGCAGCTCAGTCCGAAGTAGGAGAAGGCTGTTCCCCCTGAAGTGGGGGGGCACAGACGAAGCCAGCTGGGAACACATATCACTGCACTGAGAGGCGCTTCCCCAGTGCCAGAGCACACGGAGCAGGGCTTTGAATCCTAGCCAAGTGCAGGGTCAGGGGAGTTAGCAGAGCGAGAAGGACTGCCCTGTCTGCATCCCGGCACAGTGACTCAAACGGAGTCCGGCTCTGTGGAGAAGAGACTGAGTGATCACCATTTCCACCACCGCCCCCACCTCCCCGCCCCCACTCCCACTACCACCAAGGCGGGGCTCAGGGGTCACTTCCAGGGCCCATAGTGGAGGTGGGTCCAGATGACGCGGAACCATGCCCCCTTGCACTGGGTAACTGCATATCCACCGGAGCAGCACAGACCCTGCGGAAAGCTCCTCCCGACAAGCAATGCGGCATTGCCTGGATTAACTCTAGGTCCATTCTGGATATATAGATATATTCTCCCCCGCCACCATTTCTCCTCCTTATCTCTTCCCTTCCCTAGTCTGGCTACTCTAGTTATTGGTTTGTCTAAACAGACATATTTAATCCACTGTCTTGGTACATGTTCTACACCTCCTTTACACTCCTTTCTCTCTCTCTCTGGAATAATCAGACCATATAGTTTCTCTGTCTGGGTAACTTTATCTTCGTTTCATTTTCCCTGCCTCCATTGTTATTTTCCTTTCTCTCTCTCTCTGGATTAAGCCTTAGTCTTTGTGCCTAATCAGTGTTTATTTTTTCTCTCCCCTTCCACCACCCCTGCTCCTGTCATTTCTCTCTTTGTATGTGTTCTTCCATCAGCACTGCCTCTACCCTCTTCTTTACTTGTAGTTGGTGTTTTGGGGTTTTTTGTTTTTGTTTATTTGTTTGTGTTATTTGTTTGTGTGTTTTGTGTTTTTGTCTCCTGTTTGTCTATCTGTTTTCCTTTACAGGGCTACTCCAAGGAACAAATCAAAGCATACCTGGTGGAAGGTCCAAAATATCACGAGTAGGGTAATAAAATTACCAAAGTCACAACAACAGACAGCAAGTAACAATCTAAAAAGCACCTTCTGAAGGGCCAAGCTCTGGACAGTGTATGACCCTCCTTTAATATAGCAGTACTCACAGGTGCAGAGCACACAACAAGCTTTTAAAATGCATAAGGGACAGAAAACTAGCCAAAATGATGAAATGGAAGAATTCTCCCCAAAAGAAATTCCAGGAAGTAACGACAGCTAAAGAATTGACCAAACCGATTTAAGCAATATAACTAAACAAGAATTTAGAATAATTGTCACAAAATTAATTGCTGGGCTTGAAAAAAGCATAGAAGACACCAAAGAATCTATTGCTACAGAGATCAAGGGACTAAAAAATAGTCATGAGGAATTAAAAAATGCTATAAATGACGTGCAAAATAAAATGGAGGTGGCCACAGCACGGATTGAAGAGGCAGAGGGGAGAATAGGTGAATTAGAAGATAAAATTATGGAAAATGAGGAAGCTGAGAAAAAGATTTAAAAAAATCCAGGGGTATAAGGGGAGAATTAGAGAACTAAGTAATGCAATCAAATGGGACAATATCCATATCATAGGAATTCTAGAAGAAGAAGAAGAGAGAGAGAAAGGGGCTGAAAGTGTACTTGAACAAATCATAGCTGAGAACTTCCCTGATCTGGGGAAGGAAATGCATTGAAATCCAAGAGGTACACAGAACTCCCTTCAGATGTAATTTGAATCGATCTTCTGCACGACATATCATAGTGAAACTGGCAAAATACAAGGATAAAGAGAATTCTGAAAGCAGATCAGGATAAACGGGCCTTAACATATAAAGGTAGACACACAAGGTTAGTAGCAGACCTATCTACTGAAACTTGGCAGGCCAGAAAGGAATGGCAGGAAATCTTCAGTGTGATGAACAGAAAAAATATACAGCCAAGAATCCTTTATCCAGCAAGTCTGTCATTCAGAACAGAAGGAGAGATAAAGGTTTTCCAAACAAACAAAAACTGAAGGAATTCATCACCACTAAACCACCCCTACAAGAGATCTTAGGGGGATTCTGTGAGTGAAATGTTGCAAGAACCACAAACTACCAGAGACACCACTACAAGCATGAAACCTACAGATGTCACAATGACTCTAAACTCATATCTTTCAATAATAATACTGAATGTAAATGGACTAAATGCTCGAACCAAAGACATAGGGTATCAGAATGGGTAAAAAAAAAAAAAAAAAAAAAAAAAAACAAGACCTGGGGCGCCTGAGTGGCTCAGTCGGTTAAACGCCCACCTTCAGCTCTGGTCATGATCTCACAGTCCGTGAGTTTGAGCCCCACATCAGGCTCTGTGCTGACAGCTCAGAGCCTGGAGCCTGCTTCGGATTCTGTGCCTCCCTCTCTCTCTGACCCTCCCCCATTCATGCTCTGTCTCTGTCTCAAAAATAAATGTTTAAAAAAAACAAGACCCATCTATTTTCTGTCTATGACAGACTCATTTTAGACCTGAGGAAACCTTCAGATTGAAAGTGAGGGAATGGAGAACTATCTATCATGCTACTGGAAGGCAAAAGAAAGCTGGAGTAGCCATACTTATATCAGACAAACTAGACTTTAAATTAAAGGCTGTAACAAGAGATGAAAGAAGGCATTATATAATAATTACAGGGTCTATCTACCAGTAAGAGTTAACAATTGTAAACATCTATGCACTGAATTCAAAAGTGCACAAATATATAACACAATCACAAACATAAGCAACCTTATTGATA
Source organism: Prionailurus bengalensis (assembly GCF_016509475.1). Lineage (NCBI taxonomy): Eukaryota > Metazoa > Chordata > Mammalia > Carnivora > Felidae > Prionailurus > Prionailurus bengalensis. The sequence continues at coordinate 53,746,214 of NC_057350.1, forward strand.
AGAATGTGGTAATTGCAGGAGACTTTAATACTCCGCTTACAACAATGGATAGATCATCTAGACAGAGAATCAATAAATAAACAAGCGCCCTGAATGATACATTGGATCAGATGGACTTGGCAGATATATTTAGAACTCTCCATCCCAACGCAACAGAATATACTTTCTTCTCAAGTGCACATGGAATATTCTCCAAGATAGATTACATACTGGGTCACAAAACAGCCCTTCATAAGTATAAAAGAATTGAGATCATACCATGCGCTTTCAGATCACAATGCTATGAAACTTGAAATCAACCACAGGAAAAAGTCTGGAAAACCTCCAAAAGCATGGAGGTAAAAGAACATCCTACTAAATAATGAATGGGTCAATCAGGAAGTTAGAGAAGGAATTAAAAGATATATGGAAACAAATGAAAATGAAAATACAACAATCCAAACCCTTTGGGATGCAGCCAAGGCAGTCCCGAGAGGAAATACATTGTAATTTAGGCCTATCTCAAGAAACAAAAAAAATCCCAAATACAAAATCTAACAGCACACCTAAAGGAACTAGAAGCAGAACAGCAAAAACACCCCAAACCCAGCAGAAGAAGAGAAATAATAAAGATCAGAGCAGAAATAAACAATATCGATTCTAAAAACAAAACAAAAAAATGAAAAAAAAAACAGTAGAGCAGATCAACGAAACCAAGAGTTGGTTTTTTGAAAAAAAAACAAAATTGATAAACCTCTAGCCAGGCTTCCCAAAAAGAAAAGGGAGAGGACCCAAATAAATAAACTCACTAATGAAAATGGAATTATTACAACCAATCCCTCAGAAATACAAGCAATTATCAGGGAATACTATGAAAAATTAATGCCAACAAACTGGACAACCTGGAAGAAATGGACAAATTCCTAAGCACCCACCTACTTCCAAAACTCAAATGGGAAGAAATAGAAAATTTGAACAGACCCATAACCAGTGAAGAAATTTAATCAATTATCAAAAATCTCCCAACAAATAAGAGTCCAGGACCAGATGGCTTCCCTGGGCAATTCTACCAGACATTTAAAGCAGAGATAATACCTATCCTTCTCAAGCTATTCCAAAAAATAGAAAGGGAAGGAAAATTTCCAGACTCATTCTATGAAGCCAGAATTATCTTGATTCCCAAGCCAGAGACCCAGCAACAAAAGAGAACTACAGGCCAATATCCCTGATGAATATGGATGCAAAAATTCTCAACAAGATACTAGCAAATCGAATTCAACAGCATATAAAAAGAATTATTCACCATGATCAAGTGGGATTCATTCCTGGGATGCAGGGCTGGTTCAACATTCGCAATTCAAATAATGTGATACATCACATTAACAAAAGAAAAGATAAGAACGATATGATCCTGTCAATCGATGCAGAAAAGGCCTTCGACAAAATTCAGCATCCTTGCTTAATAAAAACCCTCGAGAACGTCGGGATAGAAGGAACATACTTAAACATCATAAAAGCCATTTATGAAAAGCCCACAGCTAATATCATCCTCAATGGGGAAAAACTGACAGCTTTCTCCCTGAGATCAGGAACTCGACAGGATGTCCACTCTCACCGCTGTTGTTTAACATAGTGTTGGAAGTTCTACCATCAGCAATCAGACAACAAAAGGAAATCAAAGGCATCAAAATTGGCAAAGATGAAGTCAAGCTTTTGCTTTTTGCAGATGACATGATACTATACATGGAAAATCTGATAGACTCCACCAAAAGTGTGCTAGAACTGATACAGGAATTCAGCAAAGTTGCAGGATACAAAATTAATGTACAGAAATCAGTTCCATTTTTATACACCAATAATGAAGCAACAGAAAGACAAATAAAGAGGGGCGCCTGGGTGGCGCAGTCGGTTGAGCGTCCGACTTCAGCCAGGTCACGATCTCGCGGTCCGTGAGTTCGAGCCCCGCGTCGGGCTCTGGGCTGATGGCTCAGAGCCTGGAGCCTGTTTCCGATTCTGTGTCTCCCTCTCTCTCTGCCCCTCCCCCGCTCATGCTCTGTCTCTCTCTGTCCCAAAAATAAATAAACGTTGAAAAAAAAAAAAAAAATTAAAAAAAAAAAAAAAAAAAAAAAGAAACTGATCCCATTCACGATTGCACCAACAAGCATAAAATACCTAGGAATAAACCTAACCAAAGATGTAAAAGATCTGTATGCTGGAAACCATAGAAAGCTTATGAAGGAAATTGAAGAAGATACAAAGAAATGGAAAAACATTTCATGCTCATGGTTTGGAAGAATAAATATTGTTAAAACGTCAATACTACCCAAAGCAATCTACATACTCAATGCAATCCCAATCAAAATTGTACCAGCATTCTTCTTGAAGCTAGAACAAGCAATCCTAAAATTTGTATGGCACCACTAAAGACCCCAAATAGCCAAAGTAATATTGAAGAAGACCAAAGCAGGAGGCATCGCAATCCCAGATATTAGCCTCTACTACAAAGCTGTAATCATCAAGACAGTATGGTATTGGAACAAAAACAGACACATAAACCAATGGAATAGAATAGAGACTCCATAATTGGACCCACAAAAGTATGGCCAACTAATCTTTGACAAAGCAGGAAAGAATATCCAATGGAAAAAAGACAGTCTCTTTAACAAATGGTGCTGGGAGAACTGGACAGCAACATGCAGAAGAATGAAACTAGACCACTTGCTTACACCATTCACAAAAGCAAACTCAAAATGGATAAAGAACCTGAATGAGGGGCGCCTGGGTGGGGCAGTCGGTTAAGCGTCCGACTTCAGCCAGGTCACGATCTCGCGGTCTGTGAGTTCGAGCCCTGCGTCAGGCTCTGGGCTGATGGCTCGGAGCCTGGAGCCTGTTTCCGATTCTGTGTCTCCCTCTCTCTCTGACCCTCCCCCGTTCATGCTCTGTCTCCCTCTGTCCCAAAAATAAATAAACGTTGAAAAAAAAATTTTTTTTTAAATAAAAAAAAAAAAGAACCTGAATGTGAGACAGGAAACCATGAAAACCCTACAGGAGAAAGCAGGAGAAAACCTCTCTGACCTCAGCCACAGCAATTTCTTACTTGACACATCTCCAAAGGCAAGGGAATTAAAAGCAAAAATGAACTATTGGGACTTCAACAAGATAAAAAGCTTCTGCACTGCAAAGGAAACAATCAACAAAACTAAAAGGCAACCAACGGAATGGGAAAAGATATTTGCAAATGACATATCAGACAAAGGGCTAGTATCCCAAATCTGTAAAGAACTCACCAAACTCCACACCTGAAAAACAAATAATCCAGTGGAGAAATGGGCAGAAGACATGAAAAGATACTTTTCTAAAGAAGACATCCAGATGTCCAACAGGCATATGAAAAGACGCTCAATGTCACTCCTCATCAGGGAAATACAAATCAAAACCACACTGAGATATCACCTCACGCCAGCCAGAGTGGCTAACATGAACAAATCAGGAGACTATAGATGCTGGAGAGGATGTGGAGAAACAGAAACCCTGTTGCACTGTTGGTGGGAATGCAAACTGGTACAGCCGCTCTGGAAAACAGTGTGGAGGTTCCTCAAAAAATTAAAAATAGATCTGCCCTATGACCCAGCAATAGCACTGCTCGGAATTTACCCAAGGGATACAGGAGTGCTGATGGATAGGGGCACTTGTACCCAAATGTTTGTAGCAGCACTTTCAACAATAGCCAAATTATGGAAAGAGCCTAAATGTCCATCAACTGATGAATGGATAAAGAAATTGTGGTTTATATACACAATGGAATACTACTTGGCAATGAGAAAGAATGAAATATGGCCTTTTGTAGCAACGTGGTTGGAACTGGAGAGTGTTATGCTAAGTGAAATAAGTCAGTCAGAGAAAGATAGATACCATATGTTTTCACTCTTATGTGGATCCTGAGAAACTTAACAGAAGACCATGGGCGAGGGGAAGGGGAGAAAAAAGTTACAGAGAAGGAAGGAGAAGAACCATAAGAGACTCTTAAATACTGAGAACAAACTAAGGGTTGATGGGGAATGGGGGAGAGGGGAGGGTGGGTGATGAGTATTGAGGAAGGCACCTGTTGGGATGAGCGCTGCGTGTTGTATAGAAACCATATATATATGATTTATCTTGTATATATGATTTATATGTATATATATAATTTATATATATAATACACATACACACACACAAAAGAGCACCCTAAAAAAAGGCATCACAGGAAACTTCTGCCTTTTGTTTTTTCCCCAGGCATTTGGAAAACTGAACTCCATCTTTGGCAAATCTAAGTCTTCTTTCCTTAAGTATCTCTCCTGTAGCAAATGGGAGGCAGTATGGTGTAGAGGGTAAAAACAAAGAAAACAAATAAAACAAAAAACAAAACAAATTAATTTTCTGACACTAAGTTTACGATTCTTTGTAAGAATGAATTGTATTGACAAAACAAATGAACAGGTGTATCCTAGATCTCTTAGCTAACCCCTATTTTCAGTTAATAACATTATATTATGTCTGATCAACCAGGCCCTTATGATTTGGTGCTTATGACTATACTCTGAGGCCTCATCACTGCAGTACTGATGCAGTAGTAAACTGATGCAGGACAATTTATGGATCAAATACTGAGTATGAGGGAGTCAGCTAAAAGGGTAGTCAGTCTTTGTTGCTTATTCAGCGAACCACTGTCTTTCTCTTAAGCTTCTATTAATTGCAATAGGTAGTTTATCAGGGACATTCAAACATGGAACGAGAATGCATAAAATTCCCCACATAACCAGAATCCATCATCTCTAAATAAATTAGTATGCATCTCTAAATATTGTCTCTTTTAAAAAAGAAAACATAACATCAATGCCAGTTATCACTTCAAAGTTTACGTTAGCCCCTTAACATCACTGAATATTTACTTATTGTTCAAATTTCCAATTGTTTCATATATGTGATTTTTCTTAATACTTGTTTAAATAAGGATCAAAATAAAGGCTACCCATTGCAGTTGGCTGATGTATTGTTTGAATCTTTTTTAATCTGTAAGGCTCCCTCTTGATTTTGTTTTTTCACTGGCAATTTAAATGTTGGAAAAAAGAACCTAGGTGCTGACTGAATTCCTGTAGGCACTTAACATGCTCATCAGTCATCTTGTATTTCCATTAAATTAGCATTTTGAACTGAAGTTTATCTCTAAATCAATTTTTCCTTTCATTTAATTATTTTTTGACAAGATTACTCCATAGTTGTATGTTCTATCATGAGATCATTAAAGCCTGGTTATCTTTCTGTAATGTTAACAGCTATAGATGCTTAATGCTTACATGTAAATCACTTCTAGATGAATTAACTTACCTGTTTAACTATGTCTGACAAAAATCTTGTGTTCTTCATACCCCCATCAACAGAATATAGAAAAAAAAAGATGCATATGCTATTTCTTTTTCTTCCAGGTACCTATCTATTGATTTATTGATCAACACAGAATTGTAAAGGACATATTTGATAAATCAAAGCCCTAGAGAAGACAGAAGAATGAGGAGAACATTGAGCATAAGGATTAGCCTTGGTTAAAAAAGATTATTTCTTTCTCAGAGACAGTAAAATGGAAAATAGAGGGAGAAGCTAGGAATGATTTTAGAAATGAAAAAAAAAGTAAGATGAGTATTTGCATGTGGGGAACCTTTAATTTCTCAGTAAATTAGGGAGTAATATCATCACCCCTTTTCTACCATACCAGTAACATAGTTTCCTTAACCGGGTAAATTCCACTGTCAGTCATAATCCGTTGATCACAGTTACCATGCTGGTATTCTCAAAATGTCTAGAAACTTTTCAACTCACTCCTGACAGTATTAATGAAATGATTCCATTAAAGTGAAAATTAGGCTAATATTTTATTGAATTAATTTATTTAGATTGAGTCTGATTACTTAGGTATCATAAAAATCACCCTGGAAGCATCTGAATAAAATAATCTAATTAATTAAAAGATTCTTCATTCACTCCTGCATTCCAGATGTAACAAAAAAGTCTATTTTTCCCATTAATGTGGACTTGGAAGCATGGCTTGTCAAAGGAAGATGTAGCAACAAACAAAACTGTCACTCATAAGAACTTTCTCTAGAAACATGACCAAGTCATTCACATTCACAGGTTTTTGAATAAGTTTGTATAATGTTGGCATTACTGTTTTACATTTAAAGTAATCATTACTCTGAAGTGAAATTCTGATTTTTAACAATTTTGAAATAACTATTCTTTTATCCTACTTATGCATTAGTGAATACTAGTATGCATTAAATCACTTTATTTTCCTCAAAAGTTATATATATTAAGAACTGCTATCAATAAATTAGTACACTGATCTTGGTCCTCCTGGTATATTCTCCCAGGAAAATTCATTTAACAGCGGTGTGGCTGAGACATAATAAGATGAAAATATGTATGTAGACTTTGGTATAACTGTAACCTTTTCAAACCAGAATCATCCATGCCATCTTCATTACAGAGGAGATCCAACTAAGATAAAGTCCAAGTGACAGAAGGAACACATCAGCTATCAGCTTGACGAGATTGCTTTCTGTATCTTGCAGTCATAACTTGCAAAATGATACAGCATATTTTCTTGAACCAAAGAAGTATAGGACTGCTGAATGAGTGCCCTGTGATGGAAAATATCACTACCTACTTCAGAAAACGGGGGCTTCCCTAAACTGCATTTTGAACTGCATGTATGTCGGAAGTGTCACTGCTTCGGTGGCTTAGTAACAAACACTAAACCTGAAAGACAGGAGGTATGGAGCACAAGCATTTTTTTTTTTTAAATTTTAGGACCTAATGAGAGAAATGATGCCTGATAATCCTCGAATGGTAACTCATTTGCAAGGAATCAGATCTAGAAGCCACGGGGAAAAGTAGGTGCACATACCAGAGGAAGTCAGTGTGGGTGACTTAATTAATGAACTTATTAATTCAATTAAATGTTAGCCTAAATTATGCCTTTTATTTTTGACTAATAATCTTGGCACCGTTGCCAGCTTTGGCTGCCATTACCAGCACTCCTGCAAATCTCTGCCTCTATTCTCAGAAAATCTCCTCTTCATTCTTATGGAAGATGGCTTACAGAAGCCCAAACGAGTAGTCATCTAATTAGAATGGGCATCAGATATGCTAGAATGTTGGATTCTGAATCATCCCTCTGCTATGCCCTGAAGCTTCTTGGCAGTGAGAGAGGGAGATGTTTCTTCTCAATTCCTCCTGTTTCTTTGTAGCACCCTCACAAATTCCCACAAGTAAATGAAAATGAGTCAACAGCATAACCTCATGATCAACAGGATCTCTTCAAAGAAAAAAGTGAATCTTTATAAAGGACATTGGGGCAGCCAGCATATGTGCTCATCTTGTTTGCTACTAACAGATGGTGTCATAGGAACGCTAAACCAATGCCTCCGCCCTTCTAAACCTAAAGGCTCAGGAACATCAAAAAATCCGAAGTCAAAATAAAGTCTCCTGTATTTGTGATATTATAGGTTCCTTATTTTTTAATTTTTTAAATGTTTATTTATTTTTGAGAGAGAGACAGAGCATGAGCAGGGGAGGGGAAGAGAGAGAGGGAGCTGCCAGCACAGAGCCGGACAGGGGCTCGAACCCATGAACCATGAGATCATAACCCGAGCGGAAGTTGGATGCTCAACCGACTGAGCCACCCAGGTTCACCATAGGTTCCTTATTTTTTAAAAAGGAAATACTTCTGCAATCATTGGTAATTTATTTTGAAAGAGATGCATATGGTCTGCTTGAAGGACGGCTATTTGGAATACATCTGAGCTGGATTTTGCGCGCGCGCGCACACACACACACACACGCACACACACACACACACACACACACACACACACACACACACACACACTACTGAAAGTCTTGGCTTAGCCAAGCCCTGTCATTACGTTTATTTGATCATTTCTGATTTAGTAACTAAGAACCACTTGGTACCATTATGCAATCTTTCTTTATCCACTGCTGCTCTGGAGGATATGGATTTATGAAGTTGTTTTAAATTATATTCATCTTTGTTAGTATATTAGAAAAGAAAAAGCAGAATAAAAACCACACTGAGCTATATACATTCTCACTTTCTTGTCCACACGGTTTGTTGCAAGGAGACTATAAGACTACCTTGGGCTATTTTTAATTTCTTTTGTTGGTAGCTATGTTTTTGGCCTTCATATGTTTTTATTAAGTGTAATATTATCTGCTTTGTCTGGCTCCTCGAAGCGGCAGCCAGACCATAACAAAGTGAGTGCTGAGAAATACTGTCAACAAGATCAAGATATATACACAAATATGTGCTGCCATCAGCCTTCCTTCGCCACAGGAAATTATTTACGAAAAAGAAGCAGAGTGCCTTGTTCAAAGCCATTATGGCCACAAGCGCCATCATTATTGTTACTTTCAAAGCTGTTGTCTCTATCTGACTTCTTCCATCCTTTCTTTTTCCTATAATGCTTTCTCTTGTTCTAACTTTAACTCAAGCCCATAGAACCCTGACACCAGCTCTCTCATGGATGCTTGCCTGTCGGTTTTTGCTTCTTCTCATACATCCTCAATTGCATTCTTCCTCATTTTCCTCAGATATTCTATTATTTTTTCAATATCTTCCTTTGCTTTCTCATTCTAACCTTCCAATCTATGGAGGTAATTCTTTGAATTTTTTTTGGATGGGAGAAAATGAGGTGCTTTGTGTATAGATAGAAAGGAGGGGGGCTCTTCTGAGGTATTTAGCTTTCGGTCCTCAGGAGCTGAGCCAATAATATTTGGATCTTCTATTGTGAGCTCAGCCTTCCTGCATGGGGAGCTCCCTGGTGTACCCACACTTTCTTCCACTTGTTCAACTCTAGGTGCTACTATGAAGGGATTTTGTTCATTAAATTACAATCCCCAATCAACTGACTTTAAGGTACAGAAATTATCAAGTGGGTCTGACATAATCATATGTGCCCTTGGATCTGAGTCCAGAAGTTAGAAACATAGGAAGTCAGAGACTCAAAGTCAGAGAGACATGCTCCTGCTGGCCTGGAAAAAAGCAAACATTAGTAAGGAACGGCAGGTGGCCCCTAGGAGCCAAGAGTATTCCACAGTCAACAGTTAGTAAGAAAATAGGGGACAAACCTCCAACTACAAGGAATCGATTCCTCCAACAATCTTAATGAGATTGGAAGAGAACACTGAGCCTCAGATGGGAATGACTGTGTGACTGATACTTGGTTGCAGCTTGAATGCAACCCTGTAAAATCCTGAACAGAGAACCCAGCTATACATGCTCAGACTTCTGACCTACAGAAACCATAAAATAATAAATCTGCATTGCTTTAAGCCACTAAGTATAAGGTAACTTATTATAGAGCAATAGAAATGAATATGTTCATAAATAGCTTGCAAAGAACACAAGAGTATGTCATATATCTGCTGTTGTTTGGCCTTCATCTGCTACTTTTTTTCATTTGATCTGCTGAAATTATTTTTAACAAAAATTTTTTCATCATTCCAGAAGGAAAAGAAAAAGTCTCAGAAGACTTGCTTAATTGCTCACTAATATCTATGGGTATAGTTAGTATGGATGTTGACATAAATTATCAGCCACTTAAATAAGGAATTCAGGATATAGGAAGATGTAAGCAACAGATTACAATTATAACATTATAAGTATCCATTGATCTTAACTGTTGGATACTTAACACTACATTTATGTTTTAGGTTTTAAATTTTCCATTTCTATGCTCTTTAATGGAACATTCCAAAATACGGTAGAAAAGAGAAAAGTTGGACTTACCAAACTCCTTCCCCTTCTCTTCTATGTTGATACTTAATGATGGAAATATGTGTCCACTGTGACAAGGGGCAGAATAATAAAATCTGAGACTTGAATTTGAAATTTTTTTTTTCAGTATAGACTCTCTTGTTAACCGTTGCCCCTCCATTGTATGACATATTTGACACCTAGCACACAATCCCCCACTTTTCTTCTTAAATAAAATCCCTTTTAGGGGCACCTGGGTGGCTCAGTCAGTTAAGTGACCGACACTTGGTTTTGGCTCAGATCATGATCTCACTCTTCATGGGTTTCCAGCTCTGTGTAAAGCTCTGGGCTGACAGCACACAGCCTACTTGGGATTCTCTCTCCCCCTCTCTTTCTGCCCCTCCCACACACTTGCTCTCTCTTGCTCTCTCTCTCAAAATAAATAAATAATTTTTTTAAAAGCCCCTTTAGTCCAGACAGTCACAATATATCTAGCCCTCAAGGGGAGATTTTGATTTTTTTAAGCAGTTACATAATGCCTCTCCCTAGTCTAAAGATGGACATGTGAATTAAGTATTCTCAATCACATTGTGGAGAAGGAATATTTTCTGTCTCCCCTTCCTTTCCTTTCTTATTAATTAATAAGAATTAATATTCCTCAGATGATCATTAGCAGCCATCTTGAAAACACAAGGCCAAGCAGCCTTAGGAAGTAACTGAGAACAGCAGGGGAGAAAGATAAAAAGGACCTGGATCCTTGATTATATTGAACTTTTCATTACAACACTTGGAGCCCACCCTACCACTGGATTTTCAGTTATATTAGATAATAAATATCCTTGTTGGTTTAGCCGCTTTGAGTTGGAGGTTTTCTGTCATCTGCAGCTCTAATATTCTAACCGATAACATGAGGGATCAATGTTCACTGTCAGTGTGCTGTTTCAACTTCAGCTGAACTTTATTCTCAAATGTAAAGCATCTCAAAGGCCTGTGGAATTTCATCTCTAGTTTCCCAGGCAACTATCACATGTCACTCATGGATGTTCCGAAGCACACAGGTAATATTCCATCTCATCACCTCAATTTTAAATCTGGAGAAAGACAAATGAAATGGGTGCCAATAAATCCTCAAGGCTGCAGAGATAAAAGAAAAGAATGAAAATCCAGGAGGCAAAGGCAAGGAAGCAATCCACTCTGCTATCTAATCTCCCCTCTTCCACTCTGTTTTCATTTCTCCTTTTTAACGCTGCCATGAGCGATTCAAAATTAGATATAAATTTTCTTGGAGGTTAAGTCCTTTTTTCTGCATTGCTTTCCAGGACACACTTGACCTTACGTACAGGAAACACTACCTCCTGCAGAGAAAAGATTCAACAATTTCAAATTCATCATCTAAGATGCTTTGTTCTCTTTGTTCCCACATCCTAAGAATCAAATTCAATCTTAGACCTAAATAGGCATAATAGACTGTAATATAAATCATTTAAATGCTAATATTCTCACAGTCTAAATGTCTCTTCAATAGGGCTGAATTATATACTAAATGATGGAAATAAAATTGAAAGATTAATTTTTGTCAAATTTTGTAATGCTGTTTTTCATCATAGGCAATAAGTTGGAGACAATTTCAAACCATGGCTGGTAGTTTTGTTCATAGTTGCTTTAGACAGTAACCAAATGAGATTTTCATTTATGTCACAGAAGAAATCTTATGAGACAAAAACCCTTCAGAAAAGCTGAGGGCTTGTGCATACCCAAGAACTACTCAGCCAGACATCCAAGGAGTGAGAGCCAGCCTTCTTCCCCTGAAATGTTCACCGTTTCCATACTGGCTTCTTGGCTCCCACTTCATGCCTGCTACCGTCTACTGTCTACATATGGTCAGGGGCTGCTATTAATTAGGAAGGAGAACATCATCTCTGCTCAAAGCTTCCAACAACTTTTCTTTTGCATTATTTTCTTTGCATTATGACCATCAAGGCTCCATGGAATCTGACCTTCCAGCTAACCTGTTTGACTTTATGTTCTGCCTTATTTCCCCCCTCAAAATCCACCCCATCCACTCTGGCCTCCTTGATGCTGCCATTGCCAAGCACGCATGCACTCAGTGCCTCTGCACTTCTATATCCTCCACCTATTGGCTTGGCCCACCCATATCAATCAGGCTTCCACTAGAATGTCTCCTATCTACTCAGATACCTTGTTACCCATGGCCTTGCTTTACAAAATAGTCATGCTCTATCCCCTGTCCATGCTTGCTTGCTTGCTTGCTTGCTTGCTTTTTTTGTTAATGAACATCAGCTGTTTTTAATCTTTCTTTCTTTCTTTCTTTGAGAGCAAGAGAGACAGAGTGCAAGCAGGGGAGGAGCAGAGAGAGAGAAGGAGACACAGAATCCAAAGCAGGCTCCAGGCTCTGAGATGTCAGCACAGAGCCCGACGCGGGGCTCAAACTCACGAACTGTGAGATGGTGACCTGAGCTGAAGTCAGACGCTCAACCAACTGAGCCACCCAAGCGCCCCTCTCCATGCTTTCTTATTTGCTTTTTTCTTTCCACAGTATTTGTCATTACTGGACATACTGCATAATTTATCGTCTATCATCCCCAGTTAGAATACAAGCTCCATGATATCAGGAACTTGCCTTTATTCATTGTTATATCCCAGCACCTAGACCAGTGCCTGGCACTAGGTAAGAGCTAAATAACTATTTCTTAAATACATGAATGAACTTTAATTTCAATACAAGTTGTAAAGAGTATTCGGAACATCCATATAGAATAGTGCTTTAATGAAAGTAATTTTGTCATTTAATTCTGCATAATGAGATCATTTCTTGCTTATTTAAATTTTTAAAGTAATTTACTTTTAAAAGGGAAGTACATATTCATTATATAGAAATATCTATGTGTACCTGTACGTGTGAAAATGTAAAAGAAGGAAAAACAGAGTAGCTACAGTTTCACCCATAGAAAGACAATCACTATTATAAACTATATAAAAAGCAACTATTGTCATTTCCTGGGAAACAATTGAAATGAATATTTTTACTCCATGAATTGCAACAATTTCAATTTTCACTAAGAAACAGACTGAGCCAAACACCATCACAGAATCACTGACTGTTTAACACAAGGTTAGCTCAATCATTCACAAAGAAGAATACACATTTCAGATTCTCCTGACTGGGAGAAGACTAAAGTCCCCTCATATTAGGAACATTACCAGTTGTAGAACTCTTCTAGAGAATAGACCTTAAGAAAACAATCAACAGAATATCAAGAAACAAAAACAAAAATGTGAACTTCCACTAGCATTTCATTCAAATACAGTTATAAGTGGGGCAAAATACCCTCCCAAATGCCTCTATGTTAGAGCCAATTAAAATGTCCCTTTTGTAGAAAGCTCAAGGTTCTACACCCTTTCTTCAAAGTATTGTTATCTCTGAATTAATTACAATTTGATGTATTATATATGTATATATATACATACATATATATATATATATATATATATATATATATATAAAATAAAATAAAATTTACATTAGATCACTTCTGGCACAGTGGCCACAGCTTTCAGTTTTCATATAATTGACTATGTCATGATTGTTTGGATGTTCCTTTAAGCTCATATTGTATATAGCTGGCATTTTCATAATGTCAATAATCTAGTTAAATTTTGACCTTCGGGGGCACCTGGGTGGCTTAGTCAGTTAAGCATCTGACTCGACTTCAGCTCAGGTCATGATCTCACTGTTGATGGGTTCAAGCCCCACATTAGGCTCTGTGCTGACAGTGCAGAGCTTGCTTGGGATTGTCTTTCTTTTCCTCTCTCTCCCTGTCTCTCAAAATAAATAAATAAACTTAAAAAGGAAACTTAAATTTTGACCTTTGAATTTATCTACCTAAATAAGAAAATTAAAACTTTGAAATGAATTAATCCCCATTCATGTATTGAGCAAATAAAGTTTAAATTAGGTAATTTCAAGTTACCTAATGTTATAATGCTTTCAGTGATTTGTTTCATTTAAATTTTCAAATAGTTTTAAGGGGCGCCTGGGTGGCTCAGTTGGTTAAGCTTCTGACTTTGGCTCAGGTTATGATCTTGTAATTTGTGAGTTCAAGCCCTGCATGGGGCTCTGTGCTGACAGCTCAGATCCTGGAGCCTGCTTCGGATTCTGCGTCTCCCTCTGTCTGACCCTCTCCCGCTCATGCTCTCTCTCTTTCTCTCTTTCTCCGAAAAATAAATAAACATTAAAAAAATAAATTTTCAAATAGTTTTACAACATCTATGTTTTTAAGCCATATATTTTAAGCCATTAATTTAAGGCATTGTTTTTAAGCAATATATTTTTTTTTCTTGTTGCTGATATCCCACCGTATATGTATCTACAACTCCCTATTAATAATACCCTCTATGGGCTTTTACTAATACTGCTTAAAACTCCCTATGGAGGCCACAATAGGACTCCCTAAAATGTTACTGGGAAAAACAACAATAGAAAGACATGACTTACTGACATGCAGAGCCAGTGGCTAGGGATAGTGTGCTCTAACTGAATCAGTCCCAAGTTAAAAAAAATAATAATAATAACATTTATTGGTTTTTTAGAGACAGAGATAGAATGGGAGTTGGGGAGGGGAAGAGAGAGAGGGAGACACAGAATCGGAAGCAGGCTCCAGGCTCTGAGCTGTCAGCACAGAACCTGACGTGGGGCTCAAACTCACTGACTGCAAGATCATGACCTGAGCTGAAGTCAGGCTCTTAACTGACTGAGCCACCCAGGTGCCCAAAATCAGTTCCAAGTTTCAAAGTTGAAATACTTGGAATGTTCTTTGAATTTTATCAATTCAGAGGCTTTATTTTCCATAATTTAATTGCAACCTCCATCTTTCTAATATTCACTGCTTTTATAGCATAGGAAAACCCAGAAATGCACAGAGCACAGAACTCAAAAATTTAGCCCCAGGTACTGGGGAAGACATACCATCTCAGACCATTGAGAATTTAGGTTAAGGCTTGAGCCTCCTTTATGTACTTTATCATGACATTACAAGAATATACTGTGCCTCCAACTCTCAAAATAGATGCCACATGGAGAAACTATTGTCCAAGAGCATCTAAAGATTAGTAGTGATATCACTGACTCAGAGTATGAATACCCTCATGTATTAAATCTATATTTATTGATTGATGTGTACTTCATGTTAAGCAATCTTGTAGGGACAGGGGGACCAAAAAAAGTACTGTCACTCAAAGATCTTATATCCAATCCATCTCACAAAATCCAAAGGTTTAGCCAATATGTACCAGGCTTCTCAGAGCAAAGAGATAGATGTTTTCAGGGGACTGAATCACATAAGAAGCCACCTATAATGTATCCATTTTTGTACCATTAAAATTTTTTCTAAGCATCACCTTGGGGGTTCTTAAAAGATGCATTCTTTGGCCAACTTGTCACTAAACCAATCTATCAGAATACAGCCCAGATATGTACTCTGTTGTCAAGAATTGGAAACCAGCAGCAAAGGGATTAAAATAAATTGTCCAAACTCTCTCCTCTCCTCTTTCCATTCCTTTGTCAGCCTTAATCCAAGCCCCTCTGATGCCTCGCCTCCTTCTACTTCACAGAGCTAAAATTGTTGTTCAGTGTGATGTACTAATGATAACCATAATCACACAAATTGCATATTCCACTCGGCACGGTGCCGCACAGAGAATTGATGGCCTTGCGCACGGCAGTCATGTATCAAAGCCGCAGGACCTGTGTAGAATTCAGGAAATGCCAGTGCTCTCCTTCAGTTTATGTTCCCTGTAACCTTGCGGTCTCTCTCAGTTGCTGTACCAGAGAGCAGGTAATCCATCAAAAGGGAAACATCATAAACTACCCTTCTCCCCTCCAAAGTACCTTTTATTTCCTCCACCGTCTGATTTCAAAATTGAAGTGGAAAGAGTTTTGAGATAGTGTGGAATTCTCGGGGCTCTCAGAATCCTGGCCCCAGAGTTTTGGTCCTCTGCTTGTCCCGACTGAGTTTATCTTTTTGAGGAGATCTCCTCTCAAGACCCTGGATTGCTCTAGAGAGCAATCCCGAATTCCACAGAAATTGCATTGCAGGTAACGATGCTTCTATATCGGGTTGTCAAGCAGTCTGGTCCCACTCACAGTGCCTGACAAGACCTGTGCTCCAGTCTGAATGTGCCAGAACCTTTGCACCGTTTCTTTATATATGTGAGTGTGGGAATGTGTGTATGTGATGTTTTCTTTATGCTTTAGTAAGGGAAACAATAAGGTCCTAAAAAGACATACAGGAAAAAAAGGGGGGGGGGGGCGGAATCTGGCATGAAAATCAACTTGCATTGTTCTTAGCAGTTTGGAGCAAGAACAAACTTCATTATTTATGCAGTTATTTTTGTCACTTCTCAGTGACCCTCAGAGCAGGATCATCACTGCCCCAGGGAGATAGAGTTTTGTAGTTTTTGAAGGCAACAGAGACCCTTATCATAAGTTTATTAAGATATAAAGCCCAACTATTTACTGGAAGTATTTCCATTTTTATGCATATTGAATCTTCTAATAGACTGTCTCATGTTCTTTGCTCATTTTAATTCAATATTCTATCACTTTCATTTTCTAGATCATTCTCAAAGAAAGTGAAATTATTATGTTACGCTTGATGTATAACAATCAAAATGCACGTTGAACACTCATGTACGAACATACCTTCAGTCTACTATTTGTGGACCCAAGATTGGGGGTTTTTGTTTGTTTGTTTTATGCAGAAATAATTGACATATATCTCTGTATAAGGTGGTTAGCATGATGGTCTAATTTATATATATTGTGAAATGATTACTATGATAGGTTCAGCTAACATCCATCTTCTCATATGGATATGATAAAAAGAAAAGAAGGTTAAAAAAAGGAAAAAAAATATCTTTGTGGGGAGAACTCTGCAGATTTATACTTTTAACAACTTTCCTGTAGATCATACAGTGGGGTTAGCTATAGTCATCATAGTGTCCCTTACATCCATAGTAGTTCTTTACCTTATACCTGGAAGTTTGTACCTTTTGACCACCTTCTTCCAATTCCCCTTCCCCCCACCCCTCTGGTAACCACAAGTCCTAATCTCTTTTTCTCTAAGTTTTTTTTTTTTTTGGTATTGTTTTTATTTATTTTTTTATTTATTTTTAATTTTATTTATTTTTGGGAGAGACAGACAGAGTGCATGCAGGCAAGGGGCAGAGAGAGAGGGAGACATGGAATCCAAATCAGGCTCCAGACTCTGAGCTGTCACCACAGAGCCCAACATGGGGCTCAAACCCACAGACCGCGAGAGCATGACCTGAGCCAAAGTCAGATACTTAACCGAACGAGCCACTCAGGTGCCCCATTGGCTTTGTTTTTAGAGTCTCCATATAACTGAAATCATACAGTATTTGTCTTTCTTTGTCCGACTTATTTCACTTAACATAATGCCTTTAAGGCCCATCCATGTTGTTGCAAATAGTAAGATATATATGTGTGACAACTTCTTTATCTGTTCATCCATTGATGGACACAGGTTGTTTCTATGTGGTGGCTATTATAAATAATGCTCCTGCTGTGAAGATAGGGATGCAGATAACTTTCTAAGTTAGTGTTTTTTGTTTCCTTTGGGCATTCCCTAGAGTGAAATTGCTGGATCATATGGTAGTTCCGTTTTTACCTTTTTGAGGATCCTCTATACTGTTTACTATAGTGGCTGTACCAATTTACAGTCTAATCAACAGTGCATAAGGGTTCCTTTTGATCCACAGTCACACCAATATTTGTTATCTCTTGTGTTTTTGGTGATGGCCATTCTAATAGGCATGAAATTATATCATATGGTTTTCATTTGCATGTCCTTAATGACTAGTCATGCTGAGAATCCAAACATTGATTAAATAGATGATTTGTCAAAATGGATGAAGTCCTCATCCCAGTGTCCCTCACATAAGAATGTCAATGACACCCTTTTATATGAAAGCAATGTGAACTAAGGAAAATTTTAGCTTATTATGGAAACAAATGTACTAATCAACTCAGTGAGAGGACACTAACTTATAGTCAACTGTTGATTCTACACTATATGTAATTTACACAAAAGGTATACAGAATATTTCAAAATGAATGTTGGCACATTTTTCTTCCAGTAGAAACTAATCATCACTCCTTTTGAAGGACACCAGTGACCCTCCAAATAGCAATTCCTTTATTCCCTATCCAGAGGTAACTCATGACATTTTTTAATAGTTTTATCACATATATCTGTATTCCTAAGGAACAGTATTTTATTTTATATGTTTATTAACTTTTTTATAAATAAAACCATGCACTCATTTTTCCATTTACTTTGTTTACTTAACATAATTTGTGACATTCATTTAGTTGATACAGTAAGCTGTATTTTCACTGCTGAATACTAATTTGCTGTACAACTATCACATTTTTAATTCAATTTTTAGCGAGTGGATATTTGAAGTGCACCCAGTTTTCTTTCATTTTGCTATTAAAACATTGCTTAGTTCTTTTCATTGGACATTGTTCAACGTAAACAAAACCTAGATTTTAATGAACTGTTACTCCTCAAAGGAATCAAATACACCATACAACATTCATTGTTTGATTCCACTTAGGAAGTAGGCCATGGATGTCTCATTAGCTTTATTTATGATTGGTGGAACTTTCATGGGGTTTGTGAGGCAGGTCCCATTAGTTTTCTGCCCCCATTTCTGCAAATCTGGACCTACCTTCTCATTCTCCACCATTATCCCTGCTTCCCCCAACAATTCCCAACGTGATGAAAAAAAAAAAAACTTTATTTCATTTCAGAAATGAGAGCATTCCCTGGCAATCGTAAAGAAAACAGTAAGGAATTCTGTATTCTCTGTTTCCTGCTTATTAATACATATTGAGTATATTAAGATATGTACTTGAAATATTTGCGAAACTTGGCGAATTTCTGCTTAGAAAACTTTTGTCAATGTAAGTTTCTCAGCACCAAGTGTCCGTTTCTGATTTATTAAGCTCCTGCTCTTCTCTTGGGCGTCTGTTGCATCTCCATGTGGCTCATCTGCTTTTTCCCCCTTGGCTACTGAGCTTTACGGACCATTTCAGGAGTTTTATTACTACTGCAAGGATGGAACATATTGCTTTATCAGTCAGGCTCTCAGTCAGACAACACTATTACTTGTCTAGTCCCTGCACTACTGAATCTCACAGATGAGGTGGTAATAGGATGCTCTCCATTCTCCTCCAACCACATTTCACCAGGAAGACATAAAGTCCTTACATCTGAGCATTTCATAGATAGTTTTATTTACCCTGATCTTAATGATTCATAAAAGGATGTGGAATTTGCTTACTGGTTATCAATCCTGCCTTCTCGACTATGTATTCTTAATCAAATTAGTTAACGTAATGCTGCTTCAAAATGCTTATCTGGAAAGTGGGCTCTAAAACAATACTACATCAATACTGTTAGTTTTTGCTAAGAGCTACTCAACTATGCCATTGTGCTGAGAAAGCAGCCAGAGATTAACTTCACCAAATGGGCACAGCTGTGTTTCAATAAAACTTTATTTACAAAAGCAGGTGATGGATCAGATTTGGCTCACAAGCCATAGTTTGCTGTCTCTTAATCTAACCGACCTAGTATGTGAAACACTGAAGAGCTTATAAAGAACTTCAATTGTTAGTATGATTTATTCCTAGATTCATGAGTCTTCTATTTTCATTTTCTTCTTTGAAGTTTGCAGTATGTTAGTGAAATGAGAATTATTATGAGGCATACACCTCCAAATATCAAGAAATCAACATAAAATGCCTATCTGTTACACCATAAGTTGTAGTATTTGTGGTTGAGAAACTACAAAGTTTTCATTGTATAAGAAAACCAAAATAACAAAATATTTCCAGATTGTTTGCCTTCCAAAAGCTCTTAAATAATATAGCTTATTTAGATGATTGATTTAGATACACTGCTCGTACATTCAAAGCATGACATTATAAATCACATCTTTTCATTTGAAAGGAGTAAATGATATTCATATTTTAATGTGATTTATTATTTTGAGGTTGAACACAATGTGACTTTAATCTGTAAAGTGTGAAGGTGTATTAGAATGTGTTATTAAAGTCATGAAAGTTGGCCATAGCTATTATTTGATTCTTTAAAAAACAACAACAGTATTTTTTAGATGCTCTAAATTAATATTGATTTTAAAGCTGTGAAACCATAGGCCATTATAAGACACACTATATTGATGGATCCATCTGGTAACAAGTTTGCCCTTTCATTACTAAGAAGCATTTTTGGGGAAAAGAACTAGTTTTACTGCTTTGTCCTTCTTCATGACAAGAATTGGGTGTAGATTTAGGGAAAGAAAATCACCTAGGAAATGTTGAAAATCTACAAACATATTTGGAGAAAATAAAAACTGGTCATCTCATTAAAACTATTTTTTTTTACATCTTCATGGTAATTACTACCGTTTCAGATAAGTTACCTCTTACTAGTTCACTTGTATTTGCATTCAATCTCCAAATATCCCTTCTTCACCTACTTATTTAGTTTTTGTAATCATATTTACCACAGATCATGTGTATTTTTTGTTTTCTTGGTATTCGTAACCTGTGGTATTAGATTTTGATTTATTTTCTAATTTTTTGAGGTATAATTGACATTTAATATTACATTAGTTTCAGGTGTACAACATAATGTTTCAATAATTGTATCTACTCTAAAATGATCACCACAATAAGTCTAACTTATTCACCTCTAACATTGTTATATTTTTTTTCCTGTGATGAGAGCTTTTGAGATCTGATCTCTAAGAAACTTTCAAATATGCAATGCAGTATTATTAAATATAGTTACTATGCTGTACATTACATCCCTAGGACTTGTTTATTTTATAACTAGAATTTTGCACATTTCGACCACTTTCACCTAATGTGCCCACCCCCTGCCTCTGGCAATCACTAATTTGTTCTCTGTATTTATAAGTTCAAAGGGTTTTTGTTTTTGTTTTGTTCTGTTTTTAGATTCCACATATAAGTGAGATTATATGATATTTATCTTTTTCTGTCTGATTTATTTCACTCAGCCTAATACTCTTGAGGTCTATCCATGTTGTTGCCAACAGTGAAATTTCATTTTTTATAGCTGAGTAATATTTCAACATATATATTTTAAATTATATTTTATAATATATAAAATTATATTAGATATATAATATAAGATACATAAGAATATAACATATATATTAGGTATATATAAAATCACATTTTCTTTATGTATTCATCCATCCATGGACACAGGCTGGTTCCATGTCTTGGCTATTGTAAATAATGCAGCAATAAACATGGGAGTATAGATATCTTTTTGATGGTAGTGCTTTGATTTCTTTTGGAGAAATACCCAAAATTGGAGTTTGTGAATCATAGATTTATCTTTAATTTATTGAGAAACCTCCATACTGTTTCCCATAGGGGCTGCACTAATCCACATTCCCACCAACAGTACGTAAGACTTCCCTCCTCTCCATATCCTTGCCAAAAGTCATTATTTCTTATATTTTTTAAAGTTTATTTATTAATATGAGATAGGGAGATCACAAACAGGGAAGGGGCAGAGAGAGAGAAAGAGAGAATCTCTCTCTGCACTGTCAGTGCAGAGCCTGAC
The DNA here is from genome assembly GCF_016509475.1 of Prionailurus bengalensis. Taxonomy (NCBI): domain Eukaryota; kingdom Metazoa; phylum Chordata; class Mammalia; order Carnivora; family Felidae; genus Prionailurus; species Prionailurus bengalensis. The sequence continues at coordinate 53,767,718 of NC_057350.1, forward strand.
TTGGGGCCTGAACTCATGAACCATGAGATCATGACCTGAGATGAAATCAAGAGTCAGATGTTCAACTTACTGAGCCACCCAGGCTCCCCTCTTGTTTTTTTTTTTATAATAACCATATTAGCAGATGTGAGGTAGTATCTCATTGCGGTTTTGATTTGCATTTCCCTGATGACTGGTGATGTTAAGCATCTTCACATTGGCCATCTGTATATCTTCTTAGGGAAAGTGTCTATTCAGATCTTCTGCCTATTTTTAAAATGAGATTATTATTTGTTGTTGTTGTTGTTGTTGTTTGAGTTGTTCAAGTTTTTTATATTTTTGGGATTAACCCTTTAACAGATATATCATTTGCAAATATTTTCTCTCATTCAGTATAGTGCCTTTTCGTTTTGTTGATGGTTTTCTTTGTGGGGCAGAAGCTTTTTAGTTCAATGGAGTTCCACTTGTTTATTTTTGTTTTTGTTGCCTTTGCTTTTGGTGTCAAATCCAAAAGCATACTGCCAAGATTGACATCAAGGAGATTCCTGCCTATGTTTTCTTCTAGGAATTTTATGGTTTCAGTCTTAACATTCCCCTTTAATTCATTTTGAGTTGATTTTTGTGTATGCTCTCAGAGAGTGGTCCAGTTTGTATTCCTATTTATTTATTTGTTTATTCTTAATTTTCACAATGCCTATTATACAAATGATTTTGAGTGACTTACAACTCTGTTTTTTAATTTTTCTATTGAGATATAATGATATCTAAACTGTGTAAGCTTAAGGTGCACAATGTGTGGTTATATTTATGTTTTGCAATAAGATTACCATTGCAATGTTAGCCAACACTTTCATCACATCACATAATTATCACTTGTTTTTCTACTGTTTTTTAAAACAAACTCTTATTAGATATCATGCCACCCAGGCCATTTGCTTGTAAAATTAAATGTAGGAGAAAGATAGAAAGAGAGATAATCCTTCTAGAAACTTGGCCGCAATGATTACTACATTTGAACACTCAAGAAATGCCAAGTTCTACAGAATAGATGCATTCTCTTAGAATTATATACTAGGGGAACTTTGACAGGTGTTTTTCAGAAGATTAAAATGTGTCCATCTTTTAACTCTTTTTTACTAGGTATTACTAAAAGTCAAGAAAAAGTAGAAGAACATAATTCAGTGCACTGTGAACTCAACTAAGAAAGTCTAGATATATTTTCTGCTTATCTGAAATGAGTCAAGAATAGGACTTAGAAAATAAAACAAGATGGCAGCACCTGGATAGCTCAGTTGGTTGAGTGTCAGACTTCTGCTCAGTTCATGGTCTCATGGTTTATGAGTTCGAGCCCTGCATCAGGTTTTCTGCTATCAGAGCAGAGCCCCATTTGGATCCTATGTCCCTCTCTTCTCTCTCTGCCCCTCTCCAGCTCACAGTCCCTCTCAAAAATAAATAAACATTTTTTAAAAAACAAAAGAGAACAAGATAAATGAATGGATAATAGTCTTTTAGCTTTTACCTAATATATGTAAGTCATAAATTCTTTCCTGTATATTAATGATGAATACCTTGCCAAATGTGGTTAATTTATTATCACTGTATGATTATAAGAGTCTTTCCTCTTTTTTATCCTATTTTATCCTCTTTTTATCCTATGATAAAAATCCAGGATTATCTGCTTGTAACACAGTGACTAAAACTATTAAATTTATACCCACTAAATACGTTTAAAGTTTTTTGTGTGTAATGCCAGGAGCTCTTGAAAATGAAACCAGAGTCTAAATTTTCTCAGCTAAAGTATCTTCTGTGTCATGGGAGAATATTTTCTCAAAGATTTGGGGAAGATTTTTATCATAAGCCAATCCTTCAGATTTATTTTAGGAGTTCCAATTCATGAGGCTATGCAGTGTGTCTATCACATAAATTTATTTATTTGTCTGGGATGATTCTAGATTAAAGTAAAATTTTTTATACCCAAACAATAACATTTTTTTATTAAAATGGCCTGCTGAAAAAGCACATTTTTTTACCACACTGTGAAGGGTCTGAGATCCAGCTTCTCTTTGTTTGTGTCCTTTAAAATAACAAGCCCTTTGTCTGGTTAATGGCACACAAAGATCTAGTCATCAATGAACTTTACACATCATCCTTGTTGCAACTTTACTCCCAGGGACAGGGTCAACAACTCTTAAATTTAGCAGGTGTCATTGGGCAGTTGAGCTCAACAATCGCAGGAAATGTACTTGAAAGGGAGTTGAACTGGACTTTTCTATTTTATCTCTAAAGAAACAACCATTATGTACCATTTCCCCTTTTCAACAGGGCAATGATACTGTCTTCTGTGAGTGCTGTGTTGGCATCTCTTGTCCCCACAATTTATGGTACAATTTTTAGTAGCTCGTGTCATCTAGCTGGACATTATATAAGTACTGTTAATTTAACTTACTTCTATAGAATTATTTTTCTGCTTACCTAGTAGATTCCTTCTATTTTGTATTTTCTTCTTTGTCATCTTTTCGATTTTTTGTGGCATTAAATGAGGCCTGCTCGGGCAAATTATAGTGAAGGACCTATTCCTTCAGTCTTCACTTATCCTTTCCACCCTTTCATTAATGTCAGCAAGCTGGCATTTACTCTACACTTAGTAGGGGCCACCTCTGTGTTCTAAGTGCTTTACAGACACTAACTGCTTTAATTTGAACAATTCTAGATGGTAGTTCTATTTAGATCACCTTTTCATAGATAGGCAAAAAAAAAGTTAGTTTAAGGTGATGTATCAAGTGTGAGAGCCAGAATTCCAACCCAGCCTGCCTAATTTCAGAGCCTGCTCTAAAACCATTAAACTGTTTTATCTCTCAGTCATTCAGAACCAGGTCAAATACCTGATTCCATTACTCACTAGTTGTTGGATTCCAGTCAGGTCATACGAACTAATTAAGCTTTCCTTTCTTCATTTCTAAAAAGGCGCCCAATATTCTCATCAAAAAGTTGCTTATTGGCATTTGATAGGGACATACATATAACAACCACTTGCAAAATTAGAGCATAGCTATCGTTCAAGGAAATACATAAGAAAAACAAGAAAGTTTGAAAAATTGTAATGGCTGAGGAATGACTGCCTCATCATTCAAAGACGAGAAGAGTAATGGAATAAAAGGTACACATTTCCTAAGTACCTGTTCTATGTATGAAATAACAGACTCAAAGGTAGCAAAACAGATGATTCCTAAAATAATAAATAGGTGATTTTCTCCTAGTTTTCCTGAAAAGAACAAATAATTGATATTCAACCAATTATGCACATATGTCAGTATGTAAAAATACTTATATTGGTGTGAAATATAAACACGCAAAATTGAAATATACTATCTTGGGAAAGCTCATTGAGGTGGCACTATTGGGCGCTTGGAGTCAGATGTCATCAAGCTTTGAGAGTTCTACAGAGCAGAGGGGTACCATTAGGTGAGGGGAAGGAAGAAGGGCATGTGGATATAAATGACAGGCAGATTGAATTAGAAGCTTGAATACAGGAGGGATGCCTGAATGGCTCAGTTGATTAAGCATCTGACTTCAGCTCAGGTCATGATCTCGTGGTTCATGGGTTTGAGCCCTGTATCAGGCTCTGTGCTGACAGATCAGAGCCTGGAGCCTATTTCAGATTCTGTGTCTCCCTCTCTCTCTGCCCCTCCCTCACTCACAATCTCTCTCTTTTGCTTTGTTTCTCTCTCTCTCTCTCTCTCTCTCTCTCTCTCTCTCTGTCTCTTTCTCTGTGTGTCTCTCTCTCCCTCCCTCTCTCTGTCTCAAAAATAGATAAACATTAAAAAAAAGTCTTTTAATTAAAAAAAAAAGAAGCTTGAATACAGGAAACATGTTGAGTAGGGCATCCTGGCTGACATGGACAATAACATAAGTGGGTGGGTGATGAGAGAGTGAAATGTATACGGTTTTCCAGAGGGTATTTTAAATCTCAGATTTGTTGTAATGGACTGTTAGGCAATATTCAAGTATGTTAAAATCCTTTTTACAAGCATCATTTTTAAAGTTTTTAAAATTTATTTTGAAAGAGAGAGCACGAGTGGGGTAGGGGTAGAGAGGGAAAAAGAATTCCAAACAGGCTGTCAGCACAGAGCCCGACATGGGGCTCGAACTCAGGAACCTCCAGCCAATGACCTGAGCCAAGATCAAGAGTCCAGGGCTCAACAGATTGAGCCACCCAGGTGCCCCAAACATCGTTTTTAAATTGAGGCTATTAAATAGCAGAGAAGTAGTGAACAAAACTTTACCATGTAGATTTATCTTTGATTGAAAAGAGATGAAACTACTCAAGTTAGTTTGTAATTTGGTGATGAAAGTGGGCTTTCAAAACAAAAATAACAAGTTTACACCCTGACTTCATTCAAAGGGAAAAAGAGATGCGTCATGACATATTCTGAGCTATTTCTATTTTTAATCTGCATGTGAAAGTTCCAAAAATAAGTGACATCCTTAAACCTAGTGGTGACATTTTCTTTTAGAAAACTTCTTAATGATTGAAGATCAGAGTCTCCAAGCAGTATCATGTAAAAGAGTTTGCAACAACAAAGTATTATCACCATTATTAAGGATAATTCCCACATGTCTGTAGTATTTGTTACTTCAGATCATTTCCTTAAATATCATTCATCAAAACTCACAACATCATTTCTATGTCTATAATCTATTATCTGTCATTTACATCTATAATCTCTTATCTATATATAATCTTCTAGATCTTATTTATAATATAGATTTTATTATTCCCATTTTAAAGGAGAAAAAAAAAACCAAGGCTTAGCAAAAGCAAGTGATTTATTTCAAGGAAAAGGATATATGGTTGAACATAGTGCTAGGCATATGACTTTAGTATGTAGTACTCTTGAGTTCAGATTTCCGGAACACTACAGTTGTCTTTCAGTCAGTACCTATGTTTGCCGAATTCATAAATTTTCAGTTTTTGGAAGCAAAGTAAGTCATTACATATATATTTACTTTAAGCAGAAAGGATGTTAAATTTAAATTAAGCATTGAATGGCACTGATTGATTTCAAATGAAAACATCATAACTTGTACTTAGATGCTTCTATTTAAAAAAAAAAAACCTTCCGTTCCTCCTGTTTATTATCATGTTGTTGTTTGTAAAATAATAATGCTAGAGATCAAGGGAGAAAAATGAGTTTCCTCTCTCTTACCAATAACTTGTAGTAATGGAAATACAGAAGATTACCCTGTGATAGTTAAATTAGAAAAATCAATGAACCTAATGAATGAGCTGTCTGATTTCAAATGGTTTCTGGCTAATGGCCTTATAAACTCCCATAAAATTATCTATGAGATTCAGAAAAAAGATGTAAATTCACAAGACCTACATATGAAGGCTCTCATATAATATGTTACTGGTAGATGGGAAGAATTTCTACTAAATATAAGATAGGAGGACCTAGATGAAGGGTGGGAAGTGGTTTTTCTTTTGTATATTATTCCATGAAATGTAATGACATCCTCCAGCTGAAAGGACATGAGAAAACATAGGATGCTTGGCCTCTTGCTCAGAAAGGCAGGATCTACTTCAATAGAAAACTGCACAGTCACCTACTGCTAAAGGACAGTGATTACAGTTTTTTACATAATGCTCTATACAGCAAGTCAGAATAGATAGTAGAATAAGGAAAATAATCCCACAAAGAACATGAGGCTTGCTAGATGAAGTAAGTGGATGTTAAATGTGAAGATTCCATCTGGAAGCATGCATACTAACCTGCTTTCAAGCTGCCTGGGAAGAGATTTAACCAGCACTCAAATACTCATCTCCAAGTCTGCTTTGCACACACAGGTTTCAACATATTTCCCATTATTAGATAAAAACATCAATATTCAAAACACCAGCAATGAACAAAATGGGAGATCTGAAGGAGAATTGCACCATAAAAGATAGCGTCCCCCATAAACAAACAAATAGACCAAAAAATGAACAACTTACTGATATGAATTATTTCCTGGAATGGCTCATCTACTCTTAACTTCAAAAACTTGGGCAAACGGCTCACTATTCTAGGCCTCCGTTTTCTCATCTGTAAATTGGAGACAATAATTGTTCTACTTCATACATTTGCTCTTAGGATCAAAGGTGCTAACACACATGGAGTGTGTGGAGTCATCACAAACCCTCAATACAAGCTTCTCTTGCTCCCCTGCTCCTCTCCCCCACATCATTCTCATGAGACAACAAAGTAGAAAACTTTTTATGATATTCCACATGATACTAAAAGATGTAGCCACTCTAAAAAAGCAGGGATCTATAAGAAGCAGCTGTGATAGAAAGATAACAGAGTAACATGCAAAGAGAAGAGGTTAAGTAAATCTAGATAAGTAAAAGTTGAAGGAAGTTTCATATTGTCTTGGCAGAATTACAATAATCCAGCAAGATAGTAAAGAGAAAAGTTACTAACGTGGAAAGTGATGCAGATATTAAACATCAATTCAATTTATATTGAACTGTATCGAATATGTACTATGAGCCAGGCACGTACCAAACTTGGAATAAAGTGGAAAAAAATGGTCTATTAGAGATAGTTACTACCTTCAAGGAAATCTCTCTCTCTCTCTCTCTCTCTCTCTCTCCTTCTCTCTCTCTCTCTCTCTCTCTCTCTCTCTCTCCCTCTCCCTCTCTCCCTCTCCCTCTCCCTCTCTCTTTCTGTGTGTGTGTGTGTGTGTGTGTGTGTGTGTGTGTGTCTTTCTCTCCTTCTCTCCTTTAATATACCTACCTAGGTAGAGGTAGAGTGATTGATTCAGTGGTGGCCAAAGACTCAGGCCACCTCTGTTAGTTCCAAACAGAGGAAATTGCAGAGGCTATAAGGAAAAAAACATATTTCTCACTATTCTTGAACCTGAGAAAATTCAAGGCTGGATTTTTAACCACAAAGAGAGAAGCTTTCTGAGCATGAAGCCAACAAGGGATGGAGGAAAACAAACCCAAAGAAACAAACAAAAACAAACAAGGTATCCCAGATAACATCATTTGAGTTTCTAGCTCAGTCGTGCCTGAGCTACTCCAGACCTTTTCAGTTACATGAAACCATCCATATATTTGCTTTCTGCTGAAGCCAGTTTGCATTGCTGTTTTTTTTTTCTTTTTGCCATTGGCAACTAAAAGAGTGATAGTGATGCACCATAGTTCTGTAGACACAAACATCATTAAAGGGACAAATGAAAGGTCTGATGTAAAATATAAACAAACCAGTTTTAAAAATCCACATGCAGGGGCACCTGGGTGGCTCAGTTGGTTAAGTGTCTGACTTCAGCTCAGCTCATGAGCTCGTGATCCATGAGTTCCAGCCCCGCTTCTGGCTCTGTGCTGACAGCTGAGCCTGGAGCTTGCTTTAGATTCTGTGTCTCCCTCTCTCTCTGCTCCTCCCCCACTCACACTCCCTCTCTCTCTCAAAAGTGAACAATAAAAAAATTTTTTCAATCCACATGCAGAAAAATGCAAACATTTTACAGACTATGAATATGTGGTAAGATTGAATTCAGAATGTTATGATTCTTTAAAAGTAATCCAAAATTGCTATGTATTCCCTATCCACCAAGCATTATTTATTTAAGAGAAATCTTGGAAATTTTCTTCAAACTTTGAGAAGGAAGACTTCAGATTGGGGCCAATTTATCAAGATTTATTTATCTCAAAGTGCATGCATCCTTCTGAGTCTAACTGGTTCATTCTCTAGCAAGCTACATTTCTCCACTCTCTAACATGCTGGCTTTCCCCTTGGGAAATGCTTTAAAATATGTACGTATCCCTGCCTCCAGAACCATTTGAACACTACTGGATTGTGACACTTTAAGACCATGAGTGCAGACCAGGCTGTGTACAATTGGTTGGTACAAACGGTTTCAAGTGTTCAATGGGCTTAAAGTTTAAAGAAAAATAATAAGTTGATGACGTCCATAAACAGGGGGAGTGAAACTCCATGAAAAGAATTTGAAAGTATAGGATATCTGTCTCCTAAACACTGAATTTTTACATTGGTGATCCATTATTTTGAACCTTGTAAGTCCTCTAATAAAATGCAAATAATCTGGGGAGACACAGCCATTCAATTGAGTACAAACAAAAGACTGGTACATACACCAGACACTTTGCTGGGCTCTGGGGAAAAGGACTTGGGAGAAAGGGAGCCGGAGGGAGAGGGGCTTGGTTTGGCAGACAGGTTAGTTCAAATCAGCTGTTAGTTAAATTCCACTGGCCAGGGCACCGGATTGAGGTTAGAATGAGACCAACCAGGACATCGGGCCCAAGACAGAGGGGAAAGATCATTTAAAGCAAGGGAAAGTAACCCATCGATAACAGGGTTTTGCTGAGAGCTGGTTTGACATAGTAAAAAATGATTCTTCAAGGCTTTATGAGTCAAAGCATAATGCACTTCTTTCCTGTGATATATTGAGGAAAATTTTCCAACACAAATTTCTCCTCATGTGATTCTGTCTTTGTGTAAGGAGAGCCCTCCATGTCACCTACTTTTCTTTTCATTTATCTTGCAAATATGTATTAGGCACTGCTATATGCAAATCAAAATATGCTGGCTTTACAGACAAAGATACAGGGTCAGGCAACTTTCATTGCCAAATAGCAAAATAGGGTTGAAAAACGTGCTTTGGGTACACATGGCTTGGATAGAATGATTCCTCTGGTCAACTCAGCTTTCATTCACAACGCAACTGTTTATATTAAACCAAAACTCTTATTTACTCTATTTATTCATTATTATAGATCCAACCAAGGTTAAACTTCAAAAAGTTTCAGTATATTCTCGATCAGTCTTAAATATTTTTTAAATGTAAAAACTATTTTGTCAGTGATAGTTATCAATTCCATTTTGCAGCCTGTACCAGATCTCCTAATCTTGAGATTTTTATAGATGAAAAAACACTAATGCTTATTAACTGCCTACGGAGGGCCAGGCAGTGTGCTTCTGGGGGCTTTTATAGATTTCTTTCACAATATGCTTTATGTTTTCCTATCTTTGAAAATATTATTCTGATGTTAGCAAATATGAAATATGACATATTCCACAAATTTGTCATTAGTTCTCACTTTTCTTGTTCAACATGGAATTAAAAGAGAAAACATCAAGGGTAGCATTCCCGTAAACTTGGTATTAAGTAATACTTTTTAAGAAGCCCTTTTCAATGTGTCAGTCTTTTGAAATGTCCTTAAAGCTGTATTTTTGAACTTTTATTACTTTAATTATAAAATAATCCATGATTATTGTATAAAAGTTAGAAAAAATAGGTAAAATTATAAATATATATGGATAAAAACAGATACAAAGAGAATTTTATATTATATGTGTGTGTGTCTATACACACACACACACACACACACACACACACACACACACACACACATATATATATATATATATATATATACGTTTGTCTATCCCTATCGATGTTTCTCTCTCCACTTGAAAGCAAAAAGCCTTATACCCACCCCATGCTTATCATTGTCTTTTTGCCTCCTTAGCCAATTTCTAAAACAACTCTATCTAGAGTTAGAAGATCTGTTGTACTCTTCAGGCTACAATTAGGTCATATTAGCTTCAGTTGCTTTCTTTTTTTAAATTTTTTTAATGTTTATTTATTTTTGAGACAGAGAGAGACAAAGCATGAGGGGGGAGGGACAGAGAAAGAGGGAGACACAGAATCTGAAGCAGGCTCCAGGCCTTGAGCTGTCAGCACAGAGCCCGACGTGGGGCTCGAACTCACGTACCGTGAGATCATGACCTGAGCCAAGGTCAGACACTCAACTGACTGAACCACCCAGGCGCCCCTTCAGTTGCTTTCTAACTAGGTGAGGGATTGGTCCAGTTGCTGAGACCAATTGTCTTAAAACCCAATTCTTCATGTATCCCCCAGGTAAGAGGTTCTTCCTCTTCTGGCATCATAAACTCCTCTCCTAGTACACTTGTCACTACTAGGTCCCTTTTGATAATTCTGTTCAGGTACAGCTAATTGGTAGATGAAATATTCAAGCAAAGTCTGGAAAATTCCACCCTAAGAGACATCCATTCTCCAGACAATCAGAGCTGAGCAGAGTGACCCAAAGTCCAACTGTTGCACTCCAAGCCAGTGTGAACCTGACAGCCCGATTCTCCATCATCCTCGTTCCATTACTGCTCCACCAACTTTAGGACAGGTTGTGCTGTGATACCCTGATGCCATGGTGCGTCCTGGTACTGCTGCCACTGCCATCCATTCAAAGTTTTCTGCAAATGCCACGTATTCTGTCAGGCAGTGGAGATGCACAGATTAAAAAGATGTGGCTTCTGTTCTCAAGGAGCTAGATCCCGGAAGCAGATAAATAGGCACTACGGTACCGTAATAGAGCAGTACGATAAGTTTATCCAAGATTTTAAGCATTTATTAGGAGTGTTGGCGAATATTGCCACCACCCTAACATACACTGGCCGTTCCAAAGACAGGCCCAAGTGTAGACTTTCCAGCTCATTAAATTGGTTCTGCCTTCTCACTAAGACTGTTATTCTAAAAGGTATTCTAGCCTCACCACGAGCTCAGTATTGGGCAGAATTGATTTCTAGGGTTGTGTTTGGAGTAGGGACCACAGGGAACCTCACAGTACCCCAATTCTCTCATTTCTCAGGATTTCTGCATCGTGTTTCAGTGTAACATTTCTCAGAATGTGTGTGGGATGTCGACGTGATGGCAGTTACCACTGATTGTGAGCAAAATTTTAGATTGTTTGAGGTCAGGGCATCAAAGTAAATAACTTTCTTTTTCTTTTATCCATCAATACTTCTGATCACTTAAAAAGAAAAATCTCTGGTCTGTGCCTGTATGTATGTGATACCACTCCAATTAACATCAGAAAATGAGAGAAGTTTCAGAGCAATTGACAAGTAAGTATGACTTACTAGTATTAAATTACATTTTCTACTGTGTTCTTTTTGCATGCTTACCTCTTACTATATGGCAGTAATGCTGAGGTTTTTTATCGAAGTGTCAGTGATATGTTACCTTTGCAATAAATTAATTTTAATTTTAAATGTGTATACATGCATACAATGGAATGCCATCCAGTAATGAAAAAAGAATAAACAACTGGTACATGCAGAATTATTGATGAGCACATTATATTGTGTGAGAGAAACCAGATACAAAAGAAAAATACTGTAGGGTTCTTTTTATAGAGAACTTTGTAAGTGGCAAAACTCATATAACATGAAAAAAAATCAATAGTGTTTACTATGAGAGAGAAAGAATTTACTGTAGAGGGGCATGAGGAGACTCTGTAGGGTGTTAGAAACCTTCTGTATCTTGACTTGGTAGTGCTTAAATAGGTGTATATAAGTTGGTCAAAACTCATACAACTATATATTTAAAATTCATGTATTTTTTGGAACATTCTAACTCAGAAAGAGTGTGTGTGTGTGTGTGTGTGTGTGTGTGTGTGTGTGTGTGTGTTGGGTGAAAAGAATAGATGTGCTGTATTGAGTTATGCCAATTTGAGCAAGACTAGAAGTTGCCTCTCCCAGAACCTCCTTCCCTGTGTGGCCGACAGGTCCCTGTGCAATTTCCGGAAGGAGCTGTGAAGCAGAAATCCTCATTCTCCAGAGGCAGCTATGGTTAGATATCATGTCAGTCCACAATACAGGAGCCCAGTGGGTCCCATATGTCTTTGCTCTTCTTTGCTCCGTATCCAGCTCCTCTTCCTGACCCTGTTAACCAATAGTAGCCCCAAGTCCACCACTGGACACTTAGTTGTGTAGCCACAGAACTGGCAGCTGTTTCCATAGACACACCACAAACCTCCCCTCTAAGGTCTTACTTCAGACGCAAATATATGTGGCTTCTCAGATGTTCCCACTATACTGTTGCCAGATAAAATACAGGACACTCAGTTCAATTTATCTTTAAGCAAACAATGGAAGAAATTGTAGTATGTTTCATACATGGCATGGGACATACTTATACTAAAAATCATGTGTTATTGATCTGAAATTCAAATTTAACTCTATGATCTGTGTTTTTAGTTGTGAAATCTGGCAACCTTGTCCTGCAATTCTGGTTGTGTACGTGTACCCGTGTGTCTGCTGGAATAATTGGTGCTCCTCCCTCCTCATTTTAGACCTTTACTTTCCTGGATTGTTGCACATGAGTGTAAGGTCTAAGTAATAGAATTAATGATTCTAATTAATGTCATTAAGTCCCTAATTCACTTAATTGTGGCTCTGTTTTTCTGGCTGAACTCTAATTGATACAGAGGTCAATTTCAAGGGAAAATTTAATGACATGTATGTGCATAAGAAAGTTAGCTGTGACCAAATTCGATCAATGGCGTAGCTGCTCTAAGATTGCATGTTTCACTTCATTTGCCATTGGAGTGCCCGGGGCACATCTTCTCCATAGAGGACAGCTTGGCATCATGTTTATATAGGTATGTCTCAAATTTGTTTTTTCTCATCTTTTGGCAAGTGATAACTTGCCTTGACTAAGCCCAGAAGAGGCAGCATGTTATAGTTATGGAGAGACCATGCATTTTATCTTTTTTTTCTTTTAAAATGTTGGCATTTTTTTTTCAATATTGACATTCGTATCAATACATAGAAAGAGACATGTTTTAACACCATTGAAACTATATCATACACATTCATTTGGATTCCTCTTATTTCATTAAACATTGAACCATGATTAAGTTTCATGTTTTAAAATTAGTCACAAATATGAATTTCTTTTTTAATGTATTTTTAAAATTTTCTACATTATTTTTTTTTAATTTACATCCAAGTTAGTTAACATATAGTGTAATGATGATTTTAGGAGTAGAATCCAGGGATTCATCACTTACATATAACACACAGTGCTCATCCCAACAAGTGTCCTCCTTAGTGTCCCTTGCCCATTTAGCCCAGCCCTCCAACCACAACCCCTCCAGCAACCTTCACTTTGTTTTTAGTATTTAAGAGTCTCTTAAGATGATGCATTTTAAAGTCTAACCTGCATGGGAGTAAATCTACCTACTACTTAGGTAATCTTGGACACATCTGATAAGCTTGCTTTACAAATCCACAATGTGAGTTTGACAATCCCTACTTTATACAGTTATCATGAGGATTATTTCACATATGTGAAGTCCTGACAGAGCAATGGCCACCAAGTAGACATTTTTCATAGGCTGTTTTATCTTGGTAGAAGAACAACTACTTCCATTTCTATAATATTCAATTTTCCTAATCTAGAGGCTTGCACAAGTCTTGTGTAGAAACCTTTTCATCCCCCTGGCTCCTGGGGAATATATTCAAATTATTGAAGTCTTTCATTTAGTTATGAACTTGCAATGCCCTTTCTTCCCTTGGAAAGCAGGCACACTCCAGCCTGTATTTTAGATCTCAATATATTTGAGCTACATATATCTGAGCCATATTTGATTTTGCTGACATGTTTACATTTCAGGATCATAGAAACTGGTTGTTTCAGATGATTTTAGTTTGTGGTATTTTGTTTAAATCCCTGCAGGAGTGGGAGAACCTTTATGAAAACCCAACTTTTTATTTGTCTTTTAACTTGGCAAGAGAAAGAAAACCAAGTCTGGAAATAATAAAAATTTAGAGCTGATATATTGCTGAAATAAGGAAGGGATGAGTCACAAAAGCCAAAAAAAGAAAAAAAGTTTGAACTGGCTACATATTTAATAACATTAAAGAGTTATTATTTTTAAGTGTGATTATGGTACTATGTTTATGTTAAAGGGAATAATCCTTTTAGAGATTAAAAAGAAAACAAAAATGTTGGAAGGCATTGTTTGATTTCATGGAACATGAATATTTTATCCAGAGTTAGGTGACCGTTGTATAACCAAATAGAGACACTAAGGTTCTTGGCTGCCCTTTGAGAGCTGGAGAGAAGCATTCTGGGTAGAATCGGAGACTGAGTCACTCTGAAAACAGAAGTGATGGCAGAATCAGCCTTGAAATAAGGAGAGACATCACTTTTTGAAAATACTTAGAAAATGTTCCTGATCTTTTCTTTTCTCCTGTGAGCAATCTCCCTCTCCCTAGCTACATTATGAGTCCTGATTCACCCTCTCATCCTAACCTCCAACTTGTCTATCTTCTTAACTCATCACTCCAGATAAAGGCACGAATCTTCTGCTCTTACAACTTTCTGCAAATCTTCAAGAACCATTTCACCTTCTCCAACTCCTGCTTGCTCTGAGTTCTTTTGCAAAGGTTTTCTCCAATAGATCTTAGTGAACACATAGTTATCTTAAACCTCTTTCTCCACCTGTTCTTCTTGTGTTTCCCCTGTCAGTTATTGATTGACCCTCCACCCAGTTCTATCTATTCTCATCCAGAAAAGTGTCTCAGATGCATTCGTTTTACTACTGTTATTATCTTTTTCTGATATATTGTGGTAGTTTCTTAATAGATCACCCCATCATCAATATTTTCCTCCAATGAATCTATCTTTATACTGTTGATGAAGCAATGAAAATGTGCTCTTTCAAAGATGCTATTCCCTGGGGCACCTGGGTGTCTCAGTCGGTTAAGCTTCCAACTTATGCTCAGGTCATGATCCCACAGTTCATGAGTTGGAACCCCGTATTGGGCACTGCACTGACAGTGCGAAGCTTGCCTGGGTTTCTCTTTCTTTCTCCCTCTCTCTGCTCCTCCTCCCCACCTCTCTCTCTCTTACAAAATAAATAAATAAACGTATAAATAAATAAATACATACATACATACATACATACATACATACCTGTTAATACTGTCAGTACTTGGGGCACCTGGGTGGCTCAGTTGGTTAAGCGTCCAACTTCAGCTCAGGTCATGATCTCACCACTCCTGAGTTCAAGCCCCGCATCGGGCTCTATACTGACAGCTCAGAGCCTGGAGCCTGCTTCAGATTCTGTGTCGCCCTCTCTCTCTGCCCCACCCCTGCTTGTGCTTTATCTCTCTCTGTCTTTCAAAAATGAGTAAGTATTTTTAAAAAATATTTTAAAAAATACTGCCAGGGGCACCTGGGTGGCTCAGTCAGTTAAGCATCTGACTTGGGCTCAGGTCCTGATCTCACAGTTTGTGAGTTCAAGCCCCATGTGGGGCTCTGTGCTGACAGCTCAGAGCCTAAAGCCTGCTTCAGATTCTGTGTCTCCCTTGCTCTCTGCCCCTCCCCCGTTCCCTCTCTCTCTCTCTCTCAGAAATAAACATTAAAAGAATTTTTAAAAAAAGAATACTGCCAGCACTACTACTACAAATGTAAAGAGGTAGAAGATTCAAGTACAGATTCCTCAAATTCCTTTTAAAAAAGAGAGAAAAAAGATGTCATTCTCTGTTTATACTTTGTGTAGTTCTTCAGTATACATAGGAAAAATATCTAATTTCCTTACACTAAAATATTTAGATAGGTATTATCTGCTTATCATATATCACACGTGTTTTACCACTATCTCATGAGCTCAGCAGTCTTGCGAGGATGTTTCACTGCTGTAATCCCAACACCTAACAATGTCTGTCATATAGTCATCCCTCAATACATACATATTAAAGGAATAGTAACTGTAAAAATAATAATAATAAAAGCTATTTTTGAGTGTTTATTATGTGTCAGGTCCTACCCTGAATATGTTGATCTCATGGTTCATGAGCTCGAGACTGGCAATGGGCTCAGTGCTGACAGTGCAGAGCCTGCTTGGGAATCTCTCTCTCTCTGTCTCTCAATCTCTCTCTCTCTCTCTCCCCCTCCTGCTTACATTGTCTCTGTCTCTCTCAAAATAAATAAATAAACTTTAAAAATATAAGTGGACATTTATATTAGGCAGAAAAATAAAAGCAGACCCGAGGCAAGAATTTGGGTGCCATATGTGAAGTGATCCCAGAAAGTGCAAGGAGCGAGGGGAAAGTAAAGGAAGGGAGGCAGGAGAGGCAGAACGTGTGTGTTAATGATAGAGTTACCACTATGAGCAACTGAGGGTGAGCCTCACTGACTCTCACATCGAACACACCTCAGAATTTCCAGACCCAAAGGGCCCAGAGCTGGGGATTTTGTCCACAGACCTCAAACTGTTACTGGTTGAGAGGTGCTCCTGGGTCATTACTCCCCAGCACTTTTGTCCTTCCCCACTCACAGGGTCAGATTAATCGCTCGGACACTGAGTCACAAGTGGTCAAGGGAGCAGTAGGTGTAATGGGAACTTTCCACTGAAGCTGCAGGCGGGCTCCAGAGAATGTTTGGGGGATGAGATAGGGCACCAGTTTCATCTGTGACAAACCAGGAAAAGGATCAGTCACCCTTGTTTCTCCAGGAGTCATGCTCATAGACTTATAAACTGACTCTAGGGCCAATTCTATACTTTCTTAAATCTATGGAATCGCTGTAAAGGAAAGTACAGTGGGATTAAGCCTTTTGTCTATATGACACTGGGTTCTCATCACAAATTAAAAATCCAGTAAAAAGTTATTCCTAACACTTCACCTGTTTCTTCAAGATGAATCAACATAGAGATACTAGGCCACACATAAACTTCATAAGTTTGGATTGAGCTTTCTCCAAAGAAAACACGAAGTAATCTATGCCTCATTTTTTCCTCTGTATAGTCTGTAATCTAATCCTTCTTCTCAACAGACTGCCTTTAGTCCCTCTATACAGAATTCTTTGTTCAGTGAGAGATAATTCTGTGACTTAGAAAGTTTTCATGAAGCATAGAAATGAATTTATATGTATAAATATATATTCACATTCTGATGACATCTTCCAAAGCTAACTTTCATCATCTTATAAAACTGAAATAGTATTCTAATTTTCTTCTGTTCATGGCATAAGAAAAATTCCAATGACCATACAGTAAGTCAACAAAGTTGAAATTTGGAATGAAAATCTTCATATAGATCAGCAAGAATAAAATGCTATGACAGTAATATTCATTTTCAAGTTATTACTAAAGACTATAAATAATTTTCAGGGTTTCATAAAGAATAAATGTATACTTTCTTCTGAAAAGTGGAAAATTAGCCCATTGAATATATAATTAATAAGTGATTTAGCTCATTTTCACAAATTACCCACATAATGTGCATTTGAAATAATTACCATTGTCTGACTAGAACTGTGCATTTTCCTTCCTGCTCACTAGTAATTCAATACTCTGTGTAATTATAAAGGCATTTTTCTTTCCTTTTGTGTTTTTTACCTTATCCTTGCCAGCTTTGTTATTTGGCTTTCATTCTTGTAAAAGCAATTATTACAGATATAGATTAACAGCTACAGCATAGTTCCTATCACTATTTGCTAGCCAAGGTTATTCTTCTATAGAGGTAATTAACGTCGAGTGATGGCCATTGAAAACTTGATGGGGAGTTTCCCTTGTCCCTGGATGGCCCGTTATCCAAGCTTTATTAAGAAAATACTATTGATGTAACTCATTCCTATGTAGGGAAACTTAGTGGACTCTGATTTCTGTTGCAAAACCAGAATTGGGCTAAGAGACCCTCTTCTGACCCCGCAGGTAGGATGCAGACCTATGACTCAAGTTCAGATAGTCATATATTTTGAAACTTGAATTAGTCATCGAAAGATGAAGTTTGGGATTCGCTTCCTGTAACATGGACCATGGCAGCAGTGGTGTCTTATTGCAGGGGTGAGCTACTGACACAGATGGAGTAAGTATACTGGTGGTGCCAATGATACTATGTTCACCAGACTATTTTTAGAATGTGGCCCTGACTGGGTTTCCTACTTCCTAAACTCCCCCATTCCTGACTTCAACTCTCAAGACTTCCTTGTTCCTGTGGCGCATTCAATAACCTTCCAACAGTTTATCTTTATGCTTCAATTTATCCTAATCAAAGTTTGTTGCTTATAAACTTGTACCCTAACTGGTACATATATTTTATTATAATGTTAAAATAGTGGTGATTTCTGAAATGTGTACAATTTGTCTCAGTTTTCAAAGTACTTTCACATGCATTATCATATTTTTAGCTTTATTACAACATACTTATATATATGCAATATATTTATTGCAATATAACCGATAAATAAGAATCTGTACATATTTGATGTATACAACTTGATGAACTTGCATTTACTTGGTGATTATGTGATTAGTGATATTAGCACTTTTCATTTACCTGCTGCTGGCCATTTGCATACATGCATAATACCATCACCACAATCAAGGTAATAAATATATCTGACAGTTCCAAAAGTTTCTTTGCTTTTTTTGTGTGTGATAAAAATAACGTAAGACTCACACTTTTTTTTTTAGTTTCTCTTTTTATAAATTAAATTTTAGTTAGTTAACGTACAGTGCAATATTGGTTTCAGGAGAATCCAGTGATTCATCACTTACATACCACATCCAGTGCTCATCACAAGTGCCCTCCTTTGTATCCATCACCCATCTAGCCCACCTCCCAGCGACTTCCCTGTGTCAACCCATAGTTTGTTGTCTATCATTAAGAGTCTCTTGTGGTTTGTTTCCCTGTCTTCTCTTTTCCTGCCCTTCCCATATGTTCATCTGTTTTGTTTCTTAAATTCCACATATGAGTGGAATTTGTCTTTCTCTGATTGACTTATTTCGCTTAGCACAATACATTCTAGCTGCATCCAAGACTTAACCTCTTAACAAGTTTTTAAGTGCACAAGGCTATCATTACCTATAGGCAATATACTATAGAGCAGATATCTAGAGCACATTCATCTTATATAACTAGATTATACTCATTGAACAACTTTCCTTTCCCCTTCCCCCAGTTCCTGGCAACCACTAATCTATTTTCTGCTTCTATGAGTTCAACTATTTTAGATAGCTCATATAAATGGAATCATAGCAGTATTTGTCCTTCTTTAGCTATTTTATTTCACTTAGCATAATATCTTTCAGGTCCATCTATGTTGCTACAAATGATATGATTTACTTTTATTTTATGGCTGAATAATATTTCATTGTATGTATAGTCCACATTTTCTTTATCCATTTGTCTGTCAATGAACATGTAGGTTGTTTCCAAATCTTGACTACTGTGAATTGTTGCAAAAATCTTCTGCACAACAAAGGAACTAATCAACAGAGAGAAAATGTATCATATAGAATGGAAGAAAACATTTGCAAACATATATTTAATAAGAAGTTAACTTCCAGAATATACAAGGAATTCTTACAAATTAACCTATTAACCAGATTTAGAATAACTCAATTAAAAAATGGGCGAAGGACTTGAATAGACATTTCTCCAAGGAAGACAAACAAATGGCTGAGAGGTATATAAAAAGGTGCTCAACATTATTAATCATCAGAAAAACGTAAATCAAAACCACAATGAGATATCACTTCACATCCACTCTACAAAAAAAGATAAGTGTTCATGAAGTTGTGGAGAAGTATGAACCGTTGGCAGGAATGCAAAATGTTGCAGCTGCTATGGAAAACAGTATGGAGGCTCCTCAAAAATTAAAAATAGAACTACCATATGATCTAGCGATCCCACTTCCATGTTTATACCCCTCAAAACAGTATTGTATCTGCTCTATAATATCGGATGAAAATAATAAGCCTAAAAGAGATTAAGTAATTTAGGAAGTTCATACTGCTAGAAAGTGACGTAACTTGAATCTGGTCTCCTGGCACACAGTCCAAAATTTTCTTAAACCATACTTCTTTATCCATAAACGCAAAGCCGACAATTTCATTGAAAATAAATCCTTCACTTATCAAATCTTGTCCAACTCAAACCAATACTAGTTGGAGAAATAAATGGATGACTAACAAAATGCGTTACATTTTCGCTGGCTTTTAAGTAAGATATGCAGCCTGACAAATACATGCTGTCTTATCTCTCCCTACACTTCAATTTCTCACCATGGATCATAACAATGACACAAATGTTAATTCAAAATGTGACATTGAGGGGGCACCTGGATGGCTCAGTCCGTTAAGCATCCGACTTGATTTTGGCTCAGGTCATGATCTTACGGTTGGTAATCCGGAGCCTCGTGTCGGCATCAGGCTCTGCACTGACAGCACAGAGCCTGCTTGGGATTTTCTCTCCTCCTCTCTCTCTCTGCCCCTCCCCCACTTGCACATGCACACCCATGTGCATACTCTCTCTCTCTCAAAATAAATAAGGAACATTTAAAAAAGCAAAAACAAAAATGTAACATTCAAGAATTCTGGACTGAAGTTACCTTACCTTTTTAGAGATTCAAGTTACAAGGCAAACAGCTTTTGAATGTCAGGAGGACTCTCAGCCAATGCTTATAACTTGATTAGAAACTTTTTTTTTTAAGTTTATGTATTTTGAGAGAGAGAGAGAGTGTGTGTGTGTGCACACAGGGGAGAGGCAGAGAGAGAGGGAGAGAGAGAATCCCAAGCAGGCTCCACGCTGTCAGCACAGAGCCTGATGTGGAGCTTGAACTCATGAACCATGGGATCATGACATGAGCCGAAATCAAGAGTCAGTCACTCAACTGACTGAGCCACCCAGATACCCCTTATCAGAAACTTCTAACATCACAAAGTAATGTTGGAATACAATGTTGGTTCCAGTTTAAGTTATCCTGTTTGGGCTTAGTGGGTTTGTTTTCTGCAAAATATATTGAGGAATGGTAAATTCCACACATATTTTAAATGTGGGTAAAATATAAAATATAATTACTTTCACTGGGTATTGTATGTAAGCGATGAATCATGGGAATCTACCCCCAAAACCAAGAGCACACTATATACACTGTATGTTAGCCAACTTGACCTGAAATTATATTAAAAAATTTTTTAAATAAAAAAATTTTTTTAAGTAAATTTAAGTTGAAACTTCATAGCAAAAGCTAAATCAAATATTCTATAAATGTCAAATGTATCTAAAGTTTTATTATATATACATAAGAAGAAAAAGATAAAAAATACAATAAAGGTTAAATAATGGGAGGTATTTTCTTGACTAATTCAAGAAACTATAAGGTTAAACTTCTTTAATATTTAGGTATTCTTTTTTAATAGAAAAAAATATAACTATTTTTGGCAAAGAACTAACTCCTAGAATTAATGAATGTCGGCAAAATGCAATATATATATATATATATATATATATATATATATATATGTATATATGATTGCTTACATGTATTTTTTACCCCCAATATTGCATAAAAATATGCTTACTTGCTTATTTTGCTTATAGCAACTACCTCTGAAAGTCAGCAATGGTTCAAAACTGCAGCTCTAGTAGAACTCTGAAGGTTGTAACACTAAGGGAAGATTAATAAATCTTTTTTTTTTAATTTTTTTTTCAACGTTTTTTATTTATTTTTGGGACAGAGAGAGACAGAGCATGAATGGGGGAGGGGCAGAGAGAGAGGGAGACACAGAATCGGAAACAGACTCCAGGCTCTGAGCCATCAGCCCAGAGCCGATGCGGGGCTCGAACTCACGGACCGCGAGGTCGTGACCTGGCTGAAGTCGGATGCTTAACCGACTGTGCCACCCAGGCGCCCCTATAAATCATTTTTAAAAAATAGAAACACACATTCTGTTTGGGATAGAAAGGAGAGAGCTGAATTTCTGTTTCATTAGGCTGTCTTCTAGGTGACATATTTTGGTGTGTCAGTTAGACATTAGTGTGAAAAATATCTATAAAGGGGTGTGCTTTGGATCGGCACCTGTTGGAGGAAAAAGAAAACAGGTTTTGACAGAGGAAGAAGTCAAAATACAATGCAGTTTCTCTGGAGGCTTCTGCTGACCCTGAAAGGAGTACCAAGAATGGGAGGAACCTCAGAGGTGTTGGAAATTCAAGCAAAGAGGACCAAGCCTTTATACTCACACATCCGTGTGTCATTAAATGTGTGCTGCTCCAGGAAATAGGTAAGGTAACTCTCTTTAGGTGAGGTAATCCCTGAAGAGGATGATAGCCAGTATTTGCGAAGCTGGTATAATAAATCCTTATTTCTGAATAGTCTTCCAGGCAATGCATAGTAGTGTCCCCCACAGAATATGTCAACTGCTGCTGAGATCTAAGAGCTGAACATCGGATTAAGTCTGGTAGAAATCACTGGTATGTTCTTTTTCTTAATGATGAATGCTCAACCGTAATGTGTAAGTCGCAGGCCACACAAAATGTATATCTCTTATTACCTAACAGTGAAGAAATTGCTTCCCAGACTTCCTCATTGGTTGACTGGATAAAAACTATTCTCACTGCAGCCTGGGGAATGTCATTCATTGAATTCCTTTTCCTGGCTCATCTGCCACATTTCTGAGTTAGAAGTAGAGTTGGTTTCCCCTAAAACATTTGGAATATGAAGGGGAAGTATGGAAACTTATGAAAACAGGGGTAGTTGCCAAGAGAAAGGAAAGCATATATTGGGGAGGCATCCACAATATCCAGAAATGGACACTACATTGCTTAGGTTCTGTGATGCCACATGCAATATATTTTTTTAAATGTTTAATGCTTATTTATTTATTTATTTATTTATTTATTTTGAGAGAGACAGAGCGAGAGCAGAGGAGGGGCAGAGAGAGAGGGAGAGAGAGGGAGAGGGAGGGAGGGAGGGAGGGAGGAAGGGAGAGAGAGAGAGAGAGAGAATCCCACGCAAGTTCTGTGCTGCCAGCGCAGAGCCCTATGTGGGACTCAAACTCACGAACCATGAGATCATTACCTGAGCCAAAACCAAGAGTCAGATGCTTAACCAACTGTGGCAGCCACACAGGAATAATTTATTTCACTAATTATGCAACAGATCTTTATTTGTTGCTATCTTTAGACTAGGCACTAAGGATCCAGTGGTAAACTAGACCCACAATGTATCTATTCTCCTTGATCTTATCTTTCAAGAGGGAAAAGGAAACAATCAAACAAATAAAGAGGCTTATAGATTGTGGTAAGTGTGGTGAAAGAGTCAAAGAAAGTAATATGTTTGTCATTAAGGGAAGAAGCCACTTCAGAAATGATGACCAGAAAAAACCTCATTTAGAGGTTCTCTGGTGGACCAAAGAGAACGTCACATAGAAGGTGACATTTTTGGCAATCCTATATATATTTTTTCTACATTTCTTGATAGAGAAAATAAGGAGGGAAGGGAGCAAGGGACGAAGGAAAAGAAAGGAAGAAGAAAGATTTATTAAAGATTGCACATTGTGAATTACCTTTTATGCTGCTATTCTTACTTTGAAGGAAATTAGAATGTATTCTATTCTACTGCCATAAAAATTTAAAAATCTTATGCCTGTCTCAGGGACAGTTCAGAGAAAATTGCTAGATATAAAATTACTATATTTAAATGACTATCAGAGCTCTTGAACTTCAATTAGCCTGAGTGGTACTCCAAGCCATGCAGACAGGAAGCAAGATTGTGGGGAGGGGAGAGGGGTGGGTTATGAAGCTGTTTTAAGGATGTGTATACTTTCATAAAAATATCATGCAGAGCCCAGCATAAAATAGGCATTTAGCACATGCTTATTCAAATACATGTGTATTAATACATAATTTTCTATACAAATAGTAACACCAACAAACATATTGACTACCTACTCAGTGTAATGCTTTCCCCTGTATTTTTGTGATTGGAGGAAATTGTATAATTAAAAAAATGACACCAATTGTTAACGAAGAAATGCATAAGCTCTGGGACCACAGAGGAATGTACAAGGGGCAGTATATAAAATTCTTAAATGAATAAGCAATGCCCATAAAATTGCTCCTTTGGTGCTTAAAAAAAAACAAACTTATTGGTTTGGGAAAATGAAGATAATATTATCTACTTTATTGGGTATCATTATGCCTTATGAAACCCATTCTAATTTAGTTACATCTGCAAACCATTGCAATAAACTTTATTTACCCCACTGATGCAGATAAAAATTGTGCTTCAGGAAATGTACTTTGAGTAGAGAATAAAAAGTGTATTCTAGAAGTCAGTGAACACATATGTAAC
This sequence comes from Prionailurus bengalensis, assembly GCF_016509475.1. Classification (NCBI taxonomy): domain Eukaryota; kingdom Metazoa; phylum Chordata; class Mammalia; order Carnivora; family Felidae; genus Prionailurus; species Prionailurus bengalensis. Next base: position 53,791,655 of record NC_057350.1, read on the forward strand.
CAGTAGGGGACTGTGGCAGCTAGTTTCCAAATTTGGTTCCCAACTGAATCAAGGGTCTTGGTCTTTGCACCCTTGTGTGATCCCCTTACACAGTGATTCACGGTTGGCCCTGTACTATCAAGAGAATGCAGAGGAAGTGATGCTTAGTGACTTGTGAGGTTAAGACATATCAATCCTTGAAACTTCTACCTGAGTTTCTTAAGATGATCCTTCTGGAGGTAAGTGCCATAAAAGAATTCTAGCCACTGTGAGACCACCAAGCTCCGCAGAGAGGTCACTTAGAGAAAACGAAATGTCTGACCAGACCCAGTCATTCTAGCCATTCTAATCCAGGCACCAGACATAAGAAAAGAACCTATCTTGTGTTTCTAACGTCAGTAGAGCCCACAGAAAAGAACTGAAAAATGCAACTCACACCCAAAATTATGGCCCAAGACATATTGCCCCCATCAAGCTATAGCAGTCATCTCCAGCCATATCAGGTACTCCAGCTGAGATCCCCACGTCATGGAGGGGAGGAGCCTCCCCACTATGCCCCAACAAAATATCTGACCCACAGGATGTTCACACATAGCAAATAGTTACTATTTTAATCCACTAATAGCTTGAAATGGTTTGTGGCTCAGGAAAATATACCTAAGCCAAAATTTCATACTGAAAGTAGACTTTTTGTTATAACAGAAATGCAAAATATGTGCCTTTATATTTGGAACCAAATGTTGGGTAGCAGTGTGAGGGACCTCACAGGTAGACAGTGTGTGGCAGGGGAGGATAATGAGAAAAATGTCATTGGAGACTGAAGAACAGATACGCTATGTTACATACTGGTGGAAAATTCATCAAACTGTTGACAGAGTTAACTCAGATGTAGTAGTTTTAGAATATGTCCATAAATTCTTGGATATTTCCCCTGCCCCACCTCCTTTAAGAGGTGGAGCTTAACTTCCTCCTTGATTGTGAGCTAGACTTAGTGATTTGCTTCTAATGGAATAAAATGAAGATGTATGACTTCAGAGATTAGGTCATAAAAGGAACTGTGGCTTCTTTCTTGCTCTTTCTTTTGAATCACTTACTCGGGAGGAAGATAGCTGCGTTGCTAGAAGGATTCCCAGGCTGCCCTGTGATCTGACAGCTTTGGCAGCAACCAGTGCTGAATGGAGGCATTCTGCCAATAGCTGTGTGAGTGAGCCATCTGGAATGATGATCCCCCAGCTCCAGTCACACCTTCATATAGCTGCAACCCCTGCCGACATCTTGAGCATAGCCTCATGAAAACCACTGAGCCAGAACCACCCATGTGAGGCGCTTCCAGGTTCCTGGTTCTCAGAAACTATGTGAGAAAATAAGTTTTGTTTCATTTTGTCTTGAGATGCTAAGTTTCGAGGTCACTTTTTACACAACAATAAATAATATAGAAGGGGATATAAAGTAAAAATGTGTCTATGAATTGGAGAATTGTTTAGCAGATTTTAAGGTGGAATGTTGGAAAGCCCAACTGGTTTCTTTTAGTTGTGTATAATGAAATATGGCTGTAGAGAGACGAAATAAAGAAGGAACTCATCGCTTTTTGATCTGAATTTTGGATATACGAAAGAGCTACAACTAGCTTCAGATGGCAAAAGATTCTCAATTTGAGAAATGGCTTCAAAACAAAGATTGAATCCAGTCAAATATGACCTCTGTACCATAATGTTATAAAATTTGCAGGGACAGGTAAAGTGTATTTTTCATGTAGATAGGATGTAGGTGGTTGTGGCTAGAGAACTGACTGAAAGACTGCATTATCTCAAAGATGGCAGCAATACCATCTCCAAAACCACCAACTTCTCCTGAAATGTGACTTTCCTAATTTTTAATTGAGAGGTGACATTAATTTCCCCACCACCTGGAATTGACTGGGTTGGCTCTAACTACCATCACATACAAATATCATGGAAGTGATGTCACACTGGTTTCGGGTATATCCCTTAGCTGGCTAGACAGCTTCCTTTTCCTGTCTCATGGATACCAGACACCATGTAAGAAATGTAATTATCTGAAACTGCTATGCCTTATGTAAGAAATACAGGCTATGTGGACTAGCCCTACAGGATGGCACATTATGTGGAGAGACCAAGAACTACTTAGGTGCTCATCCTGTGAATGAAGAACCTATCTTAGAAGTAGATGCTTCATTCCTAAATAACCCAGCTAAAACGTAGCACCCACCTGAGCTCATCTCTATTTCCTGATCCAAAAATGAGTCAAATAAGATGGTTATTTTAAAATACTGTCAGGAATAATTTGTAATTACTGTATAGCAATAGTAATTCTACATGACACTTGGATGATGCTCTATCAGGAAAGCACAAAGCAAACCTAGGGACTTGATTCTAACAACTCAATTACAGTTCAAGTAATGGGATGGATGACACTTTGGACATTCAGCCATGAAAAGACTATGACTTCCACGTTGGTGTGCCTTCTGACTCTCATTCATTCTCTCTCTGAGAAGCCAGCTACCATGTTGAGAGGCTGCCTTGGAAAGAGAAAGGCCAACTGTTATGTCATGATGACACTCAGACAGCCTATGAAGTACTCCAAATGGCACAGGAGTGAGGCCTGAAGCCAACCATGTAGGAAGCTTGGAAGATCTTTTAAGGCCCGCCAATAGTCACCTCAATGAGCTTGGAAACAGATCCCTACCCCTACACCTCAACCCTTGTTGAGTCTTGAGACAACTTGCATTTTGGTGGACAGTTTCAATGTAGTCTCTTGAGAGAACCTGAGCCAGAACCACCCAGTTCTGCTGCTTCTAGACTGCTGAACCACAGACTCTATGGATTAATAAATGTTTGTTGCTTCAAGCCACTAAGTGTGGGGTGATTTGTTATGCACCAACAGATAACTACTACAATTCTCTTCTTCAATTTTTGGTTTTCTGTTGAGAGGTTTGTTCTCTAGTTATTTCTCCTTTTACTTTATCTTTTCCTCAGACTGCTTTTAAGATTTTTACCTTTTCCTATTCTAATTATCTGCAGCTCTACTATGATGTGCCAGGTGCAATTTTCTCTGTATTTATCTTACTTGACATTCATACTTAGTCTTGAATTATTGTTCTAATAACTATCTAATGATTTAGAAAATTGCAGTTATGTCTTTCCACATATTCTCTTTATGAAACTCCAATCACATATATGGTAGATCTTCTCACTGTATCCCTAGGTTTATCTTGTTGTTATGTGCTTTTTCTATCATTTTTTCTCACTGTTCTTCTATCTCTATACAGTGTTATGACCTATCTTCCATTTTATTAGTGATACCTTTAGGTATTTGTGATCTATTGTGAAACCTATCTTTTGCATTCTTAATTTTGGTTACTGTGTTTTTCAGGGCATACATTTCCATTTTATTAAATACTATTGCTTTTCAGAAGTTCTCAATTATATCTGTTTCTTTGAAAATATTCAGACTACTTATATTAAAGTCAGTGTGTAACACCATTATCTGAAACGTATTCAAGATATTATTTTCCATTGCCTGACTCTGTTGTGTGTCTGCTCTAATATCTCTATTTTCCTTTTTTTAAAAAAAGTAATCTCCCTGTCCAGCTTGGGGCTTGAACTCACAACCCCGAAACCAATAACTGCATGCTCTACCAACTGAGCCAGCCAGGTACCCCCATATTTTCCTTTTAAAAACGCATTTTCTTTTTTTTAATTTTTAATGTTCATTTATATTTGAGAGACAGAGAGAGAGAAAGAAAGAATGAGCAGGGGAGGAGCAGAGATAAAGGGAGACACAGAATGCAAAGCAGGCTCCAGGCTCTGTGCTGTCTTCACACAGAGCCCGATGTGGGGCTTGAACTCAAGAGCTGTGAGATCGTGACCTGAGCCGAAGTCGGACATCTAACTGACTGAGCCACCCAGGTGCCCCTAAAAACAATATTTTCTCTTTTCCCATATGCCTGTTTCTTTTAGGTTTAGTAATATAAATTGTATGTCATTAAGACTAGTATTATGTCTTCTCTTCTTCCAAAGGGATATATGTCTAGAACTAATAACCTTCCATGAGCTAAATCTAATTAATAAGAAGAAATATTTTTTGAAGTGGGACATCATTGCCCTGGAGAACCAGAACATTTATAATACATTCTTACTGCCAGAGTGTGCCCTTCCTGTTGGTATTTATAAGCATTGCTTCCTTGGCAGCCACTCTGTCACTCCTACCCCCATGGAATTATCAGAAGTTCTGCTCAACTTCTCAACTTCTCACTTGCCTTTTGGCATTTTCCAAATACTAAGTTCTTCTTTCTGTTTTTTCTCTTCTTCAAGATCTCAGATTCATAATTTTTCCGTGACTTGTTTGCTTTCTGATACCTTCAAGTAGATTTTTAAAATATGTTTTGAATAGTTTTTCTATTTGTTCATGGTGGGAGTATTGGTCCACATTTCCTAGTCACCATGCCAGAAATAGATATTCTTTCACACAGACTTTTTTACCTCTCCAGTGATAGAGAATTCATTTACTTTGTAGGGGAGCTGCTCTTTTGTTTTTGGGGGAAAGATTAAAAGTGTGTGTGTGTGTGTGTGTGTGTGTGTGTGTGTGTGTGTGTGGTTCCAGCAAATCTCTTTTGATAAGGAGATATTCTGTGCATGCATTTGTGCATGCATCTCTATATTTATTTTTATCTCTTGTGTTATATCACCATTTTTATTGTAATTTTGTTGAACTAGGTAGAGGCTATGTTGGAATGGAGACAGAGGACATATGGGAAATCTCTGTATCTTCTCCTAAATTTTGCTTTGAACCTTAAACTGCTCTAAAAATATGAAGCCTTAAAAATAATATTAATAATAATACAAATTTGTTGAACTATATATCTTAACCACATATGGGGAAAAAGAAAGGTGATCCTTCTTTTTAGTATAAAGATAATAGTAGTTAGCTATGATGCGGTAAGAGGTCACCTGTTTTGGGAAAATGGATTTGTGATTATGCTTCTCTGCCCAAATTCAGAACCACAAAGGTATTAAATCAGAAACACTGGTGGACTGAAGGTAATGGGCTTTTTGAGATGCTGAAAAGCTGAAAGCAGAGGTGTACTATTCACTCAGGGTCACCTTAGCATCATTTTTCTTGTTTGTTTTTCTGGGTGAGGATGTGGTCTTGCTGACACTGAGTATGGTTCAAGCATCAGGAGAGCCTTGAGTTTGAAAATACTCCCTTAAAAAGAGCTCCAGCAATTATGTGTAAGCTCTTTCTACATAATGACTAAATCAATAAAGGAATTTTAGACTAAGAAGAAATAGAAACTCTTTGAACCCCCAAAGGTATTCATTATGCCAAATCCTCTGGCCAGTTCTCAACCTCTTATCTTACCAAAGTCTCTGTGATACTGAGTCTGAAAGAAATTGTTTCACATGGCTTTTAATATATCTCATTTTCATGTTTTTCTTATATTGCTCTATTCCTTCTGAGACTCCCTTGCTAGTTTATACTTCTCTGCTACCATGCCTCAAGGTTTGAATTTCAGTTGTCTTTGTTTTTCTATCTGTACTCTCTTTGGGTAATTTCATTCTCATTCTGTCTCATGGCTTGAAATGTCTAATATAGGACTCCCAGATCTAGTCCAAATCTATCCAAACATTTCCCTTGAACCCCAAATTTATATATCTCACTCATTGATCAATCATGTAAAAAGGACATCTCAAGCATAAATTCAAACTAGAATCACGTCTTTACATATATCCCTAGTTCTTGTCCAAGTTACTCTTCCCCAAGTATTCTCCATCATCATGAATGTTTCCATTAGTTACTCAGCTGCTTAGGCTTATGAATCATCCTCACTGTATTTCTGTTTTTGAATATGCCACATTCACTTAATCTGTCTGTCCCACTACTTTGCTTTATCTCCTTATATTTTGATTGAATCTAGCAAACTGTAAACATTCTTGCCACTGTTACTACCGTTATTCAACTCTCCGTCATCTTTTTCTTGAGTACAGACTCACTATTGGGCTTCCTGCTTCCACATCTACTGCCATAGTTCAGTCTTCATATGCCTTACGGATAAACATTTTTTTAGAATGAGTGTTTACAAAAATCAACAATATCTCACACTATTTGTATCCCTCCTATTGCACTGATTCCACACTGGAAGCTGAAAATTTCAGATTCTTTTGTATAAATAGCAAAGCCTTATATGATCTGCCTCCTGCCTAACTCTGACATAACCTACTATTGTGTGTGTGTGTGTGTGCGCATGTGTGTGTGTGTGTGTTTCACTAAGTTATAGCTACTCTGACATTAATTTTGTGTCTTAAACAAACAAGGTTTTTCTTGCCTTAAAGTCCTGCTGTTCCCTTTGCATAGAATATTTTACTTGCAGATTTTCACAGGATTGATCTATTTTCATTACTCAGATCTTATTTCAAATGTAAACTGCTCAACATGCAGTTCATAACCAGGTATTGCTAGGGAAGGAGCCAAAGGGAAAATTCTGAGGTGCTGGACATGGTCCATATCTTGATCTACATGGTAAACATGCAAAAATATGACCAAAAAGTGATAGAGTAATGCCTGTAAAATTAGTGATTTTTACACATACTTCATTAAGAGGTAAAAAAAAAAAGGGGGGGGGAATTAAACTATTCAGAAGTCTCTCATGGTCACCTATTTGAATAGTCTGCCAAAGCCCGACCCACTTGAGTCTCATTACTCAGGTTTATTTCCTTTGTAGAACTTAACACTTCCCAAAATAACCTTATCTATTTAAATATTTTTGTGTTTATTAAATGCCTTCCCCAGATAGAATAAAAGATGTTCAGGACATGCATTTGGCTTTGCTTTTTTTTTTTTTCCACTATTATATTTCTAGGACCTTGAACAGTACCTGGGACATGGAAGGAGCAAAATAAGTGTTTGCTTGAATGAACTAAAGCAGGGGCATAGCATATTTTGTTCATTTTGTCACTTCACAATATACAAATAACATATGGAAGGACACGGCCACCTTGGTTCAACTCTTAAGAACTGTGGGCACAATCCATTAATTCTCTCTGTTCTTTAAACGAGGAAAAAAAATGTTACATGATACATGATGGGAGATCTGTATAATACCACTTTCTTACAAATTTCTTCTCCTCTTTCTTAGTATCACTGATTGAAATCTATTCATTTTCTTCTGATAATTTTTCTTTTGAAGTCTCTCACAAGCCCCTACTGTCTCAGACAGATATTATCTCTCTCTCCCTTCAGTCCCTCTCATGAACTTTCTTCCTCCATCCTGTCTGTATTAAAGATACCTGGGTCCTGAATGCTTTCAACTTAACAAAACAACTTCTTGGGAGGAGAAAATGGCCGTGTTTATCTTTTATGTCTCTAGTTCCTCATAGTGCTGTCCACATATTATCTTTCATAAATATTTTAATCAAATGTCCTTTAAAATACCTCAAGCAGATTGCTAAAAGGTAAGACCATTTAGGATTAGGAGACAGTAAATAGATCAGTATGAAGAAAAGGGCTTAATTAGTTAAAGAGGTCTTTAGTGCAAAGTCCTCCTGATTTATTTCCTTGTTTATTGTCTCAAGTCTTTTAGCCAATTCCTCTTGTCAGAGCTTACTAAAGCCACAAGCCTGATCATGACTCTACTGCTTAAAATACTTCAGTGGATGAACTCTGCCTTAGAAGCAAGTAGAAGTTTCTTAAAATGTCATACAAGGGTTGGGTTCTGTAGCCTACACATCTTCCTCCCACCACTCACCATTCACACGTAGCCGCAGAATATGACATGCTCACTTTATGCTTATAGAATGTTGCTTATGCAAGGAGCACTGTTATTTCCTTATATCCATTTGGATCATTCATTTTATCCTTCAAGACATAATTTAAGTGTTACCTCCTCAGGAAAACTCTCCCTGATTTTATCCATTCAACCAGGTGCTCTTATGTTGTGTTGAAACAGTCTTGGGCATAATCCCATCATAAGCCTGCCTACTGTAATTGTTCGATTTTTTTTATCTGATTAAACCACAGGATTGGGATTCTTTCCTCTGAAAAGGATTCTGGTTTGTTTGCCTCTGTATCCCTGATACCCAGTGCTTAGACATTAATTTGGCATCAAAAACCTTTCTGGCAAGTAAGTAGGTGAATGAACAAATGAATGGATGGATGGATGGGTAGATATATTGGTGGGTGAGTAATATGCAGTAATAGTTTGGGAAAATAGGTAGGATTCCTTTCTCTTTAAGGAAAAAATGAGTGTATTTTTTTCTTGGGAACTTACTACTACTGTTTCTTATACTGATTTTGACAAATAGGAAGTAATATATCTAGATGATGAAAAAATACTGTGAGGGAGAGTCAAACTAACATGAATGACCTGAGACTAAATAATTAGTTTAGGGGCTCTGGGAGATGAATGTTTAATATACTCAATTGCTTAGTCATTCTTTTTTCATTGTCATTTATCATTGTCATTTTTATATCTGGTAGATATTATAGATGCAAAGAAAAAGAGGAGACATTGTGGCATACTCAATGTCAAAGCATATTTTGAGCTCATGTTACTGTCTCAGCAAAGACATTGTCAAATATTGGGTATTCTGGCTCAGGGATGCTCCCCTAAACAATGAGGTCTCTTCTTTTCTTGGGCAGGATGCCAGTTTGACATAAGCCAAAATGGAAAGGTATAGCACTGAAAGATATTTGGGGCAATGCCCCTGAAAGCCCTACCTTCTATGTGCTGGGCTGGCATGACATTATACTAAGGGCATGCCAGAGAATGGAAATATCATAGCTGGCCTATAGCCTACATGATGACTTATTCATAATAATACTTCAGGGGGAACTTATTTTGCCAGAAATGAAAAGAAACACATGGTAAACCATTTACTAAGTGACCTCTTCTCTTGGAGCTTTGATACCTAGCAGATTTCAGTCAAGAATTCTATTGATGAAACATCTTGAGCATATATTTTGGGATATCAGAAACCAAAGGTTACAGTACAAAATATAATTCAGGGTGAAATTAATATTGTCAAAAATGTATAAAATCTAATAACAATCTAAGTGAGCATTTAAGGAAAGAATAGCAGAGAAATAGTGGCAAGTGTATAAATGTGGTAGAAAATGTAGAGAAAAGAGGAAGATATTTCTATAAAGAGATATTTGAGAATAATTTAGTCACAGGACACAGGATCACAGAACATTGGCAGCCATCAGGAACTGACCTTCAACAATCATAATAGCATGATTCTAATGGTTATCTGTCCCCAAAGACTTGAGGATGGGGTACCATCTAATGGTACAGTACAGAATGTGTTATGTCATCAATATCTCTATTCTATGAGGAAGACATTTTGAGCTCAGTATCCAAGAAAAAGAAAAAGAGTCTCACTGACAAAAATGCTTGAATGATTCATTTGCTGTTCCCTCTCCCATTTCACAAGGAACACTGGATGTAAAAATTCAGGTCAGAGGAAAAATTTTCATGGTAACTCCTCAGATTAATCAGAAAATTAACCAAAAAGAAATCCAGAATCAAACAGCAGACATCTCATCATGTGACAAGGACAATATAAGACAGAACTGAATGAATGTATATTGGGCTAAAGCCCTTAGCTACACTAAGAGTTACCACAGGTTCCTTGGTGAAAAATATCTGAAGAAACTCAGAGTTTTTGTATCTGTACAGAAGCTGATTATAATCTTTCTTACAAGTGTAGATCTAGACATCAGTATCAACAAAATCTTTGCCAACTTCACTAAATCTTGCCATAAAAAATAACTGAAAATGTCTTGATATTATATATGTTGTATGTAGTTGTTCTGAAAGTGTTGTACATATGTGATAATAGGAATTAAAGTTCTATTTTCCAGTGAAGGCAAAATAGGTGACAGTGCCATGGTAAAGAATAGAAGAGTTAAAATACATAAGAGACACAATGTCTGATTCATATTAAGAGCCATTCTTGCTCCAATGAATATTATATAATTTTGTCTTGAGTCTTCATTTTATCTCGATGTGACTTATATAACATAGGAATAGCCAAATGCCTTTGACTTAATTTATCAAAATATATTTATATGTTGCCTTATTTGAATTATTTCACATATAATGGCTCAAGAAATAATGATCACTTGAGGGAACAGCTGTCACTCTGTTACTCAAAAAAAGACAATATTTATTGTGCTGCTAGTGTGTGTATCATGAGACCTACTGCAAGTAGAAAGAGATCAGCCACCCAGTTCTACTTCTAAAGTTTGTGTAGTAAAAAAGAACGAATTATTAATTCTCATTTTATAGAAAAAAAGAAAAACGGAAGCTCAGGGAAATGATAGTGCTCAGTCTCAAATATAATAACAAAACAAACAAACAAACAAACAAAAAGCATCGATGATGAAATTCCCCTGGAAAGTAAAAGGATAAGGGTTTTACTTCAAAGGTAGAAGAAAAATGTGCCCCAGTGAGCCAGGAAAGAAAGATGGAAGAGAGTAGAAAGAGTATAGCGGAAAGAAATAATGACCTTTAGGAGAAATGCCTTAAGGGCTAGAAACTGAAATCGGAACATCACCCTCATGTATGGGTCCTATTCTAGTATTTCTTCTCCTGCCTTCATCCCTTTTTCTTATTAAAAAAATAAATAAAAGCATATCCTTTTCTAATTCTATCCCTGTCATTTTCTGAAATACTACAAGGTTCAATGAAACTGAACATTGCATGGAGGCGGAAAATAGATCAATTCGTAAGAGGGAAGCAATAGCCCCAGGATTCCTCTCTTGAAAATCTCTTTTATCATTGGGATGGATTTTCTTTATGTCCTCAAAGCCATTCTATGAGGGAAAGCTCCCAGTAACAGTTACGAAAAGACAATATTATCCCAATACTAACTGTGGGTTCATTACTGTACTTTTAGTCCATAATGTTTGAAGCATCAATTATCTCTTTTGTGAGAAAAAGAGTGAATTTATGACCCATGACAGCAAAGACTATCGCTCTCCTTTCACAGCCATCTGCACAAATTTATTTCCCTGACTGGATTCTTTAATTGTGCTTCTTAATCAGATCCGTTCAGACCCTTGAATTCTCTCAAGCCCTTGCTCTTTCTCAACCCCGCCCTCCCTTCCCCAACAGGCAATCAATAATCACTACAGTGTGTGCCTTTTCTTCATAAAAACATTAATGCCAAAATCTCCATGCAGGAACTATTGAGTATTATGCTCTGTGGGTGGCCTTTCCTGTTTCTTCTACTCTCCCCAAACATCCTCTTAGCAACTTAGGCTAATTAACTATAGCCTAATGCATAAAACTTCAAAATAAGTTTTACAGAAAAGAATCTTCATAACTGTCCAAAGGAAATTTAGAATTTAATCTTTTCAAACAAACATGCTCTTAATGTTAAATTATAAATCACTTAATAATTATAGAACTTATAATACCAATGCTATTAATAGTTAAAAACCTGTTCCTGTAGGTGATTTTTTTCTGAATTAATTATATAAAGAAATGAGCTCTAAGGTGGTATATTGGGATATAGAAGGAAAACAGGAGAAATTGTTTCTACCTACTCTTTTATTTAAAAAAATAAATGCGTTTTTTAACTCATTCTTTTTTTATAATGTTTATTTATTTATTTGGGGGGGTATGGAGAGAGACATGAGTGAGGGTAGGACACAGAGAGAAGGAAAAACAGAATCCCAAGCAGTCTCCATGCTGTCAGCTCAGAGCCCAATGCGAGGCTTGACCTCACGAACTGTGAGATCATGAACTGAGCAAAAATCAAGAGTTGGATGCTTAACGACTGAGCTACCCTGGAGCCCCTCGAACTCATTTTTAATAGGTAGATTGGCACTCATTCCTTCACTTGTTTTATTTGTCACAAGTGATATATGTGTAATTCAGTGGCAAGCATGGGGATAACATTAATGTGGTTAATGTTATAAAAACAAGACCTTTAAGTAGTAAAATTGTTATAAAACTTTGTAGTGTTATCAAGTGCGATCATGAAAATATTTTGTAGTACATAAACTTTCGTAAACTAATTCATAGCAAAGACCATAGATTTGTCAAACTTAGTAAAGATAAGTTCATTTTTTTTTCCTTTACAAAAAAAGATGAAGCTTTTAAAGTATTTGACGTTTACAATAGCAAGTGGCTATGGGTAGGAATCTATTAATAAATGTACTTCATGTGCCCCTTTAAGGTAAAGGAACATAGTGCTGATGGAAAAATGTTAAACCAAAAGTTTCAAAATTGAAAAGTATTTCAATATTATTTAATGAAAACAAAGAGGACTTTTGTTACTTTATTTAAATACGATTTAAAATTATCTCTCAAGTAGCATTTACTTCTTTTTATCATTCTTTTAAAAAAAATTTGTCTGTATTTCTAATAAACATGAAAATAACTTTTAAATGTATAGGTAAATAGCATGAGAATAATTTTTTGATTGATAGGGTTATATAATCACAAAAAATGTAGTGAAGAAATATGAACCGAAGAAGTCTAAGGCAATGAAGAAACTATAAAACTTATCAACTCTGAATCTGCCTTTGTTCATATATTAATACCTGGACAAATTAATTTGCCTGCCAAATTCCACAATGCTTCTTAAGTGCAGGTTAGTGTAAAACTCAACTGTCTTGACATCTAAGCCTCAATTTCCATTCAGAAAGCAACTCACGAGCATGTATGAGGTGGCTCTTCTTCCTTACCTGCCTAATCATGTAATATTCAAGGCATACTGAACTATTTGCAGCATACTCCTGAACTCTCTTTCTACATCTTTGCACCTGCCATTTGGGTTTTTCTTTTCAATTTCATGCCCTTCTCCAGAATTCTTGTTGTTTTTCCAAATTTATCATTCAGAGTCAGCTCAGGCTGAATCCCTTTCTGAACATAAAAAGATCTGTGCAATGAAAAAACAAAAAGAAGCTTAGCAATATTGTCTGAACTCTCATTTTTATAGACAAAGGCCCAAATAAGTGATGTGCCTAACATGACCCAGTAATCTAGTATCATAATCCAGGAATTTTTTTCTACTGCTCCTCACAAGTTTCCAACTCTGATAAAATTGGTGACCAATAAAAATTAACTATCTTTTGTCCAGTTACTTATTACCAATGCCTTAGCATTACTTGTATCTAAAATTAATTATAGTAAACAGATTATATTGTTTTCCAATTAAGTACTATTCCAATTAAGTACATATTTTAATTTCATGATTTATCAAATATTTCTTACAACATCTTTAAAGGGTGATTTATAGCTATATTATTATTTATACAGACACAAATCAAATATATTGAAAGGATATATTTAATAATTCAGGGCAAATCTGAATAAGTACAAGAGATGTTTTATAGATTAATCAGAGCTTAATTCAATTAAGACAAATCAAGACAAATGTAGAACTGGACATGAGGTCCGTCTAAGACAGTCTAATTTCTCCACACTACAGGCTGGGAAGGGAGGCACAAGTACCATCTGTATCAGATCCCACCAAACATATTCTCATATCCACCTTTTGCAAACTGCCCCCAGAGAAGGTGTTAGTTCCTTTCTAAGGGACCAAAGAAACATGAAGACTCTAACTAAACCTCTTCCAGATCTCTCTCTACATCTGCTAGGTTCCACTGTTTTCTCTATTTACCGTAGCAGGAAAATGAGTTCTTATATAATTCTTGCATTTTATTTCTGATGTGATTTAAGTATAATTTTTCCATTCTGAGATCACTTGTCTTTTAACACTATGAAGCCCCAAATCCCTTTGTCTACAAAAATTCTAGTATTTACAATGGAGACTCTCAACTATCCCAAGTCAGTTCATGTTTAAAAAATTTTTTTCAGGAATTCAATTGACTTCTTTGCTTTAGTCTGTGTCAACCCTTCCCAGAAATAATGAATGTCACTGATTGACTGGGAAAATGGCCTCAGGACCATGAGAAAATGTTAGTCTCTACAAGAAAAAAAATAAAACCTCAGTTATTCTCTAAAATATTATTTAATTTATTAAGTTAAGTGAAATCTTAAATTCATTGGCAAATTTAGTATTCTCTTGGCAAGTAAAATATATATTTTTAAGGTAGAGATAGAGTCTACCCAAGTATCTCAATTATTTTCAGAAATAATGATACTGACTTCTATTGACAAATAGTGTTTAGATCTTGTGTTCACACCAAATAAGACAGAATATTTACAATGCTACTAGTGTGAGACCCGGCTAAGCCATTTATAAACCAGCTGAATTCATGGATAAGATCCTTAAAATGTCAGGGACATATTCTGATCTGCAGTTTACCAAATTTGGGTAATAATATGCTTGACAGTGTATACAAGTATTCTATTCTTAAAACTTAAATTCTGTTCTATTCTTAAAATAGAACAAATTTTATTACAGCCAGATACTATAACATGAAACTTTCAAAAGTGTACTTATCTTGAGTGATATAAATGCAACTGAATTCTAGTGCAGTCAGTGAAGCCAATAACTTCCCTAATACAATGACTGGATTTGAAATAAAACAAAACACTCTAACAGTATAAGTTTCATCTTATGCTTCTGTATTACATCTACATTTTAAGATTTAAACATGAGGTCAGCATGACCAATGCTCTGGGTATGTGGCTTTTCATTTTTAAACAGAGTATAGAATGTTATTGAACAAATCTTTCATTTGTAATACACCACCAATTTATCATTCATTACACACATCCTTTTACAAAACAAAAAAATTGAAAATTGATCTGATATGACTATATTTTCCCATGGATTGACAATTTTACTATAGATATCAAGTTTCTCTCACAGACTCTGATGTATATCTTAATATTGTGTGGCCATCAGTTATGTTGTCTGTCTTGGTGATAAGCAATCTGAATTGGAAATGAGCCAGCATTCTTATCATTAAGAGATTCCTTAATTAGCCTGCAGCTGTGGTCAGTACTGGCATTCACATTTTTTAAAAAGAAACTTGTAAAATTTTCCTTTAAATACTTAACAGAATCAAGATGAGCTCTATAACCCATCTACCTTCCCAAAGTAAAAATGTGGAAACAATCATGGAATATAGTTTTATTGTTTAAATTTGGTTCTTTCATCTCTCAATAATAATTCCCTTCCTTACTAAGTAGTTCTATTACATTTACCACTCATTCGAAAGCTGTGCTTTTGTTCTTGTGAATTGTTTTATCCTCATTATAAGAGAGAAGCACAGCCATTTATAAAAGGCTTCATTATATTATTTTCAGTATGTTGGAAGTTTAAGTGGCATCTTTTGTTCTTCTCCATCTGTAACGCATATGCCATCACTTGTTCATGCCTGGAATGCATTTTCCAAAGTATGACTTTATTAGAGTATATGCTAAGCTTTAAAATAATACCCTAAATAAATACCTACATAAAACTGCCAGTTGTGATTTTAATGAGCTTAATTTTTTGAGAATTTATATCTTTCCACACTAAACCAAAGAAAAATCAAATTAAAATATTAATTGTGTCTCTACAGTGTATAAGGCGCTACTCTAATTACTGGAGGAGACATAAAGATGAATACCACTCAGTTTTTGCCCTCAGAAGAGCTCACATGCATTCTAATGGGAAGGACTAACCCAGCACAAAGCAAACAATCAAAACCTCTGCATTTTTAAGTCAAATGAGGTAAGTGACTTAACAGATCTGTTTAGGGAAATTTAGTAAAACTGAGGAGAATTAGGAATGGCTTTGTGAAAAGGGTGTCCTCTGAGATGGACTTTGAAAGTAGGTGTGCCAGAGAATGCCAGCTGCTTACCTAAACCAATGTACTCATCTGTCTGAGTACACATCTATGCTACAATTCCAGCCTCCCTTACAGTTTGGGTATATGATTGACTTCTAGCTAGTTGAATGGGAACAGAGGGAGTATCATTTTCTCACTTGGCCTATTAGAACATCAAATCCTTAATGTTCTTTCCTCTTCTGCTTAACTGCAATGAAGAAGATCCCCCTCAGTATGACTTGTAAGACATCTGTGGAGCCACCTCCAATCTCTTAAATGACTGTGAAAGAGGGCAACAGCTTGCCTACTGAATACTGTCACATAAGCAAACAAGCAATTTGTGCTTGAACTATGATCCATTTGGGGTTGTATTTGTGACAGCAGCTAGCTTATCATAATTACTATAGATTAGTGAGATTCTAGTAAGTGGTGTTAGACCTGGGTCTCGATGGTGTTATTCTGGTAGAGGAAAGAGTATGTCTGAAGACATAAAATGAAACAAACGTGACTTCTATTTATGGTGGCCCAGCAGGCCAATTGGACTGGAGTATAGGTCATAAATAGGAAAATTAAAAGATTCAAAAAGAGGGATTAGGCCAATTGAGAACACTCAGATATACCAAATGCATATTTTCTCCCATTCAAATTCCCATTCATCTGTTGCAATCATAAATGTATGTTTCTATTTTCCCTTTGTCTCTGGAGTACTTGTAATCAAGTGCAGATGTCTCCTTTATAGCCTTGACTAATTTTGACAGTTTTCCTTTTGTATTGCTGTACCCTCTCCTTCCTCTTCCATTTTGACTCATAAAGCTGAGTCCAACCAATATGATCTAGAGAAATACTCATACATGATGATCGTATGAATATCCAGAAGGCTCCCAAATAGAAAAATAAGGTGATAAAAGGAACAGAGCCAAATTCCTTCTTATTTTAATTATCTTCCTTGATTTCCTTTCATTCAATCTCACTCAGAGGTGAGGGTTAAGCTGGATCTATAAGCTGGTTCCAACCCCCTGGTGTCTAGTGGAATTTTATTTTCCCAAAACTATTCTTGGAGGAGCATATAAGTTTCAACAATATTTGCATAAAATACTTCTAAGTGATGCCAGTTGGAAATTATTACTTCTAGTTTCCTTTTAGCACATTATAAGTTTCAATGGTAGGGGCACGTTGGTGGTTGAGCATTTGACTTTGGCTCAGGCCATGATCTCTTGGTTTGTGAGTTCAAGCTCCACATCGGGCTCACTGCTGTCTGCACAGAGCCTGCTTCAGATCCTCTGTCCCTCTCTCTCTACCCCTTTCCAACTTGCACTCTCAAAAATAAATAAAACATTTTTTAAAAGTATAAATGGTAAAAACACTAATTAAAACTAATATGCCAAGGTTTTGAGATAAATACCTTAATACATTATGTCACTTAACTTTTATTACAATCTTACAGGGTGAATACTATTATCTTCCCCTAGTTTACTGATAAAGAAATGGAGGCATTGAGGTTAAGTCAACTTTCTCTAAGTTTCAGAGCTGATAAACAGTAGTCAGAATCTAAACTTGGGCAGACCTAATTACAGAACCCCAGCTCAGCTCATAAATATAACTCTGGTAGAAAACAGATATATACACAGCAATCGATTTCCTCCTGTTGAACCCATGGGAAGACTACATTCCCTAGTCCCAATTTTAGTTAGGTTGGTGCCAAGCAACTGCTTCTGGGAAGAAATCAAGTTAGTCACAAAATGTCATGCAGATTCTCTTCACTCTGTGTTCTCCTGACTGGCTGAACAAAGAGGAAGGACCCAGTGGAGGACTCGGAGGAAGCAGTAAAAAGTGGTTTGCACCATTTTCGGTGCAAGGAACCGTGATTCTGCAATTATGGGGAAAACCATCTGCCAAACACCTCATTAGCCTGTGAGGAGAGCAAAAAATAACATTTTATTGCATTAAGCATTGACAATCCTGGGTTGTTTGCTATAATAGCTAGCATTAATTACTTGAAAATATGCATTATTTATATTAAATTAGAACAATTTAAAATTTCAGTTAATTTTCAGCATGTCATGTCTACCTTTCTGACTTTTCTTCCCTTGGGTCATTTTTTCAGTTATTTCCTTGTTCACATCATTCATTGGTATTCTTTTTTTCTCCTGAAAATATCCCCTGGGAAAAAAATCTTCATGTTCTACAACATGTGTGCTTTAATCTGTTTGTTCATTAGCCACTGTCCTATTTGAACTATGCAGACCTTTCATGCCTTAATCATCTCTGTTAACTGCTGAGTTAGAATCCAGGTCCAAAATCTGATTCCATAAATTATAGTGCCTGTGATCCCAGTTTAGTCTTAAAACCTTGTAATAGGAACACCTGGGTGGCTTAGTCAATTGAGCATCTGACTCTTGATTTCAGCTAAGGTCACGATCCCAGGGTCATGGGATCAAGCCCCACATTGGGCTCCAAGCTGAGTATGGAGCTTGTTTAGGATTCTTTCTCTCTCTCCCTCTGCTCCTCTCCCATGGTCATGCACACTCTCTCTAAAATTAATAAATACATACATACATACATACATACATACATACAGTAAAACCTTGCAATAATTTTTAGAAATTTGCAAGCTCTGTAATTAGTAGAAGAGTTTTGGTCTTAAAATATGTTTCCACCTTTTCTTTTACTTCTCTTTCTTTTAGTAGCTTTTAATGATACATTACATGAAAATAATGAAACTAGAACTGTTTGTCAGAAAAACATAAGAGATAAAATGGACCCCACATGCACTCTTCCGTGAGCATACACAAATTCAAGTAATTTTTCTGTTAAGATATTCATTTGGAGGAGTGGTAAAAAAACAAACAGAAAAATAAAATAAAATAAGAAACCTACAAGAACTCTAGGCCACGTACCCCTAATTTCCATTTGCCTTAACTTTCCCCATAAGAATATGATAACTCACGCAAAGCTGAATTAGAATCCTCTTAGTGTACACATACATTATAAACATTAAGATTTCAAAATGCAGTACTGCTAGCATTCTAATGTTAATTACCCAAGGTACAAGATAATTTAACCTTCCAGAAATAATTCCACCTACTTTGAATAATAGGAAATCTAAAGTTACCAAACACTCAACCTAAAAATCTGAGATGTAGCTATAATATAAATAAAACAATTATTATAATAAAGGCATGTACAGCGTAATGTGATAGCTGAAAGGAAGGCATATTAGCGAATAACCTCATAGATTGCGATAGCAGTCTCCAGGAAGAAAAAGGTCTAGGTCTGAGGTGAAAAATGAATGGTTGTTAAGAAAACAGACAAAGGACTAACTGTGGTCAAAGTTAGGTCCCAAATCTTAGAATAGATGCTACCAGTGTCCTGCCCACATCTCTTTTCATTGGATGGCATACTCATTCTCCAGCTATTGTTATTGTGGTCCACCAATAACTCATTGCTGAAATTTCTCAGGAAAATTGACCCTGGTCTACAAGAGTCATTCTGCCCAAAAATGCTTGGGAGGTTACAATGTCCCTCTTGGAGGGCGATTCATTGCCAATGGCTGCTATGCAGTAGGAAAGGAAGACTGGCCTCCTTGTCTTGTGGGGAGATAGCTGACCTAGTGGGCTGTAGCATTCAGGGTTTGGTCAGAGGGCTGATCACTATGAGTGATGCTGAACAAGTGGTTTTATATAGACATTAGACTTATGCAGTTATGAATAATGGTGAAGACGTCTATGGAATACTGTTACCATCGCATCTGATGGCAAATCTGAAGTTGCCAAAAGTCAGAAGACTGACAGTAAAGTAGAAAAGATGGACATAAAGTGGGAGAGAACAAGAGCAAACTGGAACTTGTAAGAGCAGACTAGAACCAATGAGCACAGAAAGCCATGTCTGTGCCTCCAACCGTGATGCTATAGCTGACCTGTACATGAAGCTGGAGACCTACAAAATGGAACTGCACCTTCATCTCATCTAGGACTCAAAGAAACTGAAGGACATAACATGGAACGTGGAGTAGCTCTGGACCCAGCTGCTGCCTCTCGCCAAGGACCAGAGCCAGCAGATAATCAACAGTGGGAGCAGTCTGCAACCGCGCCTAGTGCCCTTCACTGACCTTCACAGTAGAATAGCTGTTGCTTCACTTTTGCCTTACAACTTCCATGCGTATTTCTCTTGTGGCCAACTTTAAAACCACAATGGGGTTCTAGGAAACGTAGTTTCAACCTAACTATGTTGATATGGTACAGAACTATAACAAGTTCCCATAGTATCAGCTGAACACACATTGTCACCTAGACTTTACATAGACTTCAGCTGAATACACAGTTATACCATGATTTTCCTGCCTATTCTGTTTCCTAGTCACAGGCTTCACCTCCAAGCATCGCATCAGCAAACCACTTGTGCAAGAATTCTGTTTTGGTCTCTGCTTCTAGATAACACAACCTAAATCAGTCCCCATTATGTTAATAGGTTGTGACTGTATTTCATTGGAAACAGGGAAATGTTGATGGCTATATATTTTTTTTAATTGGAGGTAAGCCAGTTAAAAAGGTGTCACTAGGTAATTACTGAAGATGTCAAAGGTTTTAAGGTGTACTTAAAAAAATACTGCTAATTTAAACTATAAAGCAATGCTTCCTGATTAAAGTTATTATTTTACATTGGTTGAAAAGCTATTTTTAGAATTAAACATTGATATTTACCAGGTATTATTTTTGTGTATACATTTAAAAAGGATATAATGAAAGTAAAATGGTTAAGGTATTTTCAAAACTTTTCATAAAGAGTATCCAAATATTGAGTCATTTCCGAACTCAGAATGGTCAATATCCATTTAGTTTTACATACTAAATCTTTGTTCATGCTGTCAAGAATGTTGGTAATACATTTCTTTTTTTTTTTAATTTTTATTTATTTATTTTCAGAGAGAGAGAGAGAGAGGGAGGGAGGGAGAGAGAGAGAGCATGGATACCCCAGCTGAGAAGGGGTAGAGTTAAGAGAGAGAATCCTAAACAGGCTCCACACTGTCAGCATGGAGCCCAATGCAGGGCTCAATTCCATAAATCATGAGATCATGATCTGAGCTGGAATCAAGAGTCAAATGCTTAACCCACAGAACCATCCATGTGCCCTGGTAACACATTTCTTAAAGAACTGATAAAAACTAAAAGCTATTAGGGTTAAAAAGCTATATGTGCAGTCATGTAAAGCTAGACTACTTTTGCTCTTCTTTTTAGAAATGTTATTTTACCATTATTCTTGGGTTGTTAGTTTTTTCTAAGACACTGACATCCATGCAAATTATGATACTGGGGCAAATGAGATTTGGGCAAAGACACTAATAACCTCATCATGACTGCCACCTGGCTGGCAGTGATTGTAAGAAGCATTCTGATTGCAAAGAAGTTAAAATATGAAAACTTGAGTGATTAGAATCAATGTACTATGATACCTGAAGAGGAACTGAAAATGGATAGATCGTAATTACGAAAATGGGTTACATGGCATTTGGGTTACTCCAGACAAAAGATGACAAAAACCCGTCCTTGAACATTAATAGATGAGAGAAGGATTTGACTTGCATTCAGCAAGCAAAACTAGTATGGATATTTAAAGTAAAAAATCCTAGGGGCACCTGGGTAGCTCAGTCAGTTAAGCGTCCGACTTTGGCTCGGGTCATGATCTCACAGTTTGTGAGTTGGAGCCCCGCATCAGGCTCTGTGCTGACAGCTCAGATCCTGGAGCCGGCTTCACATCCTGTGTCTCCCTCTCTCTCTGACCCTCCCCCACTCACATTCTGTCTCTGTCTTTCTCTCAAGAATAAATACACATTAAAAAAATTTTAAGTAAAAAAATCCTAAATGAAGATATTCTTGATAAATATTAAAGGTTCAGAATGTTACATCAAATAACACAGCTTTGCAAATTGGAATGTATGTAAAGACTGAAGCTCATAATTATTAAATTGAAGAACTTTTTGTGATTTTGAAGTTCTTAATGAATTTGTGGATTTATACAGATTCAGTTGGATCCATTGCCAGTATAAGGGCGTTAGAATAACTCCCAAATGATTTCCATTTATTAATTAAACACTGACATCAGGCCTTAGTTTCTGCTCAGACTTCTATCTACAAATAGCTTAGGGAGTATTCTTCTAAAACAATATACTCATAAAATATAATAATAATATTTTGCAATTCAGTCCAAAATTGTCCTATTCAGCTATTATTATGGTTTAAATTTATTCTCTTCCACTTTATGATTAGATGAATTGCACCTTGAAACGTCTCCCTTATTTTTTCTTTGATGCATTTTAGTTATTGAAGGAAACATCTTATTTGCATTAATAATACCTTGAGATGTGTATATATGTCTAACTCAATTATGAAGCAATACTACATTGGTTATTTTAATATTTTTATAACTAAATTCAACCTTTAAAACTTCAAAGGCTTTGATTGCCATAGTATGTACTTCAAAGCAGATCATTTGACAAAACATTAGAAATATTTATTCCTAACATATTTTAAAATTATTTATAATTTGTTCACTTTGCAACCTGTTTAACCATATATTTTAATGTAAAATATGATTCTTTAAAATGCATGATCAAAATTTGAAACACTAAACTTATTGCTGGTTAATATATTAAGATAGGGTGAAAAATGTAGGTTTCTCATCATCCCCTCACATCATTATAATTACAACCTGTAAGTGAGGCAAGCAGATATTCAAAATATTAAACAAACAATTAAGCTGAATAAACCCTCATGTTTAGGATTTGTGAGTTCTTGCAGATATCGTTCACTTGATTTCAAAAATAAGCTGTAAAGCATCTGTTAAGAATCAAACGATATCCATCTGTCACCACATGTGTCTGTCATGCATATATTTATGTAAAAGTTTTTTAATGATCACAATTTCAAACATACATAAAAGAAAATGGTGCCACATACCTATATACTCATCTTCCAGCCTTAGTAAAATCAACATTTAGTCATTCATAGTTTAATATGACATTTACTATTACAATTATTATTAACTACCACCACCACCATTTGAAGACTAGTATTATGTGCCAGTATATGAGTGAAAGTTCTTAGTTGTAAGCAGTAGAATAAAGACTAGCTAATCTAAGTGGAAAAGCAGGTTACTTGATAAGAAGAAAATCTATAGAAGGATCAAAAAATTTGTGGAGAGGGGAACCTGGGTGGCTCAGTTGGTTAAGAGTCAACTCTGGATTTGGTCTCAAGTCACAATTTCACAGTTCATGGGATTGAGCCCTGTGATGGGCTCTGTGCTGACAGTGCAAAGCCTGCTTGGGATTCTTTCTCTCCCAGTCTCTCTTCCCCTCCCCTGTTCGTTCTTTCTCTCTCTCTCTCTCTCTCTCTCTCTCTCTCTCTCTCTCTCTCTCAATAAATAAATAAATAAATAAGTAAATAAACTTTAAAAAAGAAAGAAAAAAAATTCTTGGAGATTAAACATTCAGGAACACTGCCAAAAATCACAGTAAAGCTTCCTTAATCGACACTGAAAATTAAGTGTAGTTTCCTTCTTTACCATAATCTTGCCAAATAAATTTGATCTAGGCATTTATTTTATAAGCCTCTAGCTTCAGTGATGTGATGAGCAACATCTAGAACACATGCTTATACATTGTTGCAAGACAGCCTGTAAAAACTGCTAACTGGCTTCTGGGGTGGGAGGTGTTCTAAGAATCACAGGTAGGACAGTTCTCACATCTAGAAAAGGAGCGCAGGTGCTGGAAGATGAAAGAGAAGCACTAATCACTCCATTCAGGCATCAGGCACTGGACTACATATTTTACAGGCATTTTTAGTCAAATTTGCTTATAAGTTAGTCTCTTCTCCTCACATTAGAGAATAAATGATTAAAGTCAAATAACTTTCCCAAGGTTAGACAGCCACTAAATTGTATGAAACTCGGGTATCTGCAAAGGTCTATCTGATCCAAAGTCTGTGTTAAACGCTGCAATGATTTTGAATTAAAAGAGACTGCTTACAAAAGCTGTCTGCTGCAAGTTCTTCATCTTACAGTAAGATAGTGAGGGTCAAGAAGAATGTTCAAGTGACTTGTCCAAAGTCCTATCACCAACAACTTCAGACAACCTTTACAGCAGAGCAGACTACCTTAAGGAGTTTCATACATGACAGTGCCTACAATTATGCATGCTGCCTACTGATTGGGGGGAAACTGGTATCCCCAAATCCAGAGTCCATCTTAACTATATACATTTATTCTAGAATTTACTCAGGATACAAGAGTGGTAAGATACAGATAAAAATGTCTAAGACAATCAAAATTCCATACAAATGGAAAGAAAGAAATGGTAATGGCACTTAGCCAGAGATTGACAGGAGAGAGGGATCCATCTCTTCGCAAGGAAGAACACTTGATTTGTTGCTGCATTTGCTTGAAATCAATCTTAGACATTCAGACCGAAAGGAACAACAACTTCATAAAAATCAATACGATTTAATGAAACTTATATACTTGAAATTATGTTAGGGGTTTTCCACATTCCAGTGTCCACACACCCACAGATTTATATTGACAACAAGTACATATGAGAGCGGAAGGCTAAAGGACTACATAACAAACTGGGAGAAAAATCTATCTGAGATTTGTTGGTTCTAAGAAATTTTCATTATCAAAACTATATGTACAAAGATTTCTTTTTCCCATGTTCTTGAAGGATCTATGGTTGGATGAGGTAAAATAAAACTAATAAAAAATTTGAAATGTATTACAGAATTGTTATTCATGTTGTTATATACTGCCTCTTATGTTACATTTTGTGAACTTAATGAGTTATTTAACTTGGAGAGAACATCCCTAGAAATGGAAATTTTGAAGTATAAAGAAATGAACTAAAGTTTTTGGTTCCATCATGCCCTCTAGAGTTACACAAAACTACAGTGTAATAGTTGTATATAAAAATAGCTATTCTCTCACATATTATTTCATTAATATTTGCTAATATAATAACTTTTAGATGAGTTTTAAATATTTCTTTGATTTCTATTGAGATAAAATATTTTATATATGTGTTATGTTATTCATTTTAATTGACTGTTCATGTCCTTCTCCATTTTTCTTAGAATGCTTGTGTTGCATGTGTGTTTTTTGTTTTAATTTTTTTATGTCTTTATTTTATTTTGAGAGAGAGACGGAATGTGAACAGGGTAGGGGCAGAGAGAGAGGGAGACACAAATATGAAGCAGGCTCCAGGCTCTGAGCTGTCAGCACAGAGCCCAACATGGGGCTTGAACTTACAGACTGTGAGATCATGATCTGAGCTGAAGTCAGATGCTTAACTGACTAAGCCACCCAGGTGCCCCTGTTTTGTTTTGTTTTTCATCATTGTGTAAGAACATTCTTTGTATCAAGAAAAATAATATTTTGGTATATATTGCAACATTTTTCTATTTGCTTATTTGCCTGTTATATGTTTATTTGTTTGTTTATATATTTTAATTTTGTGTAAAGATGTTTTAAACACATGGCCAATTCTAATATTTTCTCATTAGAGATTGTGGCATTAATCTTAAAATTTAGAAAATTTACCCTGCCTCTTATGTAAATATCCATTCATTTATACTTTCTTCATATCTTATTATTTCATTTCTTTATTGAAAATTATAATTTTTTTAGAAATTTTAATTTATTTTTGAGAGAGAGAGAGAGAGAGAAAGAGAAAGTGCACATGCACAAGTGGGGAAGGGACAGAGTGAGAGAGAGAGAGAGAGAGAGAGAGAGAGAGAGAGAGAGAGAGAATACAAAGCAGTCTCCAGGCTCTGAGCTATCAGCAGAGAGCCCAATGTGGGGCTTGAACCCACGAACAGTGAGATCATGATCAGAGCCAAAGTTGGACACTTAACCACCCGAAACACCCAGGCACCCTTGAAAATTTTTAATTTTTATAGAAAATTTACTTTAATTGCAATGTTATATTTCCATGAGTGTATACTGTATATAATTTACATTTTCCCAAACAGCCATTTGTCAATTCATCATCTAAATATGACATTTATTTTCTATTTGGCTTATTATACTATAAGTTCTATTTTCTTGTTTATCTTTTAGATTCATCACATATCATTATTATCAAAATTTTCCATTATTCTATTTTCTGTCTACTAAATTGTTAAGTATGCATTTGGGGGGTTCCTTAAATACTACAACAAACATTCTTATTATAATCTAATAACTTCTTGCAAATAATTATTTCTTCAATGATACTAGTATCTGTTTTAAAAGTATTATGCAACCCTTTGGCTTTAAAGAATTTGTGCAACTTTTTGGCATCCAGCCTGCTGAATGTCTATTTTGTTTTCATCAGTTTCAGGTTTTTTTAAAAAAAATAATGTAATAATGTCATTAAACTATAGAGCAGATTAGATTTTTTTTTCTCCATGAAGAAAATACGGCATGCTCACATGACTGATAATTGATGCTGGCTGTTATGTAGGAGCTCAGCTTGGGCTGAATACATACAAATGTCTTTTCCATGTGACTTACCAAATAGTTTCTGCATTTTGAGAGGAAGAATTCTAAGAGGAAGGATTTCAGGAGAACAAGGTAAATCTACAAGACTCCTTATGACTTAGCTTGGAAGTAATGTGGTGTTGCTGTGCTGTACTATATTAGTCACCAAGGGCAAACTCAAATTCAGTGCGGAAGGAAACTCCAAGTGTGTAAATACCAGGAGGTATGATTCATAGGCAGGCCATCTAGATATCACAGTCTGCCCTCTTGCTTCAATGACTTATAGCCTTCTTATCAGCAAAACACACTATTCCACCCAATGACTGCCCCCCACCCCCACCCCAAATCTCACTTGAGACGGTGTCAGGCTCAGGTTTGGTATTCTGGTGCGAACAGTCCTTGGAGGAGGTTCCTCAGGTGCATTTCCTAAGGTGCAGGTCTCCAGAATGACAAACACTAGTTTAGGTGAAATGTGAAATGAATATAACTGATTGACCTTATAACACCAGAATCACATATTGTAAATTGAAAGATAAAGTATGACCAGATACCAGAATTTAATTAGGGATATTTAAGAAACATGAAATAATTTCAAAGCAAAACAAAACTGGAAATAAAAACTTTTAGAAGTAGATCAGAATTTGGTAAATTTTTCTGTAAAAGGCTTATAGATGTTTTCATCTACATACGATCATTGTCACATACTCTTTTCTTTCCTTTTCTTTTTATAACCTCTAAAAACGTGAAAATCATTACAAACTTGCCACCTGCATAAAAAGAGGCCAAGAGCCAGATTTGACCTGTAGGCATTGTTTGCCCATTTCTGTGTTAGATCAATAATTAGTGACTACAAAAATTATGAAAGAAATATAGCAACTTTGGGTTATATGAAGTCTGTTTCAAAAATAAATATGCAGTGTTTATGAGCAAATTTCTATCTTAAATATTTCTTAGTTGTATATGAGATCCATATCTCAAATATATAGAGGCCGAAAATATATCTGGTTATTATGAAATCCTTAAGTCAAATTATGATTTATAGCATATAAAATTAGACACTATAGTTCCTCAGAAAAGTGCTCCTTCAGTTTTTTAGAGAATTGAAGAGGCAAATATAAGGGTGATATATTCTAATATCAATCCCAACCATTACATTCTCTGTGATGTATTTCTCCAGTGTATATAATTTGCTTTCATACTCCTCCCTGTTTAGTTACTAAATATTTCACTTGAACTGCCAAGGGCTGTTCATCTACCCGGCAGTCTGCTGAGGAAGCAGATGCAAATTGTGCTTGGTCATCATGCTCGTGGACTTACTAATGGACAAACTCTGAAAGTTATTCATGCAGGGACTGGCATTTTCCTATTTGTTATTGAACCTGGAGTTAACTGAGTGCTCCCTGAGTTTTAAGAACTAAACCATTGGAAAGAAAAGCTGTTCAGGTTGTCTGTAGCAATGGAAATCAGTTCTAAATACAATTACTCATAGGAGGTTTCCCCAGAGTTTGACTTCATGTCAGAGTAAAATTCTTTCCTCTGAGGGAAAGGGACAAATGAATGGCAGTGAGCACAAAAGACCTTACTTGTTATTATCAAATCAAAAATTGATGTGTTTCTCTGGAGACAGAGTCGCATTGTGGTTAAGAGCACAGGCTCTGGAGGCTGAAACCATGCGTTCCAGACTTGTCCCTACAGCTTTGCTACATGGAGAATTGGGCAAATTATGTCTTCCATTTCCTTCTCTGTAAAATAGGGAAAACAAAAGTGTCTTACACAGGATTCTTGAGAGGATTCCATTAGTTAAAACAGAAAAACCTCATAGAAGAGTGCTTGAACTTTCACAGTTCAAAAAGGAAAAAAAAATTGTAGGCTAAATGGCACTGGAGGGTTCTCCAGATTGCAGTCATTCATGGGTAGCTTTTATGATTTTTTCGTATTCTCATGTTCCAACTTCCTGAAGTTTCCTCTTAACAATTATTGTGTATGTTATTATTACTTGATTTTTTTCTGTATATGCTAGTAAAACATAGTTTAAATGAAGCTTAAAGTCATCACTCTAAAGGAAAACCAGGATTCTTGACATAAATAGAAGGTAACAACAAATTTTTTAAATAATGGCTTTTATTTCCAACTGCTAGATAATGTTTAGTGCCAAATGCACTGAGCTCTCTCCTTGCTTTCTCACTGATTAAAAGAAACATTATCTAGTGTTAGAGTGATATTTAAAACAAGCTAGAACCAAATTGTTGTCTTCTGCTTGATAAAATCAGAAAAATTGGAAATAGGCAAGGGAATAACTTTTAAAACTAAATAATTCATGTTACTGTAATGTTTTTCTGGGCACCACTTAAAATTTTAACTTCCACACTTTGGAAACTGTTATTATACGAGAAGATTTAAGTAAACCCTTAGACTTTAATTGGACTCTGATATAAGGATAGAGTTCAGATAAGTACTATTTCAACCCAATAATCTAGAAAAAGGAACAGTGCATGCAAATGCACTAAATCAGGTATGTTGCATTGTTATTAAATCATTCACTTTGTGAAGGGGTAAAATAGCTGGAGACCTCTGTCAATCATATTGTATAGGGCTTTGAATTCCAGGCTAAGCAAGGCAGACTACAAGTAGTAAACGCCATGGGAAGGTTCTTAGGGTAGGGTAATATGCACAGCTTATGAGGCTCAATTCAACATAGTATAGAACATGGTACCAAGAAGGCAATACCTGGATGCAGGAAAACCAGTGCCTTGCTGGTTACTGTGGCAATAAAAAGGAATCTATGCGGGTTTGGCAAAAAAGGCAAAAGAAGACGAGGAAAGAATAAGGAACAGGATAAAATGATGTGTACCAAGTTTCAAGGTTAGATGACAAGGAGACTGCTGACACTATGACAGTAAAGGAAAATTTGAAGAGAAAAGGACTGAGGGTAACATGATTTTTGGTTTTAAAAACATTGAATTTGAGAGGATGACGTGGTATTCAAGTGCATATCCTTAGTGATGGAAGTTGATTTTACATATACACTTTATCCTGAATATTGATATTAGCCTAGAAAACACTGTAAAGGATATACAGTACAGAAAAAGAAGAGGGGTGCCTGGGTGGCTTAGTTGGTTAAGCTTCCAATTCTTGATTTTGGCTCAGGTCATGATTTCATCATTCATGGGATGGAGCCCCACATCAGTCTCTACAATGACAGCATGGAATCTGGTTGGGATTCTCTATCTCCCTCTCTCCCTCTCTGTCCCTCCCTCATTTGCACTCATTCTCTCTCTCTCTCTCTCTCTCTCTCTCTCTCTCTCTGAAAATAGATAAATATACTTTTAAAAAAATTTAAAAAGAAATAAGAAAAATAAGAGAAGACAGACCACCTAATGGGTTGGGTGGGAATATTGAACAATGCTAATGATGGAGGCTGCATGAATAGTACAGTGATGGAAAGGAGACATTAGCATCCAGTACAGTGTCTTGGGACTAAAAGGGGAAATAAAAAGAAGTTCAAAGGAGGATTGGATTCTCCAGTGCCTAGTGCTTCATAGAAGTCAAGCTGATTAAGATCATTTAGCATTCTTATAAGACACAGTGATGAAGGCAGATAAAGATTAAAATTAGGTAATAAATGAGAGAAAAGAGAGGCAGAGAGTATAATCTATCAAACATGACTAATTACTTTTGTATCAAAGTTTTAGCTGTCAAACTAAAGTTCAAGTGCCTTACAGGCAAATATCAAAAATAATTATATACATTTTTATCAATTGAAATGACAACTTGCAAGTGAGAAGTATTCAACATTTCATCATGAATTTATTTATTTATTTATTTATTTATTTATTTATTTATTTACTCATTCATTCATTCATTCATTTAACTGGTATTTATTAAGTATTTACTGTATGCCTCTTACTCTGTTAGGTGCTGGAGTTACAACAGTTTGATAGGACACAGATCTGTCCCCTCCCCCAGGGTCTCCCAGAGTAATAGTGGAATCAACATAATAATCAATTAATTGGCCAATTAATTACAAACTGTTGGAGTCCCAACAGGATTATACAATCTTTAAGGTGAAAGCTCAACTCTGTGTCTGGAAAGCTAAGTGAAAACTTCCTGGATAAGATGTTCCAAACATTTCTTAGTAAAGGCAGCAGAAAAACCAATAGTAACTGAAGAATCATCAAGAAAAAAAGAATTGTATTTTTAAAAGCTCACGTCTTCTGCAGGGTAACCCTTTCCTCCAAGAATCCCAGAACTGCCTCTGTATTCCACTTTTCTCCTTGACTGTCCTTCCCAAAGGTAAAAAATTCCCAACATTATCAAAACCAAAGATTGAATATTTGAATCGTATTCACTGACTCCATCACAGTCTGTAATCTTACACAGGCTGTTCTTCCTTTTAAAAGTAATGTACCTACCTGTCAAATAGCAAAGCTAAGTCTTAGTGAATTCATGTGGCAGATAAAGATAGGTAGTTAGTTTCTAAAACTACAGATGAAAATAGATTGCTGAAATGACTACATAGTTTGTAATTCATTCATACATGCACCAATTTAAAATCAGGGAAGTAGGTTTGTATTAGAAATCTATAAAATTGTATGCAGGTATGAGTATCAAATGCTTTGGTCTTAACCTGCTAAATGTTGAAATGTGAATAAAATGATTAGGAAATCCCTCAGCTTCTCCTGTATTTCCTTCGGCATCAAAATACTCTGGTCTTGGCTTATTAGTCTAGCATAACTAAGGAAATTGAAAGAAGCAGACTTGGGGCTCCTGGGTGGCTCGGTCGGTTAAGCGTCCGACTTCGGCTCAGGTCATATCTCACAGGCTCAGGTCATGATCTCACGGTCCATGAGTTCGAGCCCCGAGTCGGGCTCTGTGCTGACGGCTCGGAGCCTGGAGCCTGTTTCAGATTCTGTGTCTCCCTCTCTCTCTGCCCCTCCCCTGTTCATGCTCTGTCTCTCTCTGTCTCAAAAATAAATAAACGTTAAAATTTTTTTTTAAAAAAAGAAAGAAGCAGACTTGAACTCACATTCAAAAAACTCAGTTTGGAATATTATTGTGACAATACATCTCATCTTTAAAAGGCACAAACTTCAGATTATTTGAAAAAACAGCTATAAACAAATCTTGTTTATTCTATAAAGTACTCCTACATTAAGACTATAACAATGCCTTTGATCACTTCAAACTGTCCCAACAAGTCTTGGACAACTCATATGGCCAGTAGGGTCAAGCCCAAACTACTTTAACCTGGAAGCCATAGCCCCACAGTCAAATTTGAACTTATCATTTCAAGGTCACATCCCAGTGCTCCTGTCCTGCCATCTCTTTAACCAATTTTGTTGTGTCTCACTTCCATAATTAATTTAACTTGCCTCTCTATCAGGTCAAATCCCCCCTAATTTCCCCATACATTTTTTAATCAATTTTTTTAGTTTATTTTGAGAGAGACAGAGAGTGCAAGGGAGAGGCAGAGAGAGGGAGAATCTCAATCAAATCCTGTGCTGTCAGCACAGAGTCCAATTCAGGGCTCAAACTCATGAACCGTGAAGTCATCACCTGAGCTGAAATCAAGAGTCAGGAGCTTAACCGACTGAGCCATCCTGGCACTCACCCCTCCCCATACATTTAACTCAAATTTGTCCACAAAATTTTTTCAGTCTACTCCAATTCAAAATGACCTCTCTCTCCTCTGAACTTCTAAATTGCAATTAGCTCTACCATTTGGTGATGGAAATGAAAAAATCATGAGAGTCCTTTATAATCATAAAACAGTGGCTAACTTTTATTGAGTGGGATTTCTGATGACCACCTTCTTCCCCAGGCCCTAGCCTCTTGCAATTATGTTCACCCTCCTTTACCCTCCCTTTCACTGCTCTTATCCACAAAATCCTGTTCAATTTGGGGACCAGAATTTTTAAAAAGTCTGCCTTCTATAAAACCATGCCTAAGAACTCTATTTTATCCTCAAATACTTATGAAGATATTATTGTAAACTGCTGTTTAAGACAAACTCTGGTTATAGATGCTTAAAATTATATAAACTATATACTATTATATAATTATATATAAATAAATTAAATAAGTATATGGAACAAATTGTGCTTAATTATAAATAATAAATAATATAATAAATTCATATAATAGCTGGTTTTACACACACACACACACACACACACACACACACATACACACACTTCCTTCTTGGAACTGGTCAAATAATAGCACAAAAGCAAGTACTGATCGCCCGCACCAAAAAGACCAGCCTAGATTTTAAGTCTCTAAATACAAAGCTTTCATTGCAATTATAGTGCTCACTCCCCTCCAATGCATGGCCCTTAGGAACCTTTGTCTCTGCCTGACAGTGGACCTCCCAAACAAAGAACACAATTCAGTAATGTAGCTTAGAAACTTTCTAACCACAGGATGACACTTTTTCCCTCAAACCTGTGCTGAGATGAATCTGTCTCTCTATTCGATTTAATTACTGAGCCTTGTTTAGGGTTTTTTCCGGAGGCAGGTAGTTTTCTTTTGGAGCAATGTGCTACAGAGCTGACACAAGTAGATTTATATAAGGGGATAAATCTTGACAAAACAGTATACAGCAGTTCAATTAACCTGTTTCAGGGGAACCTAATGTAATTGCAGAAATGCAATCACTTCAGCTGAGGTTATAAGGTTTGAAGCTAACTTTATTATCTGAGGTTAAATGCATCAGTGCTAGATGTTCCTTCAGCAACTTAACTCAGTACAAAACTAACCAACAAATAGCTGAGTCATAATTGAGAGCAGAAGACTCTACTAGCTGTCTAGACTTCCAATATTAAATGGTAATAATAATATTCAGAAAGCTTAAATCAATAAAATGCTTTCAACCTTAAAAAAAATGTTTAGGGGCACCTGGGTGGCTCGGTCAGTTAAGCGTCTGACTTCAGCTCAGGTCATGATCTCATGGTTCATGGGTTTGAGCCCTGCATCCAGCTCTGTGCTGACAGCTTGGAGCCTGGAGCCTGCTTCAGATTATGTGTCTCCCTCTCTCTCTGCCCCCTGCCTGCTTGTGTTCTGTCTCTCTGTCTCTCAAAAATAAATAAACGTTAAAAAAAATTAATAAAAAAATAAAATAAAAAATTTAAAAAGTTTATTTTGAGAAAGAGCAAGAGAGAGCATGAAGGAGAGGCAGAGAGAAAGAGAATCCCAAGCAGGCTCAGAGCTGTCAGTGCAGAACCCACCTCGGGGTTTGATCTCATGAATCGTAAGATCATGACCTGAGTTGAAATCAAGAGTCTGAGGCTTAACTGACTGAGGCACCCAGGTGTCCCCAACCTTTGTTTTTTTATTTTAGTACGTGAAAGAAAACATTAAGGAACAAGGAGTAGGAGTTAGAATAAAAATCACTAAGTGCCATATTTAGGGGAGACAAGTTCAGGCATACGTAGAATTGATAATGTGACTAGAGAAATGTTTACTTTTCCCCATGAGTAGACACATCTGTTTCTCAAGCGGAAAACCTAAAAAGGGATAGGGCATTTTACAAAATGAATGATCACTCCCGTTGCATGTGGATTTTACCCTTCCAGCCTAGAGGGCTGTCTTAACCTTTCAGTGTTTCCAATAAATAGCTTTCTGTATGCAGAATCATGAAAGAACAGGGAAAACCTGCTGATGCACTAGCCAGCTGAGACTGAGGTTCACCAGAGCTACATCTACACCACAGCTAGTGGTAGAGACCCCATCCTGCCAACTCCATTTTTTCCTAAAGTACTACGTTCCCATTTAATGGTTTATTTCTTCATAGATAATGAACACTGTCTCCTCCCTCATTAGTTCATCTGTGACTCCTAACAGCACTCTAAACTAAGTTCACTCCCAGGTTATTTATCATTAAGGACAATGTAGTGACCTGCCTGAGGTCCCATAGCTAGTGAGTGGGATCTGAACTCAATTCTACATTATTCTTGTTCTTTAGTTGTTGTGTTTTACACAGCCTCACACAATTCCACCAGAATCAATTCTTTTTTGTTGTAGTTCCCCAAAACATCCAGGGAGTAATTTTGTTTTCCTCATTTAAGGTTTATCTAATATCAAATGAGAATTTTAAATGTGGGAAATAAATATTATGGTTATGTGAGACATATAAGGCATATCACTCATATTTCCTTGTGAACGAATGAGATCAATTCACCCAAAGAAAGCAAATGTAAATCAAAATAAATGCAAGATACAATTTTCCCTTTCTTGATTGGCAATTTAAAATTTTAATGATAGGGGTGCCTGGATGGCTCAGTTGGTTAACCATCTGACTCTTGATCTTGGCCCAGGTCATGATCTCATGGTTCATGAGATCCAGTCCGTGTGGGGTTCTGCATTGACAGCATGGAGCCTGCTTGGGATTCTCTCTCTCCCTCTCCCTCCCTCTGCTCCTCCCACATTCTCTCTCTCTCTCTCAAAAAAAAAAAAATCAGTGTAAATTTAATAAAATACTCACTGCTACAAAAAAGTAGGCATATGCATAGTTTTTCATAAGTTATGAAATAAAATGAGAATAATGCTTATAATTGGGATGAGGAATCAGGAGAGTGTGGGGAAGATGCTTATTTCTTGTATGGGACCCGTTCTATACAGTCATGACTGGTAATTATATTCATGTGTTACTCTCTAGCTAGCGTCACTTACTTACAACAATATATTTCATAATGGATCTTTAAGTTTGTCAGATTCTACTATCTGCTATCCAGCGGTGATAGGATAGTTCACACTGTGTTCGACTGTTAATATTTGCTTTTTTTCAAAGTTTATGGACTATGTAATCTGATGGGACTAATCACTTCACTTCTTTGACTGAGAAGTGCATGCTGGCATTGAATAATCCCAGGCATGAAATGGTGAGAAACAGCTGCCAAGTCCTAAAGTAAAAGAGACGTCTGTGGCATTCAAAATATAACTTCAAAAACACCTTCAAACAAATCCTGTAAATATGGTTGCTTCCAGTAATACTCCCAATGACACTCAGTGATGTTCAGGCCTACACGTGCCGCAAGATAATTTTTAGAACTACATCTCCACTTGGTTTTGTTTTTGCTTTCATGTCTTGCACAGGAAATGCCACACAGAATTTGCTCCATGAAGCCCTGAAAAGAACGTCACCAGAACTGATGGAAAAGAGTGCTTATTAAGATCAGTCCTTCAAATCATAATCACTATTTAGTAAACATTTTCTTGCTACTCAGCAGGAAGCCAAGTTTCAATAGGAAGTAATAACCTCAGAAACATTTGGATAACCAATGAGACAGATTAATATACACCGCAGAGGTAGTACTTGGAAACCAGATCTGCCAGAATTCGCTTCACTTTGTAGATACCTGCCTTAGCACGCTCTCTAAGGAGAATCCATCATCTTGATATACTGCAAAAATGATGTAAGGGAGAAAATAAGGGAGAAAATCTGAGAAATGGATTTTTTTCTTATTTCTGCTTTTGGGGAAAAAAAGAGATTACAATCATCAAGTTACTTAGAGAAAAAAAAGAGAGGTTTGTGATAATAATGAAGATCAGGGTGGAGGTCAAAGGGTTGTATGATTGAGAAACATAAGGAAATTAATGCTTTTGATAAAAACGTCTCATTTAAATAATATTAGCTATCTTTATTCATCAGAGGCTTTAACGGAAAGCAATGACAATGAAATACGGGTGCACAAAGTGTGGATGGCAGATCCTAGATAACACTCCTGGGAGGCAGCGATAGCACAGTCACCACCATGCTAGTTAAATTTCTCCAAGTTACACAAGAATATTTAAGAAAAAGAAAAAAATTAAATGATTAAAGAACATTCCCAGAGAGTAATTTTAATTGACTGTCAGTGACTTTTTAAAAAAAATCAACAGCTTAATCAGTGGTCAGAATAGAAGCTCTGTGGGTCATTGTCAATCTCTAATGATGTTAAATATCTGAAAGATCAGTCCAATGATACCACATTTAAATACCACAGAATAAAATACCACAGAGTAAAGGACGGTTGTTCTTTTGTTTGTACCTCTTCAAATTAGCAAAATAATGCTGAGATCTCACAGTCCAAATAATTCAAAATACCAGCCTTCAAGGCTTAGATAAAAGCTCACATTCTCTTTAATGCCTTCCCAGTGCTTACAGGCAGAGTAAGTTCCATCCTTCCAAAGTACACACAGAAAAGGTATCTGTGCTTCCCCCACCTCCCCAGCATGTATACACATACGTCAATTTCCATACATATGTGAGTTTGCCTTGCTCAGTCTTTACCTTGTAAGATTCTTGTGCTGGCTATTTGTCTGTCAGCCTTCTATGCCCTGCAATGTGCACTGCAATTTCCATGAAGCATGCTTTCCAGACTCCCTTTACCTCTTGATTCCTTTTCACCAGGCTTCCACAAACCGGGACACAGGAGAGTGAGAAGATGTAGGCTTAGCCTACGTCCTTGCCCCACCCCCTCCTCGCTTCTCCACAGGCCTGGGAGCAGTCTTATTCTCTAACATCACATCTCTTGTCACATGGATCCTATTCCATGGCTTCAGCTCTTCACCCTCTAGTCCTAAGGGAAGGTAATATCTTCCTATGGCTGCTACTCCTTGGTCTTCACAAATGCTGGCTTGTTCTCTTCACCCTGTCCATATTTAATAAATTGTTCTTGCATCAAATGTTCTCAAACTCTTCTGAGTGTGCCAACCATTTGCTACTTCAGCCCTGGCAGTATCCTCCCCAAGAACAGAACTTAAGTGTTCAGTAACTTTATGTTCCTAGGGTTTAATACAATGCCTGGAAGAGAGTGGGCACATATGAAATGCTTTTGGAATGCATGAATAAAGGAGAGCAGTACTAGGGTAGCTACTGTGTAAAAAAGTAAATATAAAAAACACTTACTGAAATGAAGTTTACAATCTAAGAAGGAAAACAATACTCAGATGCAGAAATTCAAATCACTGTTAAAGATTGCACATGGTAAGTAATGAATCACAGGCCACCATGTTCAGGTTCCAGAAAACGGCGTAATTCCTTACTATTAGTAGGGAAAAGCTACCTAACACCAGGTAAAAAGTATATATATATAAACATTCAACCATCTCACAAACCTCCCATAAGGTAAACCAAGTAAGATAAAAACAACAATCCAATACTTCTCTGCCTCATGGGTGTGCTGGCAGCTTTGATTAGTTAATATTTATAAAGCACTTTGAAGATGAAAAGTACTAAACATTATCTAACAGCCCTGTAAATGCAAATGTGTCAGGTCTTATGAAATTTAACAGAAATTAGAGAGTGACAAACTACTCACAAATAAAAAATGCTCAACTAAGGCTTTGCATTTAAAGAGGCCAGATGGGGGAGAAAAGACATTTCCCCCAAGGCAGAGAATCAAGCTAATGTATACCCCACCCTCCAACCCCACCGACACACACACACATATACACACTGCTGAAATGTTTAATTTAAAGCCTGAAAGATGATGCACTTTGTAACAGCATGTAAATCAATGTTTTATTAAAGCCTATGAATTACTATGCAGAAAAATGCAAATCACAATAAAACACACCACAAGCAAATTCAACGCTGCTCTGTTCTCAGTGGAGCAATTACCAAGACTTGCTTTGGCAGATGGGGGTAGAATTTAACTAGGGGTGGGCAGTTTTATCTCCTGCTTGCCTATGGAAACTGCAGAATCTCCCAACCATTTTGCTTCACCCCCAGAAGTACAAAGAGTCAAATATTCCCCCACTGCCATATTTTAAGTTACATTTTTAAAATGCTATGCTTTTCCCTCCATTGACTTTAATTACACGTAGCCTAAGAGGCTTGCCTGGCCAGATGACTTTTTTTATACAAAGGAGAGGAGCTTACACACCATAGTATTTTTCTTTAGCTTGTCCATCAGTTAGAAGGCTTGAATTTAATATCTTTAAGCTTGTCTGTCTGCAGACTAATTTTATTTATTCAGAATACACACACACACACACACACACACATGCGCGCGCACACACACACACACACACACACACACACACACACGATCTGATTAAACAGCCAGAACTATGTCCTTAATTCCAGAGTGATTTTTCAGTGGGTAGGTCAGGACATGATCTCAGGTTTACTGTTTGTTTTTTTTTTCTTTGCCATAGACAGTAAAAGGCATCTAGGTGATGAATCCTTTTTAAAGAGTACTGAACTGGTGATATACCCACTGAAATTAAATGCGAGCATAAAGGAAAAAGGGCAAAAAAGAGAAGAATGGAGCAAATACAATGCAAAATGAGTTCT
This sequence comes from Prionailurus bengalensis, assembly GCF_016509475.1. NCBI lineage: Eukaryota > Metazoa > Chordata > Mammalia > Carnivora > Felidae > Prionailurus > Prionailurus bengalensis. The sequence continues at coordinate 53,830,179 of NC_057350.1, forward strand.
AAAAAATATTATGTCAAAAATATATTTTAAAAGAGAATAATAAACTGATTCTGAAAATCCCTTGAAAGTGTAAGTTTTCAGTTTCTAAGGGAGAAGGGAGAAGCAGAAGCTATTATTGTCATCATAATCCATAATCTTATTTTATATTTGGGACTTGTGAAACTCACATTTCAAAGCAGACCTTCAAAGACTTCACTGCTATGCATTTTGTTAAATAAATATGGCAGAATAAATAAACCACAGACAATAATATATTGTGCAAGCTCTAAAGAGTTAGGTCTTTAAGGCTTGGTGCATTTTAATATATTAAGTAATCCGGGGGTCTGTGACAAAATAAACTGGAATTGCTGCAATTTCATATAGCTGATACCTTGAACACTTAGTAGCTAAGTGAATTTCCAATGAATACACTGTGTGCTATTTATGAGTAATAGAATACATATGATAATCAACCTTTCCATTTTTCAAGCATTGGGCTCTGAAGATCAAATGAGACACTGTATGTGAAAGTGACTTAAAAACTGTAACAAATGCAACAAATATTAGGTTTCATTAGCTATTTGAAATAATGTTATACCTTTGAAAACAGAACATAGTGTTGAGCTATTCACATGTGAATTTACAAGCCAGTGATAATAATAATAAAAATAATAATCCCCATGATTTCTCATGAGCTAATCAAAGATCCTTTTCCAATCCATCTTTTCAGATTAAAACAATTTATAAGCAAACCACAGCTAACAAGGTGGAGGATACAAGGGAGGGGAATGTTTCTTGCCTGGCATTTCTAACTTCTGTTGTTTTATTATTCAGTTTAGAACTTTTTGAGAGTAGGTAACTGATAAAGACATTTTATCTCATGCAAATACATATCTCTTTAGAATATGCAGACACTTCATAAATAATTCCCCCAAAGTGGCTATCTCCTGTGGAATGCTCCCCCCACACCACCCAAGAATTGCAGTGGTCCTTAATATTCTAATAGACTTACGGAGAAGGATAAAATCCTAGTATTCTAAGTTTTTCATTGAAGTACATTTTACCATATAAATGGCATTAGGAATGGTGACTACAGTATTTAAATATATTTTTTTATTTAATTAGCTTTCTGAGGCCAATGCTGAAGATATTATTATTTAAAATAATTATTTAATAAAAATTGTTTTCTAATCTGAAATATAATTCTGTACAAGTTACCTTGTGTGTGTATTTAGCCCATTTAAAAATTAAGAACTATGTACTCAGTAAAAAGACCATTGCAGCAACATAATTCTAGTTATTCTTGGGTCGGGTCATAATTTCAGGAGATGTGGCATGGCATAAACAAAGCTTCATACTCACCAGCATCTGTTCCCAACCAGAGTGCCTTATCTATTGACCTGATGGCACCTTTTTATTTAGTTACTGCCCAGACCCTGCAAAGACTGAATGCCATAGTCAATGGTGACTGTATTCCTCAAATGCAAATTAACACCTGTTCTCCTCACTGAAATACGACCAGGCAATAAGTAGTAGTTACATCTATTCCTGCAATATAAATTTAGGTCTTTTTTTATTTATGCCTCTATGAGTTAAAAATGGTATTAAAAACTGTAAAATCATTATTGTTTTAATAAATTAAAGAAGAGCAAAGATGAAATATTTGATTATGATATTCTTTACATTAGATTACATTGAATATTTTTACACAAAATAACAAAAACATACAAATTTTATTATTATAACTGGGTTATTAAAATGAAATATAAGAGAATTAGGTCATGCATTTAGACTCTACACATATTTTAAATGTTATTTTTAATTTTTTTCTGTGATTCTTTTAACATTAATTAATAAAGTTGCTCCAATATTTAATATTTGGTTGTTGATGACCAGTGTTTCTTTACCTGCAGTCTTGTGCTAAAGTTAGCTGTAACTTTTACTACTAGATAGATACATAGATACATAGATACATAGATACATAGGTACATAGATAGCATTTCTCCAAATACCTATAAAGAAATCTCTTAATACATTCCAATGACATCTTCTCATTTAAGTTAAAATTTTTAAAAAATGATGCTGGAAGTTGTAAAAGGAACAAAAATAGATACAATCGAATTCCACTATAAGATACTGCAGTTAAAAAAATCAGACATTCCACATGATAATTTATACTTTGGCCAAGATTGAGTAACCCCTTCACCTGAAACAATAAAAAAATATATATAATATTTATGAAACAATGGTTCTCAAGACATAGGACATCAGGCAATATGGGACAGTGATCCCTGAGAGATGACCAACAAATAAGTTAAGCTTTGGGGCACCAGGTGGCTCAGTCGGTTAAGCATCAGACTTTGGCTCAGGTCATGATCTCACAGTTCAGAGGTTTGACCTTCCAGTTGTGCTCTGTGCTGACAGCTCAGAGCCAGGAGCCTGCTTCAGATTCTGTGTCTCCCTTTTTTTCTGTCCCTCCTCCACTCATGCTCTGTCTCTCTCTCTCTCTCTCAAAAATAAATAAACATTATAAAAAATTAAAAATTAATTAATTAATTAAGCTCTACCGTTGTCCCACTTTACTGTATTTAGAGAGTTTCCAAGATGCAGCACAAGGAGGGGAAACTAAGACAGAACCCAGCATATGGTGTGAGCTGAGGAATCAGAGCTAAAAATCTTGGGTGACCAAGGGGCATGAGTTCACATGACATAGTGCTAAGAAAGAAAGAACTACACAGAGAACCCCAGTTTTGAGGGATCGGTACCTAGCACTCACAGAGAGCTGGAAATAATGCCTGCTCCCACCGGCCAGACTGGAAAGCTTTATAATTCACTGGCATTGGATACAATACTCGAAGGAGTCTTGACTCAGAAGTAGAGAATAATCAGGTTTATACTATATATGACTTTGGTCCTGCTTAACAGATCGTATAAGCAGGACAAAAAATAATTAAAGTCTTTGCAAGTAACTTAACTAAAGTCTAGGAAAAAATGAAGTATGCTGATAGAAATACAAAACTCCTTAGCACCCAACAAGATAAAATTCATAATAATTGGCATCCAACTAAATAGTTGGCAGTTCTTGTCAGGAAGCAAGAAAATGTGACCCACAAAAAGGAGAAAAACTAAACAATTTAAATAGCCCAGAACTGATGCAGATGCTAGAATTAAAGACAATTGGAAGAGTTATCCATTCTATATTTCACATGTTGAGAAAATTAGATAGATAGAAGATACAAAAAAAAAAAGACCAAAATTCAAATTTTAGAGACTGAAACTACCAGGAGTGAGATAACAAATACAATGAGTAAAATTAATGGAAGATTAGACATTGCAAAAGAAAAGGTTAGTGTAAGAGAAGACATAGCAACTATCTAAAATGAAACACACAAAGAAAAAATAATTGAAAGAAAGGAACAAAACAAGAGTGAGCTGAGGCAACTACTGGAGTCTATGGGGGGGGTAGGTAGAAGAAGATCAGAGAAACTAATTAAAGAATAGTTGAATATTTTACAAAATTAAGTAAAACTACAAGTCCATAGATCCAAGAAACCCAATAAACTCCCAGTATAAGAAACACCAAGAAAATTACATCAAAGCATATCATAACCAATTTCTCAAAAAAAAAATCTTAAAAGCACTCATAGAAAAAGAAACATTATATAGAGGAAAATACATAAGGATAACTGTACATTTCTCATTAGAAACAAAATAAACAAGAGGACAGTGGAACATTTTTAAGGCATGGAAAGCAAAACTTGTCAACCTAGAATTCCACACTGAGTGAAAAGTATTTTTCAAACTTAAGAACCAAAGACATTCTCATAGATAAACAGTGGAAAGTATTCATCACAAGCAGAAGACTACAACACGAAGTGTCAAAGGAAGTCCCTCAGGCTGAAGGAAAATAATAGGTGAAAACCTGCATCTACATAGAAGAATGAAGAATACTGGGGATAATTAAGTGGGCAAATATAAAGAATTTTTCCTTTTTATTTAAACCACTTTAAAAAGTTAGTTGACAGTTAAAACTGACTTTTTGTTGACAGTTAAAAAAATACAATATATTGTAGGGTTTATAATACATGTAAAAGTGAAAGATATAACAGCAATAGAACAATGGATTCTCTCATTTAATTCTCAGAGCAAACCTATGAAGAGATTGATGCTCTTATCCCATTTTATAGATGTTCAATAAAATTACATAATCCTTCTTTCTGATTTGTTAGAGGTAACCAGCAAACCAACACCCTAAGAATAACAATAACGTCCTCTTCCCAAGATATAATGCTTTACAAATGTAAATACCATAATAATCAGTTTCAATGATTATGTCAGAATTTCTACCATATCCACAGTATATATTTATTCAAGTTGATAAATGTACACCCCATGGGAAACCCAAAGTTTTATTGGTTTATTTATTTTTGATAATTATGAAATTATCAATTTTAATTGATTTCTAAATATCTAAATCTAAATTTGTTATTTACATAGTCCATTATTTTCTAGAATCAAACTTCCCACACTGAATGAGCTTCCCAAATAATTGTGGTCTTACTGATCAGTATGATTACAGAAAATAAATTCAGAACCATCTTCCACTTAATCTAGTAAGAATAATTAATGTCCATATTATCCTCGCCACATCCTACTCATGCATAAATGCATTTATTTATCTTATTTGACTTGACAATTGAATATGAGGTGGCAAATGGAATTGAGTTAAAAATCATGTGGCTTACTGGTTCATGGGTTCAATCCCTGTGTCAGGCTCCAAGCTGGCAGTGTGGAGCCTGCTTGGGATTCTCTCTCTCTCCCCCACTCTCTCTGTCCTGACCCTGTTTGCACTGTCTGTCTGTCTGTCTGTCTGTCTCTCTCTCTCTCTCTCAAAAAGTAAATAAAAAAACTTATTTTTTTAATCATGTGGCTTAGGCAAGGAACAATAAGCAGATCCTTAAGTGGAAATGCAAAATATGAGGTCAAAGACATTAGGCAGAATGTAGTCAAAAGTCTTGATACTAGCACAGATGCTGCAAAACATCATTTTTTAAAGCAGAAAATTGATGTTACATTGAGGCTTGTTATGTGGTAAGCACTATGCCAAACATTTTACATCCACTGCCTCCTTTAATCCTCATGAGGTAAGATGCTTTTGAAATATTAGTTGATGAGATATCTATCCTCAGTAACTCTTTCTACCTTCTGGCCACTTTCTCACTGAGTCAGTCATTTGATGTTCCCTACTCTAGGCAAGGATGACTTGTGAGATCACAGAAACAAATAACAAAGCATTACTCTTGCCTTTTGGATTTCAAACACCTAGGTCTCAAAGGAATGTGAGGAATTCATACCATATGAATAGATTAGGCAAAATTTTCACATCTAGGTTACTCCCTTCCATGAAGGATTAGTTTCTTTTAGAGGATAGTTGAAAGCCAGGAAGGGGAAGACTTTTACTTTTGTTCTTGGATTTGAAGTAATGAATCCGTTTCATATTTCTCCTGAGCCAAGTTAAAGGTAAAAAAAAAAAAAAAAAAAAAAAAGAAGAAAAGAAAAGAAACCCATGTTATAGTTAAAACAGCTCCAGTGGCTAACTTTTGTAATTCTTGTAAGACAGAGAAGAAGTCTAAGGTTCAGAAGTGTTAAATTAATGTGTTCAAAATCACATGGCAAATTAAATGGCTTATTAGAAATTCAAGTCCAGGTCTCTGTCTATATATACTTTTTTAAACTTTACCACTTAGCTTTAATCATAGTGACACAAAATATCAAAATAACTAATATTTTATGGGAAGAAATTTGTACTCCTGCCAAGTTTTAGATATTCCCAAAGTTTCTGATGTATATATAAATATATAATATATTAATATATAATATATATTAATACATTAATGTTAATAATAATTAAAGTTTATGATTTACATATATAATATTATAAAATATATATAATTCTAAGCAATTTGTGGGTAAAATATGCAAAAATATCATATGAAATATTTAAAATATGAGGGATTACCAGGAAGACACTATCAACATTATAAAAATAATACGAACATTATGCTACTGAATTGGAAAATCTGATCAATTGGACAATTTTACAGAATAAAATAATTTTGAAAATCATTCAAGAATTGATAAGACCAAAGACTAGAAAACTTTTCCTATAAGGGTTAGACAATAAATATTTTAGCCTTGCGGGTCATACATTTTCTTTCCTAGTTACTCATCTTTGCCATTGTAGTATGCAAGCAGCCATGGACAATATGTAAAATAAATAAACACATAAATACATAAATAAATACAGGACTAAATGACTACATATATACATACATATGGCTTTGCCCAGTAAACTTTACTTACAAAAAGAAGCAGCGGGCTAGATTTGGCTTTCAGACCTTAATTTGCTGATGTCTTGATTAAATAGCTGTTATAAATATTAAACTGGTAGTCAAGAATATACCTACAAAAATAAACTCTGTTTCCAGATTAATTTCATAAATGAGTTTACCAAACCCTGAAAGAACAAATATCTTAGATGCAGCTGAGGGTAATATACAAAACTCTTTTAGGTTAGTATAACCTTTATACCAAAACTAGATAAAAAAATGTGAGATTGGACGATTTTAGGCCAATTTCACATAGAAATGAATGTCATAAATAATTGACAAGCCATATCCAGCATGTATTTAAAAAAACATAACACAACCAAATCAAATTTCATCCCAAGTTTGCAAAGAATATGATAGGAAAGTCATGTTAATGTATTAAAACTGCAGAGAAAGAATCAGATAAAATACAACACTTGATGCTTCATGCTTCAAACTCTCAGTAAAGTAAGAATAGAAGGCAAATTGTTTAACCTGATAAAGAATATAGACCAAGGCCCCACAAAATTTTTATAGTTACTAATCAAACTGTAAAAGAATTCCATGAAAATAAGCAATCAGACGGGCACCAGGGTGGCTCAGTCGGTTATGTGATGAATTCCGCTCAGGTCCTGATCTCATGGCTCCTGAGTTCCAGCCCCGCATCAGGCTCTGTGCTGACAGCTCAGAGCCTGGAGCCTGCTTTGGATTCTGTGTCTCCCTCTCTCTCGGCCCCTCCCCTGCTCTCACTTTGTCTCTCTCTCCTTCAAAAATAAATAAACTTAAAAAAAAAAAAAGAAAAAGGATAAGAAAATAAGCAACCAGAAAAACGTGATTAGTACTGCTTCTACGTTTCACCTGAAGGACTAACACAATAGCAAGAAGAGTTAAGACAGATAAAAATTAGAAAGAGAGAAATCAAATTTTCATTATACTCCAAATATGTGCCTTCATCCAAGGAGAATCTAATAGAATTTATAGATAAATATTGAAAATAATAAGAGAAGTCAACATTGTATAATATATGCTCCATGTATAAAGGTGATTAACATTCTGTTATATCAGACAAACTAATATGAAAATGTAATAATATTTTTTAAAAAAACATCTCATTACAATGACCATTAAAAAAATGGGAATTCTTGGAATAAATATAAAAAGTTACCAAAAGAAAAATTTTTTGATAACATTGTAAAATTTTATTGAAGAATAAAAATGGCATCAATAAGTAGGGGGAGTTTTCATGTTTACTGATGGAATAATGCAATATTTTATTTTGTTTTTCCATTACTTTATTAGCAATCTATTTTATTTATTTATTTTTTAAGAGAGAGAGAGGGACAGAACATGAGCAGGGGAGGGGCAGAGACAGAGGGAGACACAGAATCCAAAGCAGGCTCCAGGCTCTGAGCTGTCAGCACAGAGCCTGATGTGGGGCTTGAAAGCAGGCCCATGAAAGCAAGATCATGTCTGAGCCAAAGTCAGATGCTCAACCTACTGAGCCACTCAGGCACTCCGGTATAACACTATATTAATATGTTGTCTTCTCATATACATACAGGTCAAATTAATCTGAATATACACATTTGATAGTATTAGGTATTCATATAACAGATTCTTTAGTTAATTTTTCAGTTTATCTATTTTATTAAAATCCTCAAAGCAGTTTCATTTATTTCAGTAAGGTTCTGTACCATATGGTCTGTAGTAGAGCATGATCCTCCTAATATAAGTTAGGCTTCTTAATGGTTGATACATTCATAGACTATAAGGACACATATGTCACACCTACCAACATAAATTTTATCGTCTTTTTCCAGTTGTAAAGCAGTAACTTGTTATTGTAAAATACTTACAATACAAATTATTGTAAAATTCAAAAAGTACAAGCAAGTACAGTGTTCTGAAAATACAGAAAATTACAAGCAAGAAGGGGAAAAAATCACTTATAATTTTACCATCCCTGTAAGCAGTATTGCCATTTGGTGCATATGTTCCTAGTTTATTTTTCTAGATATATTTATTTTGTTGGCTTTTACACTTTTCAGACAAATATCTGCAGATGTTCTCCTACTTGAACTTAGGTACTTTAGACATGTTAAAACATGTGTCTGTGTATTTCTGCCTCTGAGCAAAAGTCCATTGACCAACTCAGCCTTCTGTTTGTAAAGGGTGAATTAATGAATCCCTGGGGCAAAGTCAGTAGTGAGGTTCACTCCGAGGATAATTGTACAGCAAACTCAGAAAAGATAAGCATCTTTATGTATTTTGTTTTAGTTGGGTCCTTATTAGTAGCACTCTACTGGCAAATAGCTTTATTAGAAAGGTTTGAAATAAACGTGTATTATGTGAAAATACTGCTGATTTAAAATTCATTCTTTTTATATTTTTGCAAGTTACACAAATCATTTCCTGTTGTCATCTTATTTAAGCAGAAAAGCCTAATCCTATTCCTTTTTTCTTGGAGACAAGTGACTAAGCCTCCATGTAATGACACACCCCTGAGAAATGGTTTGCAATAAATAACAGCTCAGGGGAACTAAAATCCTCCAAGTAGAATTCAAAAAACAACACTGTTGTCTTGTGCTAAATGACAAAGTTTGCACGTTGGGAAAACACCAGAACTATACATATTCTTGATGCTGATGGCTCTCAGTCCTTATTTTCCTGAATCAATTTATCGTGCATTATGACGTATCCGAAATGTTTTATGTTTATATATTTGACAAATTGTGATAGAGACCACTGGAGTTCACCAGGTATCTATATGTTCCTTACATTTTTCCTGCCGGAAAGCTTCGAGGTGTGGTCATGTGATAAGTTTTTGCAATGAGAACATCGCGACAAGGGATGTGGAGATGGGTCATTTCCACTGTAGCAGCTAAGAGTGACTGTCTCTCCCCCTATCACTTACTCTGTCTCTCCACAATTAGAAACAAAAACTGCACAGGTCCAGGAGTGCTAAGAGAAAGCAGCCTAAGTCCCTGCTGCACACATTGAAAGACAGCTCTGTCTTTCCTCCTTTCTGCATGAAGTAAGACATAAACTTATTTTTGACAAGCCACTAAAATCGTGGGATTTATTTCTCAGTTCAGTAGGGTCTAGTTGTATCACTTAGCGTTGTATTACTGCTTAGCATGAGTTCAAGTGTGCATGGAGGAGTCCACATGGAGGCTGAGTAGCTGCAGGGGTAGACTGGGTGGGTTCTCAGTTCACTGCCTCTCTGCTCCAGAGACACTCTCTAGTACCTGCCCCATTGAGCATTTCTCCCTTATAGTGAGCGTGTTCAGCTTTGTCAACAGAGGGTGCCCAGGGATATTGCAGGAGACAGGGGCCTCCTCCTGGTTCTGGAAGCTGCCTTTTTGCTTCTGCTTACTTCTGCTGCACAGTCTAGCAATGGTACGTGTGTGCGCACACACACCTACTAACAGTCTGCCCCAACTGTGCACCCAGTGTGTAGTCCATCGGCAACCACTCAGCCCAGATTAGGCCCAGTGACCACTGCCAGTAGCAGTCTCGCTCCTGGCAGCCGCAAACCCTGTCTCCCTCTGAGCCCCTGCACATCAGCCTCAGCTCACCTGTGCTGGAAGAATGGTTTTCTGCAGCCCTCCAACACAGCCACCTTGTGCGTCAGACATACACACTGCCAGCAACTGAACTCCTGACAGCTGACTCCTTCTCCATTCCTGCCTCCTAGCATCTGCCCACCCACACCCAGAGAGCAGTTGCCTGCTTTCTTGGCCACATTGCACCAGCTCTGGTCTGGGCAACCCAGCAAACTTGCCTGCCATCCAGAAATTATAAACAATGAGGTCTGAACCACAGGTATTGGGAAGAAACCCTTCTAAATTGTCCTTCCTTATACAATCGCATCCTGCTCTAGAGCACCTTTTGAGTTCTCTTTACCTCCTTAATATCATTCCCCTATTATAGTTAAATAATTGTTGTATTAAACTTTCTCTCCTCAAATTACAATGTGGTTTCTGTCTGTCTCCTAATTGGCCCTAGACTGACAGGTTAGCCTAGCCTAACTAATGAGTAAATAATGATAGGGAGAGCTCAAATCCGAAGTTTAAACTCTAGATTCAATGTAGGAACAATTTAGATAACATGCGGTAGAGTACCTCGAAACTGATATAAGTTATTACACTGAAGTTCAAATTATTCTCCTAAATTTCAAATTGAAAAGAATCGTGTATTATAAGAAAACACAGCTGCTAGTCAAAATGGCCACAATTTAATTTGTAGTAAGGTGGAGGGATGACCATGAAGTTGTGAGCTATGTGGAGACTGTCTCAACATGTGGAATGTTTGTAACAAATGATAAAATAGAAATTCTCTTCATTTTGATTGTTAGATTAATGCATTTTTTCAATGTTTGTACACTAAAGGTATAGTTTTCTTAGGATCTCCTAGAGTACTACTTGAAACGCATTTATTCTTTTCACAATTATGGTTTGTCTTCCCATACTTTTTTTTTTCTTTTATTTTCAGGTTTCAAAATGCTGTTTATTTATTTTTGTTTATTGATTTATTTCTTTATTATTTTTAATTTAAATTCAAGTTAGTTAACATACAGTAAGTCTTGTTTTCAGGAGTAGAATCTAGTGATTCATCTCTTACATATGACACCCAGTGCTCATCCCAAAAAGTGCCCTCCTTAATGCCCATCACCCATTTAACCCATCCCCCACCCACCTCCCCTGTCTTCCCATACTTTTAATGATTTGTTTCGTGGAACTATATATTTCACTCATATAGAACATATACTTTGAGTATCTTTTACATTCCAGGAGCTCCACATTTATGATGTTGCAGTTACCACCACAGCCAGTGTTTCTGTCTTCATGAGCTTACATCATAGTGAGGAATAAAGAAAAGGAAGATAGTGATTACAATGCAGTGTGCAACTGCAATTAAAGGAAAGTGCAAGGTTCTCTGGGAGTTCAAGGACAGAACACTTGCACAAAAGAGCAAGAGGTGTGTTGGGAAAGGTATCACAGAAGAGGTAACAGCAAGCTGGGACCTGGAGAGTAAGTAGGAGCTAGATGAAAGCCAGGTAGTGACGGGGGCAGGAAAGAAGATGAAGAATGTTCCAGGCATACTGCCTAGCCTGAGCCATGTGCAGTAGAGTATTGCCCAGGGGGCAATAGATTGTATAAGAAATCTGGAGAGTTAAACTTTCTATGACCTACAACATTTTAAAAAATACCATTTACAAGTTTGTAAGAGATATCATTTTTTAGACCAATATTAATAAAAGCTGTGACATACTCCCACCAAAACCAGTGACTTATTGTAGCAATGAGATGTTAAAATATTTTAGAGTATTAGAAGCATGAATTATAAAGGACGTGTCACAGTTTGAAAAGACTTTTGAGTGGTTCTAAGAAGACTTTTAAATATATAGGTGTGTGACAGCATTGAAAGTCATTGGTTTTAATCATAATTATAATCAAAATCAGCAACAACTAGTGGCTGTAATAGCCAATAATGCACTACTCTAAGAGTTCATATATATGAATATGTGTATGGTTATATTTAATATTCAGAACTTAGGCAGTAGTTATTATTATTATTATTTTATTTATTTATTTTCTTGGTAAAACTGAAACCTAGAGAGTTTAATTATAAGCCTGAAGTTACACAGCTTTACTGTCTTCACAGTCAAGGAAACAGAGGCACAGGTATGTTACAACTTTCCCACATTCATACTACTAATAGGGCAGAGCAAGAGATTCTAACTCCAGTGCATTAACTTTTTTAAAAATTTTATATCTTTTATTTTCTTAATCCTTATTTATTTTTGAGAATGAGAGAGATACAGAGCGTAAGCAGAGGAGAAGCGGACAGAAGAGGGAGACACAAAATCCCTCTGCGGAGGGCCCAACAGAGCCCAACGTGGGGCTCAAACCCACGAACCGTGAGATAATGACCTGAACTGAAGTCAGATGCTTAACAGACTGAGCCACCCAGGTACCCTCAGTGTATTAGCTATTAACCTTTAAGTTATTTTGCCTCCTATAGCAGTCCCAAAAGAACTGTTAATCATTTCGCATAGACTTCTCATGTACAATGTATAGAAAAAATACTTAACAGAAACATTTGGTTTCTTAAAGCATAGAATATAAGCTACTGTGCTGAGGCTTTATTTTACATTAAACCATCACGGAAGACTTGCAAAAGAAGAGATGAGGTTCAGCTTTCTCCTTATGGCTTGAATACTGAAAGTCACTACCATGTAGTCCACTTGACTATAAATGTCAAGGGTCTCTCTCCCATTTTGTCTACAATTTAATTACCCCTTTGGCTTGAGTAAGGAATACTTCTGATTTCAGAACATCTGCTAAAATGCCCATCACTATAATGGAAACTGTTACAGCAAACAGTGGTCTTGTCTATTTGATTTCACCAATCAGATTAACTGTTAGAAATATTAGAAAGCAGAAAGTCCCTAAATGAAAGATCTCTGTGATCGTTAATTTTATGTGTCAATTTGGCTGGGCCATAGGTTGCCTAAATATTTGATCAAACATTATTCTTGGTGTTTCTGTGAGGGTGATTTGGATGAGATGTACATTTAAATCGATAGACTGAGTAAAGCAGTTTGCACTCCCTGATGTGTGTGGACCCTATCTAATCAGCTGAAGGCCTGAATAGAACAAAATGCTGGCCATCCCTGTAGTAAGAGAGAATTCTCTGCCTGAAGGCCTGCTAATGGGTATATTGGCTCTTCTGGGATTTGGAGCAGTTTCTGGCTTTCAGATTCAAACTGGGACACTGGCTTTTCAGATTTTGGACTTGCTAGTCACCTCCATAATTGCATGAGCCAATTCCTTATAATAAATCTCTCTTTCTCTCTCTAGATAGGTATAGATAGATATTCCTTTATTACGTATAATTATATGTATTTTTATTGTAGCATAGTACCCAATACATATTTGAGAAATAACAAAGCCCCAAAAAAGATTGCATAGATGAATGAATGAATGAATGAATGAGATGACTGGTAAGAAAAAAGCTAAACTGGGTGTAGCTGAGAAGAATTAGTCTAGGTAAAGGGTCACAAGGAAGGATTATAAGCAGCAAGTGCCTAGTGGGAGGAAATGTAAGTCTAACACTTACTTTATGTATTTTTAATGGAGTTTGTTCATGAAAGGTTAAAACAGCAAACCCTCTTTCTTACTAAAACTAAGACAGAAACTGTTAGAATCAGAAATACAACCAGTGTATAAGGATTCTTTAGATCTTTGCACTGTCTTAAATATATGTATCAAGTCTAGAGTCGTGAGCAATATTCAATTTTCAGCATTATATTTGATTTATCTATACCAGCAAATATACCAGGAATGTATTCAATAGCTTTGTGAACCCCCTTCCCCAATGAATCTACCCCTATGCATCTCTAAGAAGCATTAATCTCCTATTGGAGTCAGACTTTCTTGTTCATTTAGAAAATGTCAACGTGTCTGGTATCAAAAATAAGCTATTTACAGGGAAACTAGGCTTAGAGATGCAGCTAAATCAACAACAAAGAAAGACACTTCCTTTTGCTAAATTTTAATTTCACTGTCAGGCAATCACTTGGTTGGCTGTGCTGTCAGTTAGAAATTTCCCAATTCCAAATAAGAGATTAAAAATTTTAATTTGAAAACCCTTATCATAATGTCAAATGAGCATTAGTTAACCTTTCATGTCTTTGCTATGATGCATTTGTCTAATTACGGGAAATATAAGCTTTATGTAAAAACATTTGGGTTTTCTATATTCTATTAAATTAGGAAGAGATTTTCTCTGTTTGGACATTTTACCCATACATATGCAGATGACTGCATTTCTGCTGAGTCAGGTTAGATAAATCTTTGGCTTTGCTCAGTCTTCCATCTTCATAATACACAGAGGAAATACAGGTTAGATGTAGTCATTTTAATTTCCAATTTTTCATTTATTCTAGATTTTTCTCATATTTTCCAAACACCAAGTCATTATTTTTCTTACCATTGAGGCCACTGAGTTTTTTTTTCATTGTTCCACGTGAATCATTTTTATTTTCCTGATGTTATTACTGAAAGTTTAGTGGTTTTAGCAAAATTATATATCTTCACTCTGCTGTATCGATTACAAAAATGATCTCAAAGTGTCTCTGTCCCTGTATGCATATCTTTCACAATGTGATTTTGAAGCATGGACCATTAACAGGTAGAGTTCATTTCTCTACTCTTGACTCTGGATTAGAACTGTGATTTGCTTTGCATAGTAGTATGTCATTATGCCAGTTCTGAGCCAAAGACTCACGAATCACTTTTATTCATTTTTCAGCTGCCATTTCAACAAGCCCAGTCTTGCCTGCTGTGTGATGGGAGACAAAAGGGAACAAAGATGAGGTGCTGCAGCTGAAGCCATCAGAGACCAGCCAGTCTCCTGCCAACTACAGTCACAACAGTGGGCCCAGCTAAGATCAGAAGAACCATGGGGCTGAGCCTTGCTCAGACTGTGGCACACAGAATGTAAGCTAAATGACTAGTTTTTCTTTTAAGCCACTACGTTTTGGTTTGGTTTGTTATGCAGCAAAAGCTAGCTGATATATGTATCCTATACTTCCATCATTTAATCTGCTAGAATTCAGATGCTTCCTAACAATTATATTCACTCTCATTAGAGCCCACATTCTTATTTGGTTGACTAAGAGAGATTAGTAAACCAAAATAATTCAATATTTAGGAACAAATGTAGGCAACTCTATACATAAATATCCAGGGGCATCATAAATATCTATGCTGTTGGCTTGCTTTTTCATGGAGACACATAGATCAAATAGCTTAAGAGGATTTTTTGGACTTAACAGTAATTATAAAATGTAGCTCCTTCTAGAGACTATGCTAAATACTTTATAAACCTTGTCTCAAGTTTACCTTAAAGCAGCCCATAAGGTAAAATTAATATTATCACTTTATTGCAGATAAGATAACTGAGTCTTGAAGAATTTAAGCTATTTTTCCAAAGTCTACCCAACAAGTAGATATGAGATTAAATAATCTCTGACTCTAGAGCCTCAGTGCTTAACCATAAAGTATGCTGCCTACCTTTTTCCAGTAACGTAAGAAAAGGAAGGCCTTTATATGATTTCAAAGTGTTTCCCATCCATCCAAATTCAACTGGAAAAATTTAGCACATTAATAAATTTACAAAAATGTAATTTATACAGATAAACTTAATGTCTATACATTTCAACCTAAAGAAATTTACTAGCTTTCAATCAACTCACCAGGCTAACGATCCTCCCAGTTTAACCTACTATAGTTATGTTACCATGATATAAATAAATCAAGCAATGACAAAACATTGGTGGACATGACAATGAATATTGTTCATTGTGTGAGTAACTTGATCTTAAAAAACAAATGGGCCTACAATGGTTTCGTATGAAAGTGCAAGGTGCAAGAATATGTAAGAGTAAAGCAAGTAGAAGCCAAACTAAATGCAGATTACTTTTACAAACTGATAAACTGTCATGTATATTGTTTACACTCATTGGGTAAGAAAATCTAGACAGAAGTGATGTGGAACTATTGATAGTCTTTGTTATGCCACTCAGTATGATTATTCATACATTTTATTGAAGAAATACTTTTTGTTATATGGTTCTGCCTCAAACCCTGCTAGAAGTGTGGGTAATACAAAATATATGCACTGTATTAACTTTCAAGTTAAAAAACTCTTAGCTTTAGAACAGTCTGATTACAGGAACTCTAGATAAGTGATTAGAAACCTAACGTATGATTTGAGCCTGAAATTCAGTCAATACATCTTTGTTTCTCATGATTATGAGATTTAAGCAGTCACTTCCATTCTAGTCTCAATGAGTAATCAAATACTAGTTAGAAAGCATATTTTGATAAGAAAAAAGGAAAGAAAAAGAAGAATCCGAATCAAGTTTTTTCTTCCATCATAGCTCGTTTTAAAACACAAATAGGTCAATGTAAAAAACTGAAATATGGCCTCAGAATAGAATACTAATGTTTAATTTTTTAATGTTTATTTATTTTTGAGAGAGAGACATACACAGAAACCGAAACAGGCTCCAGGCTCTGAGCTGTCAGCATAGACCCTGACACAGGACTCGAACCTATGAGCTATGAGATCATGACCTGAGTCAAAGTCAGACGCTTGGCTGACTGAGCCACCCAGGTGCCCCTAGAATACCAATGTTTTAAATCCTGGTAACCTGAAAAGTATTTAGATAACAGAACTTGGGAAGTGGTTTAGTATGTGTGGAGAGAAGGACAGGGATACAATTATCCTCCTTTTTCATGATGGGGACTCGAGAGACATTGTCTGAAGTGAATGGGAGAAAGCATTGAAAAGTTTGAATAGTATTCAAAGTTTAAATGCAAACAGTGAAAAAAGCAAATGATAATACAGTGATCTATTTTGTGGGTAGGTTCTAAGGGAAAATCAAGAGTGATACAGTAAGCTAAAGCCCTATCTTTCAAAGTGGAAAATTAACAGGTCTGACTAAAGTTGATAAAGAAATATTTACTGTTCAAAGTTAAAAAGCTAACTATAGAAAAGAAAGAAAAGCAGAACAATTCCAAGTGTTTGCTTCTAGGGAATAGGATGAGGACAGAAGGGGTAGGCCACAGACTGATTTTAATGATTTTGATCACTATTTTAAAAATAAAAAGTAAATAAGGCAAAACTATGATAGTGTTAGTTGATAAAGTAGTCACTGGCTAGAAAGTGAGTGAGTGGTGGTCACTTTCAATAGGGTCATTTGAAAGTGATCTGACTTCTGAGAGGGGGAAACCAAGAAGAAATCTGGAGTAAATGTGCTCCAGGCAGAGAGCTCCCTGTGTAGAGATGCTCAGTGAAGCCAGCCTGGCATGTTGAAGGAAGAGACAAGAGGTCTTAGCAAGCCAATAGAAATACCGTACTTGAGAACAGGGGCCAGATGGTGCAGGCCCTTCTAGGTCATGGCATGAAGTTTGAATCATATTCCAGTTAACGTGAGAAGACATGGAAGCTTTTTAAGTAGTGGAAAGATATGCTCTGCTTTTGATTTAAAAGAGACAGCACTGGCTGCTCTGCAGAGGGCTGACTGCAGGGTAAGAATGGAGGCA
This sequence comes from Prionailurus bengalensis, assembly GCF_016509475.1. Classification (NCBI taxonomy): domain Eukaryota; kingdom Metazoa; phylum Chordata; class Mammalia; order Carnivora; family Felidae; genus Prionailurus; species Prionailurus bengalensis. The sequence continues at coordinate 53,847,646 of NC_057350.1, forward strand.
GGGAGACTCCTCGGGGTGTTCCTGTCACAGATCAGGAAGAAAAAGCAGTGATTTGGTAAACAGTGTTTAAAGTCTGAGATATATTTTTGGAAGGAAATCAGACAAGTCTTATTCATGGATTAGATGTGGAGGGTGAGTGAGGAAAAGGGGGAAAACACTGGAGACTCCAGTAAAGAAACGGGGTGAATGGTGGTGATTTTAACTGTCCTGGGAAAGACTGGGGAACAAAAACCGAGTCCCTTTTGTGCATGTTCTGTCCAAAATGTCCACTGAAAACTCAAATGGTGATACTACACAGGAAATCTGATCCGTGAGTCCTGAACTATGAAAGGGTTAATCTGCTGATATATATTTGGTAGTCATCAGCACAAAGGTGAAACTTAAAGAGACGTAGGGCTCACCTTGGGAAAAGAGTGTATAATAAAAATAGTTAGTGTTTACTACACGTTTACTATATGCGTAACACTCAGCTAAACGCTCTTTACATGCTATGTGGGGAAGTCCCCCAAGGCCACCCTAGGTTCAATGATTTGTTAGGAGGACTCAACAGAGCTCAGCATATGGTCATAATCACAGCTATGATTTATTGCATTCAAAGGATAGAAAGCAAAATCAGCAAAGAGAAAAGGAATATGGGGTGAAGTCCAAGGGAAAACAGGCACAGAGTCCTCATCCAGTGGAGTAACACAGGATGTGCTTCATTCCCCAACCACGAGCTGTGGTTACACATGTGAAATATTGCCAAGCAGGGAAGGTTATGAGAGACTCGGTGCCCAGGGTGTTTACTGAAGGCTAATCACATAGGCAGCCACTGTCTGGCATGTGCCAAAGTTTCAGATTCCCAGAAGGAATGCAGGTGTTCAGCATAAACCATATGTTGCATAAACAGCTTAGGTACAGTGAGCCGCTCTTATATTAGGAGGGTAGGAACGCTCCCCAAATCCAAGTTCTTAGGTACCAGCTCAGGGCCAATCTTGTCAGCAGGCCTTTCTGAAGATTAGCAGTCAGACCTGCTCATTGACTCTTTTCTGAATACATACCTTAAATTATTTAAGACTCCAACAACCTCTAAGATAGGTCTTATTTCTCTCTTTATTTTACCAATGAGGAAACAGGAAAAATCTCACTCGTCTAGTAAGAGAAGAGGTTGGAATTGAAACTCGGAAGTTTGACTCTCATGCAAGTGCTCTTGCATACTTCACAAAGGAGACTCTGGTAATAGAGAACAGAAAACGGCAAGGGAGTAGAGTCAAAGGACTGAGACTTGGGCTCTCCATTTAAAGGTCCAACAGATGACCAGGGAAGACCAACCAGTGACATGGGCAGAAAACCAGGAAGCCATTCAATCTGTCCCAAGACAGAAAGAAATGTTCAGAAAATGGGTTATTTGCAATTGCTGCACCAGAGGGGATACCATGATTGTTGCTGACAACGTTAAGTGCATGAAGTAACTTTAATTTTCCACCTAAGCATCCTACCCCAATGTCAAACACCCTACCTCTGATCACATAGGCTACATGCTTCTATCCCACCACGACATAACCATTGTTATTGAAGCTGATATTCCTTTACACATACTTCCCCTCTTATCTGAAATGCTACTCCCCTATTTTCTAAATAACAATCTCTGGTCATCCTTCAAGAGATTTACCTAATAGTATCTTTTTGGTAGAATATTGTTACATATATCAAACAACAGCTACCCACTTTATCGTTGGAGTTTTCTCTACATATCTCTATAGCAATCCTCTTCTTTAAAAAAAATTAAGTTTGTTTGGTTTTCTGTTTATTTATTTATTTATTTTGGGAGAGATAGAGATAGCATGAGTGGTGGAGGGGCAGAGAGAGAAGGAGAGAGAGAATCCCAAGCAGGCTCTGTGCTGGCAGCACAGAGCCCAACATGGGGCTCAAACTCATGAAGCCATGAGACCATGACCCGAGTCAAAACCACGAGTCAGACACTCAAACAACTGAACCACCCAGGTGCCCTCCTATTCTTATTAGCTGCCTTTTATTTGTTCACCTTTCTGTAGCCTCCTCCAGGCTGCCAGCTGCTGAACAGTAGGACCTGAACCTTATTCATACCTATAGTCTCAGCATCAGTGCAATGGTTAGAAAATGGCAGACACTCAAGAAATGCTAGAGGAATGAAGGAAGGGAGAAAGGAAGGGAAAAGAAGGAAGAAGGGATGGAGGGCCTAAGGGAGTGGTACTGAGGAGCACAAAAGTGAAACAGAAAAAAGTGTTTTGGGGCAAATGGAAATAAACATGTCCTGTAGCTTCAAGGCACCCAAAGTTTTGTCAGATTGGAAATATAATATTCTAATAATGTGTAGATTAAATTTGCATTTGCCTGGCTTGTGTTGCACAAATCTATCAATTATACTTTCAATGTACACACAGGTATAAATGGAAAGCTATAGATAGAAATCTCCTACTTTGGTTTTATTTTTCCTTCCTTCTGCTGAAAGTTTTCTTGGACTTGCTAAGATGCAAAATCTCATGAGAAGAGAACAAGAGGAACATTTCAAGAGATTAGTACTTTATTCCTGAGTGTTCATGAATTTATCAGGTCTTTTGCCAAGGACACTTTTTCTTTTTTGGAGGAGGAAGGGGAGGAGGAAGGGGAAAACTTATGGGGATACTGGGATTCTAAGAGTAGGTAGCCAAAAAATGAAAGAAAACTATCCAGAACTAGCAGGCTAAGCGATCAGGGAAATCAAATTGCTTACATCACACAATATCCCATCTTCTGAAATACAACCAGAAAAATCCTCATGTGAAGAATACCAAGGTGACATGGATCCTGTTCCCAAAGGGCTTTAGAAATTGGTAGTGAAATGCCTTTGATACATTTTAGCTAATTACACTGGACACTGGACACTGGACAGGGACTATTGGGCGGAGGCTGACTATAAGCATGGCGGAGCTGTTGGGCCTGGCTACAGGCCAGGGAGGCAAGGCGCCCTTCTATTCCACCCCTATGCAGTGGTTTGTGTTGCAGAATCTTCCTCACACTGGGGTAAATGAAACAACAGGGAATGTTGGCAGGGCCACCTGACCACAGAGCCACAGTTCTCCTGCCTCACAGATGTTTCCTGCCTTTGCCACCAAGCACAGCCTCCTCTGAGACCTCTGGGATTTCTTGTAAACGCATCTGCGGTAGCCAGATCCTGTTTCAGGGTCAGTGTCAAGCTAACCATCATTAAAGGTAGAGTCATGAAGAATTTATTAGAGGAAACACTGAACACAGGGAACTGAGTCTGTCTTTGTTTCTTTTTTTTCAAGCCCCTCCATTTTTATTATGGATAAACTGATTTTCACATAACTAAATTTTTATTAAAGAAAAAGGTAAGAAAAAGAGAGAACAAAGTTTGTATCCTATACAATTTTTTTCTTAAATGAGTAGAGATTTAATAAATGTAAAAAACAGGTATTCACAGAAATTAATAGCATCTGGAATGCAAGTACTGGGGAGTGTAGTGTGTGTGTGTGTGTGTGTGTGTGTGTGTGTGTGTGTGTATTTGATGTGAAAGTCAGAATGAAATCTAAAGCATCTATACAGTGGACTCTGCTACTGTACCCTTGAACTCATTGATAAGAAATTGCTGGTGAGCCTTAACCAATTGGCTAAGGAAGCAGTCTGTCTTTGCCATGTGGGAATCCTCTCCTGTGGACAGCACTTCCTACTGCCCTACAACTACTCGTGGGCTCTCAATGCTTTTTTCCCTGCCACGGGCCCTAATAATTCTAAAGGGATATTTTTATCATGATTAGTAAGTCTTTTTTAAAATCTGAGAATGGTAGAAAAGAGTCTTGTTTTCACTCAAACTGAAATTTAACACTTGCACGACCATCTTTATCCTTTGGAGCAATAGCCTAGGGCGCCACTGGCTAATTAGTTCACGTCCAACATCACAATGGTTACACAAGCATGCGACAAAAAACTTGAATCAGACATTGCGAGCCACTAGCTGATGGATTGTCTCTCCCCCAAGACTTGTGTTTGGTCTATCCAGTGTTGACCTGTAAGGTGTTTTAAATTTCAGCTGTTACCCAGCCTTTGAAAACAGAGATCCTGTGGATGAAATTTAACACTTTAAACTTCTCTCAAAAACCTAAGAATCTGGGGGGAAATAGTCATATGTTCCCACATTTTAATAATCTGCTTATGCTTGTAGCAACTTCCTTCTTTAGGAGGGTTGTGAAGCCTCTAACTGCCCAAATTTTCAGTCCTTTGTGTTTTTCTTTTCAAAGTGAACCCAGAATTTATTCCTTTTCTTATCAGACATCTGTATTCTTTCAGTTATTTGGACTATTTGAGAATTGAAGCATCTAAATGTCTGTTCAGATCCTAAAAACTTCGGTGAAACTAATATACTTTTATATTTTGCTTAAGAAGAGGGACTCATAACTCAATGTTAAATATTAGTAATATACTCATTGTAGTCTTCATAAACAAGCAATTTAGAAAAAAAAAAGAAATCAATAGGCCTCTGAAGACTGCCCTTGCAGGGGAAAATATTCTCATACCAAGCACAGGAATAGTTTTGCTGAAGTAACAAAATCAAGGTTTTATTGAATAAAGGCATAACCTCACCCATAGGAGTTAAAGGAATAACATGGTTTCTATAAATAGATTCAAAGCTTGGTCTGTTGAAGGAGACAGAACTTAATCTGAATCCTGACTTTCCCTTTATCCTCTATGATACCTTTGGCAAGTCAATCAACCTCTGTGAATATCAGATATTTTATCTGTGAGACAATAAAACTTGTATGCACCACCAAGAGGGGCAATGAGGAAGAAATGTAATATACATAAAGAACTTAGTCTTATGTCCAGGAGAACTAGTCTGCTCCAATTATTTTAATCTTAACTACATCATCATTTTCTAAACATCATAGTCTTTAGAAGGTATCAAACCTGATGCAAGACAAAGATGAAAGTCAAGAAAGCCAATATTAGGTATTTAACCTTTTATATACCTAAAAATAGAGGTTAATATAAATATGGAAATATGAATACTTACAGACATTTATACAAAATATGTACCAAATATATACAAAGGTGAATGATTGCCTATGGTTTTCAGATTTCTGTATTCCATGAAGCAAAAAAATAACATAAAAAAGAGGTCAAACATATAACCTTTTTTTCCCCTGAGTAAAAACATTAACACACAGCAAAGCAAAACAAAAAAGTTGCTATTTATTATCCCCAACATTTTATATAAGAAATAACATTTAATACCCCCATTAAAGGGCAAGGACACAGTTTCAGAATGGACAACTCTTTAAATTGAACCAACTTCAGGGGCACCTGGGTGGTTCACTTGGTTAAGCGTCCAACTTCAGCTTGCGTCATGATCTCATGTTTATTGAGTTCAAGCCCCGCATTGCGCTCTGTGCTGACAGCTCAGAGCCTGGAGCCTGCTTCAGATTTTGTGTCTCCCTCTCTCTCTGCCCCTCCCCTGCTCACACTCTGTCTGTCTGTCTCTCTCTCTCAAAAATAAACATAAAAAAAATAAGTTGAACCAACTTAACATAATGAAAAACTCACCAGATTACTCTTATTATTCTTATTTTTCCGTGCCAATAAAATTTTGCCAAACCTAAGACCAAAGAGTGGATCAGAGTTTGAGAACCATTTGTATAGGCTATACTTAAAGTTCTTGTTTCAGCATCTAAGCCATCTTGTCACATATTTTTCTATTTTTTATTTTTAAAGAGAAGAGAGAGTGAGAGAGAGAGTGTGTGTACATGCAAGTGGGGGAAGGGTAGCAGAAGAGAGAGAGAGATTTGATCTCAAGCAGGCTCCACACCCAGCACGGAGCCCCTATGCAGGGGTTCAATTGCACTACTATGAGATCATGAACTGAGCCGAAATCAAGAATCAGACATTTAACCTACTGAGCTACCCAGGCGCCCCTTCGTGTCACATATTTAATTTATATTAGGAAAACAACAACAACAACAACAACAACAACAAAGCCCTGGACTAATTAGATGACTCAGTCCTCATATCACATAATCCACGATTAGAATTAACTGTTAGTAAATTTCAGTGTTTGATGGGTTAAGCTGGGGGAAGGAAAGAGACAAGTGCCTTCTCCCATCCTCCCAACCCTCCATTAACAATTATGTAGAGGGAGTGATGCCCAAGACAGCTAGTTGCTTATCAATATGTCTTTTTCCAGTCTTCCTTAGGAACAGAATCCTGATTCTGTTGAGGTCTGCAATGTGCACAAAACTCCTTCATTTATCAATTTCTCCTGCAGACAGTGGTGGCCAGGTGTCACCATTCTGGTCAGTGAGCTGCTACAGAAATGATTAGTGATGCTGGAGGAAAACAGGCTTTAAAAGAGGGGCTTCCTCAGCTGCCCACCCCCATGCCTAATTCTTTCATTTGGTCTGAAATATAATTATGGGTATGCAGTCTATATTTTAAGGTGCGGTGCTGAATCAAAGACCCCTGAAATCACAAACCGTTGGCCCTACATGCTTGAGATTCCCTACATGCTTGAGATGCCTACCTCAGGATTTCTCTTCATGTGAGGAAAATATAGCCTTTTATGTTTATGCCACTACAGCCAGATCTCCTACTGGCAACCAAACTCAATCGTAATTAATACAAATATAATAAATAGAAAAAGGAAGAAATATGCTTTCCTCAGTAGCAAAATAGAAAAAAAATGGTAATAGGAAAAAATACTACTTTATATCATAAAGACTGCTAAATAGTTACATGTGTGTCATAATATGTCAGTGTGTGTTTTGTTAGAAATTTAAAAGCAGAACCCAGATAACCTCATTATTTGTCATTACATATATGATAGCAGACAAAAAAGTTGCATGTACAACATGCTATGAATTGAATTGTGTTCCCCCGCAAAAGATATGTTGGAGTCCTAACTCCCAGTACCTCAGAATGTGGCCTTATCTGGAATCATGATCACTGCAGATATGATTGGTTAAATTAAAATGAGGTCATTCTGGCTTAGCATGAGCCATAACCCCAATGACCTGTGTCCTTATACGAAGTGGCAACAGAGACACATGAGGAGGAGAACGTCATGTGACAGTGAAGGCAGAGGTTGGGTGAGGCAGCTGCAGAAGCTAGAGTGTCACAAGTCACCACCACCATCAGAGCCAGGGAGTGGCAAGAGAGGACCATCCACAGTCACAGGGAGCGTGGCCCTGTAACACCTTGATTTCGGACTTCCAGATTCCAAAACTGTAACAGAATACATTTCTGTTGTTTTATATCAGCCAGTCCGTGGTACTTTGTTACAGCAACTCCAGGGAGCAAATACTACACAAACCAAAATGTTTTTACTCAAGGATGCTAATGCGCTTTATGAGTTATAATCAAGATCACTGTAAATCTAATGTGAAAAGCTTATTCTAATTACAGATTTTCTTATTTTCTTTTGAGTTATATAATATAGAAAGACCTAAAGAAGAAAATAAAAACTACCTAAAATCCCATGAGGAACCACTAATATTTTGCAGCATTTGCTTTCAGTATTTTGTGTATGGAATTTGTGTGTGATATTTGTATGGATGTGTATAACTGTGCCTGTGTATTCATTATGTATGTGTGGGAGAAAAAGAAAGACATTGTGTAGATAGATAGATAGATAGATAGATAGAAGTTATATTCTCCCTTACCCTTCCCTCCTCCCTGACCCTTCCCTTCCTCTTCTGTTTGTTTCTTCCACACATATTTAGAGAGCACTCTGAGTGTCTAGGCACTCTTCTGGTTGCAAGGGTACAGTGGTGTATATTTCAGGAAAAATTCTTCCTTTTGTATGTTTTACAATTTGGTTCACTGTACAGAATACTTAGCCTGGCACTGTCAAAACAGTGTGCTAAAACAAAGCTGCATATGATGTTGCGTGTGTTCCTCTGCTTGTACCAGATGTATGTTGGAGGGTTTGAGGAAGGCTTCCTGGAGGAGGCCAAGTCTCAGCTGAGGTCAGATGGGTGAAAAGCAGCAGGTAGCCAGAAGAGCAGGGATGTTCCAGGCAGAGGGAGAAGCTCTTGCAAGATGCAAGACGCAGAGAACAGGAGGATGTATTTGAAGAACATAAAGAAGTTGGGTATTTTCAGAGTATTAGGAGTAGGCAAGCACTGGCAAGAGATGAGGTATGCAAGCGCCAGACCAGGAAGGTCTTTCTAAAAGCTACCTAAAAGTTGGACTCTCTTAATATAGAGAAACAGTGAAGATTTTATGTAGATGAAGTGAAAAGATCAGATTTGCAGGAAGATCTGATTAGTAACAACATGGAGGATTTGGGGGAAATCGAAGTGTTCTGTGGAAAATTATGGCAGCCCAAAATGGGGCTTAACATTACAGATTGGAACATTACCAAAAGATAAAAAGAGGAAATAATAGTTGTTAGCACAACAAACTTATCAACTAACTAGACAGCAGGTGAAGAAGAAGGAAGTTGATGTCAAGGTTAATCCCAGAGTTCTGGGTTGGCCTGGTGGTGGACAGTGGTGCCAGGTAGGAGTTAGCACAGGACATGCTGGAAAAAGAGAAAGTGTGGGGAGAATGACATGAAGAAGATCCTGAATATTTGACATTGTGAATTTAAGGGGATTGTGGTACATCCGTGTACAAAGACACTTGGGGAACAGGTTTAGTGTTTAGTGAAGAATTTTGAGCCAGAGACTTGTGTTTTGGAGTTTTCAGGGCATTTTTGATGGTCTTGAAGTTTGGGGAGTAGACAGAGTGCTAATGGAGAATATGAAGACTGAAAAGAGAGTGGGAGACTGAATTCTGAGGATCATCAGGATGTAAGGGTCCAGCAAAATAAGTGTAACAACACCAGAGACAGCAAAGCAGAAGCCAGAGCCAAGGGAAAATGAGGGGTGTGCAATACCATGGAAGGCAAGTGGAGATGGTGTTTCATGGAGAAAATCATTATTCGGTTGAATGATTTAAACAATTTCGTTCTGGCAAAAGAATTGGTAGATCATTGGAAATTACAGTGAGTCTAGACAAAAGTACCTAAATATATGTGAGACCATATTTTATGATAAAAGCAACATCTGAAATTGGTGGTAGAGAAGACGGATTATTTAGTAAATGGGGTTGGAGTACAACTACAAGGAGTAGTTGTATGGGAAGATATTTCTAGGAAATAATCTTTCCTTCTTTCTTTATACCAGCAAAATTTCTAAGTGCACCAGAATGGTAAGTAATTACCAAATAAAGTCATAAAATACTGTAAAGTGTTATAAGTGACACAGTGATATGGTGTGGGAATGGGGAAAGTCATTCCAAGCATGACATGAAAGCTGGAAACCATAAAGAAAAAGATTGATGCCTATAGGTACACATGAAAATAAAACTTTTCTTTAGAAAACAGCATCATAAAATGTAGATAAACAAAATATAGGGGAAACTTTATATATAGCTATATATTTCAATATATAGTATATAGTATATATATATACTGCTATTTCTCCTGTATACAAGGTACAAGGTTCTTAAACCAAAAACAGAAATAGGTAAATGTCTCAGTATAAAAACATGTGGAAATGTGATTATGCTACCCACAAAAGATAAAATGTAAAAGGATAATGAATATATAAAAGGTATTAAGAATCCCTGGTAATAAGGAAAACATGAATAAATGCAACAATAAAATGGAATCTGTTGCCTGTCGAGCTGAAAAAGATTCAAGTGGATCATCAAAAGCTAATTCTGGGGATATAAATGGGTACAAATTACCTACCTTTTCTCAAGGGGCAGTATGGCAAACAGGCCTCAGAGCCAAGCTGCCTGAGTCTCGATGCCAGCTCTATCGCTTTCTTCATGTGTAGCCCCAGTTTCATTAAGCTTTTTTTTTCTTCAAAATTTTATTTAAATTCTATTCAGTTAACATATAGTGTAATACTGGTTTCAAGAGTACAATTCAGTGGTTCATCACTTACATACGACACCAGCGCTCATTATAACAAGTGCCTCCTTAGTGCCTATCTCTCATCTAGCCCATCCCCACTCATCTCCTTCCATCAACCCTCAGTTTGTTCTCTATCATTAAGAGTCTCTTCTGGTTTGTTCCCCTCTGTCTTTGTATTTCCTGCTCACATATGTTCATATGTTTTATTTCTTAAATTCTGCATATGAGTGAAATCATATGGTATTTGTCTTTCTCTGACTTATTTTATTTAGCACAATACGCTTCAGCTCCATCCACGTCATTGCAAATGGCAAGATTTTATTTGTTTTGATGGCTGAGAAATATTCCATTATACACACACACACACACACACACACACACACACACACCCCACATCTTTTTTATCCATTCATCAGTCAGTGGACACTTGGGATCTCTCTATAGTTTGACTATTATTGATAATGCTGCTACAAACATCAGGATGCACGTATCCCTTCGAATGTGTATTTTTGTATCCTTTGGGTAAATACCCAGTAGTGCAATTGCTTGTTGATAGGGTAGTTTTATTTTTAACTTTCTGAGGAACCTCCAAACTGTTTTCCAGAGTGCCTGCACCAGTTTGCATTCCCACCAACAGGGCAAGAATGTTCCCCTTTCTCCACATCCTTGCCAATATCTGTTGTTTCCTGTGTTGTTCATTTTAGCTATTCCGACATGTGTGAGATGGTATATAATCGTGGTTTTGATATGTATTTCCCTGATTATGAGTGATGTTGAGAATCTTTTCATGTGTCTATTAGCCATTTGGATGTCTTCTTTGGAAAATTGTCTACTCATGTCTTCTGCCCATTTCTTCATTGGATTATTTGTTCTTGGGATATTGAGTTTGATAAGTTCTTTATAGATTTGGATACTAAACCTTTATCCAATATATCATTTGCAAACATCTTCTCTCATTCTGTTGGTTGCTTTTTAGTTTTGTTGATTATTTCATTTGCTGTGCAGAAGCTTTTTACCTCATGGGATCCCAATAGTTCGTTACTGCTTTTGTTTTCCTTGCCTCTGAGACATGTCTAGTAAGAAGTTGCTGCAGCTGAGGTAAAGAGGTTTCTGTCTGTTTTCTCCTCGAGGATTTTGATGTTTTACTGTCTTACATTTAGATCTTTCATCCATTATGAGTTTATTGTTGTGTATGGTGTAAGAAAGTGGTCCAGGTTCATTCTTCTGCATGTCACTGTCGAGTTTTCCCAATATCATTTGCTGAAAAGGCTGTATTTTTTTCCATTGGATATTCTTACCTGCTCTGTCAAAAGTTAATTGGCCATACATTCGTGGGTGCATTTTCTGGGTTCTCTATTCTAGTCCATTGATCTATGTGTCTGTTTTTGTGCCAGTATCATACTGTCTTGATGATTGCAGCTTTGTAATGCAGCTTGAAGTCTGGAATTGTGATGCCTCCAGTTTTGGTTTTCTTTGTCAACATTGTTTTAGCTATTTAGGCTATTTTCTGGTTCCATACAAATTTTAGAATTGTTTGTTCTAGCTCTGTGAAGAATGCTGGTGTTATTTTGATAGGGATTGCATGGAATGTGCAGATTGCTTTGGGTAGTATCAACATTTTAATAATATTTTTTCTTCCAATCCATAAGCATGGAATGTTTTTCCAATTCTTTTTGTCTTCTTCAATATCTTTCATAAGCTTTCTATAGTTTTCAACACACAGAGCTTTTACAACTTTGGTTAGGTTTATTCCTACATATTTTATGATTTTCACTGCAATTGTAAATGGGATGGATTCCTTGATTTCTCTTTCTGCTGCTTCATTATTGGTGTATAGAAATACAACTGATTTCTATACGTCGCTTTTATATTCTGCAACTTTGCTGAATTTGTGTATCAGTTTTTTGGTGGGATCTTTCAGGTTTTCCATGTAGAGGATCATGTCATCTGTAAAGAGAAAGTCTAACTCCTTTCTAGCCAATTTGCATGCCTTTTATTTCATTTTGTAGTCTGATTGCCAGGGCTAGGACTTCCAACACTGTGTTGAACACTAGTGGTGAGAGTGGACATCCTTGTCATGTTCCTGACCTTAGAGGGAAAGCTCTCAGTTTTTCCTGATTGGGTATGATACTATGTGTGGGTCTTTCATATATGGCCTTTATGATCTTGAGGTATGTTCCACCTATCCCTACTTTGTAGAGGGTTGCCAGATGTTTCTGCTGCATCTATTAAGAGGATAAGGTTCTTATTCTTTCTTTTATTAATGTGGTGTTTCATCTTGATTGATTTATGAATACTGAACCAGCCCTGCAGCACAGGAATAAATCCCACTTGATTGTGATGAATAATTCTTTTAATGTACTGTTGGATTCAATTTGCTAGTACCTTGTTGAGAATTTTTGCATTCATGTTCATCAGGGATATTGGCTTGTAATTCTCCTTCTTAGTGGGGTCTTTGCCTGGAATCAAGGTAATGTTGGCCTCAAAGAAGGAGTTTGGAAGTGTTCCTTCCATTTTTATTTTTGGAACAATTTGAGAAGAATAGGTATTAACTCTTCTTTAAATGTCTGGTAGAAGTCCCCTGGGAAGCCATCTGGCCCTGGACTTTCATTTGTTGGGAGATTTTTTATTACTAATTCAATTTCTTTGCTGGTTATGGGTCTGTACAAATTTTCAATTTCTTCCTGTTTAAGCTTTGGTAGTTTGTATGTTTCTAGGAATTGTGCATTTCTTACCGATTGCCCAGTTTGTTGGCATATAATTTTTCATAATATTCTCTTATGATTTTTTTTTGTATTTCTGTGGTGTTGGGTGTGATCTCTCCTCTTTCATTTGTGATTTTATTTATTTGGGTTCTCTCTCTTTTCCCTTTGATAAGTATGGCTAGAGATTTATCAATTTTATTAATTCTTTGAAGAACCAGCTCTTAGTGTCATTCACCTGTTGTACTGTTTTTATTTGTTTGTTCCTATATCATTTATTTCTGCTCTAATCTTAATTATTTCCCTTCTTCTGCTGGCTTTAGGCTTTATTTGCTGTTCCTTTTCTAGCTCCTTTAAGTGTAAGGTTAGGTTGTGCATTTAAGGCTTTTCTTGCTTCCTAAGGTAGGTCTGTATTATACTTCCCTCTTAAGACTTCTTTTGCTGCATCCAAAAGGTTTTCACTATTGTGTTTTCATTTTCATTTGCTTCTGTGTAGTTTTTATTTCTTCTTTAATTTCCTATTTAACCTGTTCATTCTTTAATAGGGTGTTCTTTAACCTCCATGTGTTAGTGGTCTTCACTTACTTAACCTCTTCATGCCTCAGTTTCTTTATCCATAATAGGGGGTAATAATATCTACCTCATACGTGTGAGAGGAAAACATGCATTAGTACATGTCAGGCACACAGAGCTTGGCAATATAAACTAAATCTAGTATTAGTAGTGCTTGGTGCTTGTCGATATAAACTAAGAGTTGGTATTAGTGGTGTTTGGTGCTTGAATTTATTTTCATTTTCTTTCCTTCTAATCTTTACTTCTCTTGCCATCATTTTATAAATTTTTTTTTCAACGTTTTTTTATTTTTGGGACAGAGAAAGACAGAGCATGAACGGGGGAGGGGCAGAGAGAGAGGGAGACACAGAATCGGAAACAGGCTCCAGGCTCTGAGCCATCAGCCCAGAGCCTGACGCGGGGCTCGAACTCACAGACCACGAGATCGTGACCTGGCTGAAGTCCGACGCTTAACCGACTGCGCCACCCAGGCGCCCCTCTTGCCATCATTTTAATGTGTCTCTCACATTCAGGAATATCTTCAGTGTCTCAGCACCATTGTCCTTCCATCCCACATTCTTGGATATTTGATAAATTTAATTGTCTATGTTTCAAAAGCATTTTATACAAAAAAATTTAGAGATAAATTTTTAAAGGACTTAGAAACTAAATTTTAATATTCATCCTGTGTAATTCAAACCATGCCTGAGTTTAAGAGTTTTCTTACTTTGCATCCCATAGTAAGATAAATATAGCGTTTTCTAGCATGCTACATTTTATGGACATGAAGGTTTCTTAATTTGAGTTCTTTCTCCATACAAATCATTCCTCAGGAGTAACTTGGGTATGTCCAATGAATACACCTTGTTTCTGAAGTGGTTTCTCAAACATTCCCACCAAAGTTCTCATATACAACAGGAATTAGACATCATTGAAAATATTTATTTGTTTAAAAAATGTCTTCCCAAAGGAACTGATGTAATTCATGAACCATTTTAAACCAATATTTATTTAGTGATTTCCAATTTATTAAGCCCTTAAAATATCTCACTGTTTGAATCTCACAACAATCCCATAAATAATCATAACAGAATTACTTCATTTTCCATTTTACAATAAGGATGGTAAGGTTAAGAGAGATAATGTAAATTGCTTAAGGCCATACAGCAAAAAAAGAATCTTGCCTGGCACTGGGGTCTAAATTCCATTATTTTTATTGTATCTATTTCTAGTCATTGTTAATGTATTTTGTTTTTTGTTGTTGTTCCCATGGTTGTGATTACCTTTGTCTTACAGGAGAAAGCAGGAGTGTGGGGAGATGAGACAGAGCAAGATGGAGTAGTGCTATAATGGTACTAGACTGTTCCTTTTCTACATTATTCTACTATTGATCACAAGATATTATATCTTGGACAGTGTATAGTGGCACTGGAGCATCATTGCTTTCTGGTCATAAAATGCAAATAACATAGAATCTCCAATTTAAAAAACTTATTTATCATATTTATTGAGATCATGTTTGTTTTTAGCATATATTACTAATTCAAAAGTAAGGGCATTGGGAAGAAATAGTTCACAGTCTCAGAGGTAAATATGAAGGATCTGGTTCCTAGCTAAGACAACCATTGATCTCATACACCCAGATTCATAACACACATTAAGAGTAGTTAATGATTCTTCCTCAAATATGGTCATTTTGGCCTTTTTTGGCATAGAAATCAAAAGAAAAATCATTGCACCTTAAGAACCTATTGTATTTTCACATTTATTTAAAAAAGAAACAACAGGCATGGTGCAGGCAGTATTGACAAAAAGGAAAAAAGATCATCCTCACTCTAGAAGGTCACAGTGTAATGTCAGTTATTAGATAGATTAACCATGGAAAATGGTGAATGTATTCATAACAAAGGAACACAGGAGTGAAACAAAAACACCAAGTCATCTATTCCAATTCCTATAACACTTAGTATACAAAATTTAAAAATAACTGAGTATGACATTAATGCTAAATTCTGGGAGAACTGGACAGCAACATCCATAAGGATGAAACTAGACCACTTTCTTACACCATTCACAAAAATAAACTCAAAATGGATAAAGGCCCTGAATGTGAGACAGGAAACCATCAAAACCCTAGAGGAGAAAGCAGGAAAAAACCTCTCGACTTCGGCCGCAGCAATTTCTTACTGGACACATCTCCAAAGGCAAGGGAATTAAAAGCAAAAATGAACTATTGGGACATCATCAAGATAAAAAGCTTCTGCACTGCAAAGGAAACAATCAACAAAACTAAAAGTCAACTGACGGAATGGGAAAAGATATTTGCAAATGACATATTGGACAAAGGGCTAGTATCCAAAATCTATAAAGAACTCACCAAACTCCACACCCGAAAAACAAATAATCCAGGGAAGAAATAGGCAGAAGACATGAATAGACACTTCTCTAAAGAGGATATCCAGATGGCCAACAGGCACATGAAAAGATGCTCAACGTCACTCCACATCAGGGAAATACAAATCAAAACCACACTGAGATATCCCCTCATGCCAATCAGAGTGGCTAAAAATGAAAATCAGGAGACTCTAGATGCTGGAGAGGATGTGGAGAAATGGGAACCCTCTTGCACTGTTGGTGGGAATGAAAACTGGTGCAGTCACTCTGGAAAACAGTATGGAAGTTCCTCAAAAAATTAAAAATATATCTACCCTATGACCCAGCAACAGCACTGCTAGGAATTTACCCAAGGGATACAGGAGTGCTGATGCATAGGGGCACTTGTACCCAAATGTTTGTAGCAGCACTTTCAACAATAGCCAAATTATGGAAAGAGCCTAAATGTCCATCAACTGATGAATGGATAAAGAAATTGTGGTTTATATATACAATGGAATACTACTTGGCAATGAGAAAGAATGAAATATGGCCTTTTGTAGCAACGTGGATGGAACTTCAGAGTGTTATGCTAAGAGAAATGTCATACAGACAAAGACAGATACCATATGTTTTCATTCTTATGTGGATCCTGAGAAACTTAACAGAAGACCATGGGGCAAGGGAAAAAAAAAGTTAGAGAGGGAGGGAGCCAAACCATAAGAGACTCTTAAAAACAGAATAAACTGAGGGTTGATGGGGGGTGGGAGGGAGGGGAAAATGGGTGATGGGCATTGAGGAGGGTACCTGTTGGGATGAGCACTTCGTGTTGTATGGAAACCAATTTGACAATAAATTTCATATTAAAAAAATAAAATAAATAAATTTGGAAAGTTAAAAAAAATCAAGATAGAACTTACTGAATTTTCTCCCTTACTCAATTTCATAATTTTCACCCTCTCTTTTAAAGTTTATTCTCTTTTCCTCCAGCATGCATTTGCATATTAAACTGCTAAGTAGGTAACTGATTAGGTCAAAATGTAGATTTGTTTTTTCAATAGAAGTAGTTTGTGGGCAAATCTAAATAAATGCAATAGAAGGTTAAAAAAAAGCCACAATAGACAATTGTATCTACCCACAATAGATGGTCATTCTCTACCTTCCAAAGAATGTATGTTGAAATCAGTGACAAGAAAGACAAATAAGTTTCCCACGACCGCCAAGCCTAGAGCTGTCAATGGATCTACAAAAACACTGTATTGGCAGCTTTTTGACTGAGAACAATATTTTCAACACTCTTGGTGACCACTTGGAGTAAGTGCCACCTACTAAGTGATTTGTGGTTTAAATACCAAAAGCATGGGAGCATAATATTATTCCTTAAGCATTTCTTATGCTCCTTTTTACCACACCATGGTCATCTACCTATTATTGAAAATGTCCTTTCTTGCTTCCTAAGATAACCTTTTTAGCTTCACTTGAAATAAAAGCTGAGGGGTGCCTAGTTGGCTCAGTCCATGTGAATTGTGATCTCAGAGTTGTTGAGCCCATGTTGAATGTAGAGATTATTTTAAAAATAATTTTAAAAAATGAAAAGAAGAAATAAATGAATAAAAGTTGAGCCATAATGAATTAATTAGAGCTGTTCACTAACCTTCACAGCTCACTGAAGGATATTGGTAAACAAGGTCTTACTAAATTTAAGTAAGGGAAAGGTGAGTGTGTATCTTTATTTGTTTTCTAACTACTTTTTCACTGGTGCAGAGCAACTGTCACATGTGAGAAAGAAAAAAGGAAAGAAAGAAAGAAAGAAAGAAAGAAAGAAAGAAAGAAAGAAAGAAAGAAAGAAAGAGGAAGGAAGGAAGGAAGGAAGGAAGGAAGGAAGGAAGGAAGGAAGGAGGGAAAGAGGGAAGGAAGGAAGGAGGATAAGAGGGAAGGAAGGAGAAAGGAGGGCGGGAGCAAAGAAAGGAAAGGAAAGGAAAGGAAAGGAAAGGAAAGGAAAGGAAAGGAAAGGAAGGAAAGGAAGGGAAAGAAAAGGAAGGGCAATCAGGAAAACACAGACAATAATATACTGTGATTAATGAGGCATAAAAATCTGACCTGTCCAGCCAGTGACAACCTATTCTCCTTTCTCCTCTGATGCTTTGCTGTGCAAAATTTCAGGGCAGTGACTCAACTAGTTGCAACTGTTTTTGGTTTTATCTTCCTGAAAATTAACCACTTGTCTTCCAAACTATTTTATCACCCTTTTCTGTCCACTGAATGCCACATACCTATATCCACATTATGCTTGAAAGTCCTTTTCCTTGCCTCGGGCCCAGTTTTGTCTTGATGAAAGGGTTCAATATGCCAACAGTGATTATGTAAGAATTTTCCAGATTCAAAAATCAACCAAACATTTCAGAGTGTTTTACTCAGAAAAATAAAAACAAAGCAAATATCAAGACACATCCAATTTAAGATGCAATGAGTGAACAATGCAATTCGCTTATTGGATTGTCAAACTATATATATTAATATATATATTATGATCCTGTATTTTACACAAAACAAATATCTCCATTCTGAGAGAACATACATAAAAATGGTTAACAAATATTAGTTCCTCAATGAAGTAGAAGCATAGTGAAAAATTTTTGTTTTGGTAGTATAACTGATTTTTTTTTTAATTTTTTTTTTCAACGTTTATTTATTTTTGGGACAGAGAGAGACAGAGCATGAACGGGCAAGGGGCAGAGAGAGAGGGAGACACAGAATCGGAAGCAGGCTCCAGGCTCTGAGCCATCAGCCCAGAGCCCGATGCGGGGCTCGAACTCACGGACCGCGAGATCGTGACCTGGCTGAAGTCGGACGCCTAACCGACTGCGCCACCCAGGCACCCCGGTAGTATAACTGATTTTATACTACACTTCGTTTTTCATATTATGTATTAATAGTGTTCTTTAAACAAGCATGAATCACTTCAGTAATTTTTTTAAAAAGAAAAGCAACAGAGAAATTCAAAAATACAGAACTAGATAACCAAAGATGAAATTAATCATCACAGAGGAAGGTGCATACAATTTTTTCCCAATTCATCTGATAATTCCTAACCCTCAGGCTTGCTACAAGAATTTCCAAATAGAAACAGTATTTCAATAAGAAGAACAAGGCATGCTTAGAAAAAAAATATTTTTATCAGTTCTGATAACATATAAAGTCACTAACGGAGATTATTTCTCCTAGTTTTACAAAGCAAACCTCTCTATGAAAGAAACAAGACTACCAAATATAAAGAGAGTGGGAGTGAGAAGTACAGGTCCTTTAGAATGCTATGGAATCATGAGTCACTCGGTAGAGATCTGAGGCCTCTGTTCAGAACACATTTTCTCCTTTTACTTCCCACACTGCACCAGCACAGAACTTTGGTGCAGGGCTCCTAGTCTGAAGTCCATGGTCCCCAAAGCATTCTTGAATAAAGAGAATTCAGGAAGTTTATAAACTTGGATGAGCAAAAAGTTACTTTTCTGTTTCATCAAAATCAAATTGAAATTGAACATTCTTTCAATTACAAATGTTAGCAACAACCACTGTCACATCAACAGGACCTGCAGCTTTCCCACCAAGAAATCACAGGTATTTTTATATCATATTAAAGTTGTATGCACCTCAAAACATTATTTATGCACATTACCACTTCAAAATTACAGTGGTTGTTATGTCTGCTACTAGATCTTATTATTTAATGTTTTAATATAGCAGCACAAATGCGTTTTAAACAATATTTTGACAACTGCATTTTATGATTCTTGATTCCTTCAAATTCTCATACATTTTATATATAGATCTAAATATATTCTCCTATGAAGGGGGCTGCCTACAGATTTGTCAATTCACCAGATTGCTGAAAATGCCCATGGCACAAAGTTAAGAACACATCTTGCTGCCCTGTACTCCTAAATGGCCAATTCCCTTTAGATGCCTCTCCTCTTGTTCCCACATTGCCAGTGGAAACCCCTATCCAAGGCCTTACCACAAAATCATCATCATCAGTGCCTTGTTTCTCCCACTACTGCCCAGCACAGTGACTGACAAAGAATATACATGCAAGAGAAGATTTTGCAAGTGAAATGAAGGAGCAACACAATGAAGGCACTGGGTTCCCTGAAGTAGAGAGAGTAGCAATAGTGAAATAATTCATAGCCTTCGCTCAACTCAATCCCTATCAACACCATTAACAGAACTAAATTCTGACAGTTTGAGACTGGTTTGGTACCCTAAAATTACACTGAAAGTCTAGAATACTCACATTTTCCCCAGGGAGCATTAATCTGTTTTCCTCATATGCATAACACATCCATAACATAGTCTTCTTTGGTCAGAGTTGTAAATATATGTATATACACATACCTACATATAAGTGTATGTATACACACACACACACGTACATATACATGTTTGAGTGTATATGTGTGTACCTTTCTTCTAAATGTATGCTTCTAGACTGTTAGGATTAAGGATTGTAGCAGAATAATGGCTTTTGACTTTTCCTAGAGAAGAAGTGACAACCTGCCAGAAGCTAGTGATTACCTCGGCTCAATTTTATAGGTTCTTTGATACTTGAGGATAAATGAAGATACCTCCATCCCCCTGCATTCATGGGAATTGCTTTCTTTGTGATCCACAGGAAAAACAAACCTCATTAAATAAACAAACTCAAAAAAAAATAAAGTAACTGAATGTAAAAAAACACTTTTGGAAAAGAAGAGACAAAAGCTAATAATATACATTTGTGGGGAAGCCAGATATACGTTTTCCTTAAAGTTTACAGTCGAATTTACTCTTTGTTCAAGGAGCAAAGGAATCCAAATATTAAAGATTTCTAAAAGAGGCATGAATTTGTTCAAGGAAGCAAAGTTTTGACATTTTCATTTTTGTCAGATGATTTTTAGAATTTAGAACAAGAAGTTCTGTTAATGATGGACAGGCTAGTTACCTCAAAGGATCCTGTAATTTTTTAAATCACTGAATCCACCATAATGTTTGGCAACACATAGTGAGTACTCACAGTGTGTTCAAATGAATTAATGGTTTATTGTCTGAACACACCTGTCATCGCCAGTGGCATAAAACAGGATCACATGAGATAAATCTCAGTTACTCTATTTGAGATTAAACCTCTGAAAGGCATACTTCACTGGTGCAGATTCTTTCTACTATTCTGATAAGACTTCTTGATGAAAAGGCTAATGCATCACCAAAACTGATTTAGGGATGACAAAATCTACATGACTGCATTCTTCAGCCCCACTTGCAGATTATTAGCTGCTTTGCAAGAATTATCACAGCTTTTTGTTTTGGTCTTAGATCCTCCTGTACCTAGAAATCATATTGTTAGCTCCACATTTTCCCAGGCATTTGAATCTAAAATCTGCAATAACACTGCTACTAACGAAGCACATTGTCCTCAAATGCACTGGCTGGTTAAAAAATAAAACAAAATCAATAACCTGCATAGTTGGGTTCTAACCCTAATTAATCAGATAATAATATTTCTGTGTGCTACATGGATTCTTAGGTCCCATTGAAGTTTTCAAATTCTATGCCCTGTGAGGTCAGAAATGGATGATCAACAGACACCTGTCACATCTGACTCTGTGCTGTCAGGGATCACTGCCAGCTCCCGAACAGCACTACTCCCAAGTCCCGCTTGACATCAGATGGCAGGACAGGATCATTAAAGTCCTAGATTATAACCAGTCAGCTATTCCTAGAGCAATGCTCATTACTAAACAATTCAGTTAAACTGTGCAAAGGCTGAAAGACACCATCCTACACACAGGCTCATGTATGTTTGAGTGTGAGAAACATTTTAAAGATGGAAGCATAATCAGTGCAGGCAAAGGATGTGATTCAGGGATGGCATGAAGCAGAGATGCTTTAAAAAGTTATACATGTGTTTCTAAAAGGAGCGTGTAGAGACTGAACTGGGGTACTAAAATGAAAATGGTCTCCTTTGGTTAAACTTAGGACTGGGGAGTAAAGAAGCATGAGAACAGTCTGAAAATGGTTTAAATGCCGCTGGAAACCAAAGCAAAGATTGTTCTATGTGGATCATGTGGAGATGTGAGCCAGTCAAGAGCCTGCACATTACCCTACCTGCAGGTACTAAAGCAACAATTCTCTAGGGCAACACCTTTTTACCCCTTCAAAGATTACTGCTGCCTAACTTGGTGTTTCTCATAGTTAGCATTGGCTAATTATAGTAAGTAGCACGTTCAGTGATATATCATGAAAAAAATGCACAGTTAAAGGGGCGCCTGGGTGGCTCAGTCGGTTGGGCGTCCAACTTCATCTCAAGTCATGATCTCGTGGCTTGTGGGTTTAAGCCCCACATCAGGCTCTGTGCTGGCAGCTTGAAGCCTGGAGCTTGCTTTGGATTCTGTGTATCCCTTTCTCTCTCGGCCTCTCCCCTGCTCAGCTCTGTCTCTCTCTTCTTCAAAAATAAATAAACATTAATTTTTTTAATGCACCGTAGCTAAACTAAAATGTAATTGGGAGAAATAATTCCTTAGGCTCCTATGGAGCCAACAAGTCAAATGATGCTGCAAAAATTGCATATCACCAGTTACCCATCAATTGCAGATTAATGTGTAGGTTCACACTGGCCTTAGCTGAGCCAGTCACCATAGAAAAACACCTGCTATGAAATGCACAGGGCCAGAGTTTTCATTACAAAGCCAGAAAAACTAACCCACAGACCTTTTGCCCTTTGCTGCTTGAAAAACCTAATAAAGCACAGAGCATATTACTGATATTGCTGCTACACTAAGAAGTATTCTGAGAACACATGTTGAGAAGTTATGAGAAATTTTACAAAAAACTAAAATAGAAGTGGACAGTGAGTTACCTCCAGTAATTTTTACTTGAGATTCTGTGTTTTCCTAATTTAGCATAAGGAACAACTTGTTCATTAATGTGATCTATTGCGTGTCCATCTCCAGATTTTGATATCCCCTCCAATATTTAAAAAGGACTAGAGAGTATATAGTGTGGACTAAGGGGGAAAAGTAACCAGAAACTGACACTGTAGCTTGGTTGCTTTCTTCTTCCGTTTTGTTTTAATTGCCACGTTAATTAACCATTTACCAGTAAGGATCACCTGGTGTAGATAGCGGTAAGGACAAGATGGGATGCTTTTGTACAATTTCTGGCCTGCTAGCTAAAGTTCTATCGTTTTCTTTCCTATTCAAAAGAAAAAGCTTATGAGGATGTAAATAATGGGAGTGACATTATTATAGGAATGACTTTGGATCCACATCCATTTATAAAGCTGTAGACTGCAAACTTTAGTTCTTTAACCAAGACACCACATTCTCTCTGGTTCTCCTTTGTCTCTTTGCCTGATCTTTTTCAGCTTCCTTTGGGATTTTTCTCATCTCCCCTCATCTGTTACTATTGGTGGTGTCTCAGGACAGTCCTTGGACAGTTACTTTCTCTTACCGGTCTACATTACATCCTTCATTGCCTTATCTCATTGTCATGTAGTCCCATGGCTTCAAATACCATCTATATGCCAATGACTCTTAAATTTCAATACAGCCCAGACCTCTTCTTTGAAGTGCTGATTTAAATATTCAATTGCCTAACCACGACCTGGATGTTTGCCATCTCAAACTTAACATGTCTAAAATGGGCTTCTGATCTTCCATGTCCCATTCTACACATCCCATGTGCCAAACATGCTTTTCTGGTCTCCCAGCTAGTCAGGCCCAAATTGCTGGAATCATTTTTATTCCTTTCTCAAATCCCATTCTCTTTTACATCCTACATTTGGTTATAAATTCTGTCACCTATATGATCAAAATGCATCCAGAATCTAACTCCATTCAGTGTTACTACCTTAGTCCAAGACATCATCATTTCTTTCCAGGATTATTGCAATGGCTTCCTAATCATTCTCCTGACTTTTGCCCTTGCTCCCCTCCCATATATTGTCAACATAGAGGCAGAGTGATCCCTTTAAAATGAAAGTCAGATCATGACATTCCTTTGTTCAAAAAGCTCCAAAGGCTTCCCATGTGTTCAGAGTAAAACTCAAGGCCTCCCAACAGCTCATGAGGTTCTATATTGCTGGTCCTCGATTACCACTTTGACCAAGGATACTATTGGATCCAGTTAAACAGACCTATCCCTTTTTCTCTGACACCCCAAGTCTCCTTTTTTCAGAGGTTCTGCACTCTTCCTGTCTGGTATGTTCCTCTTTCAGATATTTACATGACCAAGTCCCCATCACTTCATTCGGGTCTTTTACTCAAATGTCACCTTCTCAGTTGGTGCCTTCACTAACACCCTATCAAAAAATGCAACATCCCATACAACCTCTCCTCTCTTTTTTTTCTTTCATTTTTTCCCTAATATTTATTACCATCCAACTAATTGTGCATAGTATTTGTCTTGTTTATACTGTCTGTCTCTTCACAATAGAAAATGGGCTCCGAGGGGAGGGGGATATTGTATCCTTCTGTTTTGATCACTGTTACCTCAAGCATTTAAAAAGTACCTGGCACATAATAACAGCTCAAGATTTGTCAAATAAAAAAAAAGTAGTAACTAATGATTTGGGACCTATCTTATAACTGTTGATAGAAATCATTGTTCTAGAGTGATGGTTCAGACATGAGTAAAACAGATTAACATTGTAAGGACTGGACTTGGTTCAAAATGGTACGGTGTATCCCAATAGCTCCCTCATTGCCAAGACATAGCTAATGAGGCAAACAGTACTAAAGATTGAATTTTTTTGTTTTTATATTTATGTAGTTGGAGCAAGATATAAAGCTATATATGTAAAAAATGCCTTATGCCTTTTTGTAGCAAATCCTCTGCTCTCACTCTTAGTTTTTAGAAAGCATTGATACAATTCCAATTCCTAAAGTTTTGCCTTTTCTGGAATGTTGTATAAATGAAATCATGCAGTGTGTACCCCTTTCTTGTATGGCTTCTTTCCCTTAGCACGAGGCCTTTTCATATTTATATTGTTATGTAGAATTTCTACATTGGTTTGGGTTTTGCATATCTCTATTTTTCTCTATTTAGTTACCCTGGTACTGTTGTAAGACCACATATGCACAGTCCATTTATTGGCTTTCTATTCTGTTAGACTAATCTGTATCTCTCCTTATGCCATTACCACGGTTTCTTGATTACTATCACTTTGTATTAAGTCTTATAATCAGGTAGTCTGAATCTCATAAATTTGTTTCACTTTGCATTGTTTGGGTTATTTTAAGTCCTTTCAAATTCTGTAAAAATCTTAGACTCAGCTTGTCAATTTCTACAACGTGCACACGCACGCGTACACACACACACACACAGCCAAGAATTTGATTTGGATTGTAGTAAATCTCAGATCAATTTGGGAAAAAATTGCCATCATAGCAATACAGAGTCTTTCAACCAATAATAATAGTACATATATAATAAATGCTATTTACTTAACTCCTCTGTAATTTCTACCAGCAATATTTTACAGTTTTTAGTCCTGCACATATTTTGTGACATTGGTTGCCAAATTGATAACATTATAAATGGTATTTTAAAATTTATGTTTTAAATTTTTTCTTATTTTTTTAAAATTTATTTTCTAAGTATTTATTGCCACTATATACATGTAAAATTGATTTTTGCATATTTATTTTGTATCTTGCCACCTTGTTAAACTCATTTATTAGTTCTAGTAGCTGTTTAACAATCAGATCCACTATAAATAAAGCCAGCTTTTTCTTTCAAATATATATACTTATTTTTAATTTTAATTTTTAAAATAACAATGGTAAAAAAAAAAAGACATACATGCTTTTCTTGTTCCAAATCTTGAGGGGATGGGAACTCAGTTCTTCACCATTAACAGTGATGTTAGCTATAGATTGACCTTCATCACGTTGAGGACATTTCATACCATTTCTAGTATTCTGGGAGTGTTTATCATGAATGAATGTAGAATTTTTTCAAATCTTTTTTTGACCTCTATTTAGTCTGTTAATATAAATTCCTCTGATTGATTTTTGAATGTTGATCCAGCCCTACATTCCTGGGATGAATTCCACTTTGTTGTGATTTGATATCCTTTTTATAAATTGCTGGATTTGATTCACTAATATTTCATTAATGATTTTTACATCAATATTAATGAATGATATTGGTCTGAAGTTTCCTTTTCTTATAATGTCTTAATCTGGTTTTGGTTTTAGGTTAATGCTGAGCTCATAAAATGAGTAAATGGATGTTCTCTTCAGTTTTCTGGGGGAATTTGTTAGTATTGGTATAATTTATTCTTTAAATGTTTCATAGTATCCATTTCTGAAGCATGGATATATGTGTGGGAGTGGGGGCATGGACAAGGCTTTTAACTACATATTCAATAACTTTAATAGCTATAGTTTTACTAAGGTTATTTCTTGTCAGGTGTACTTTGGTAATTTTGTCATTTAAGGAAGTATCCTAGTTTAACTAAGTCAGTGAGTTTTTTGTCATAAATTGGTTCAGAATACCCCTTTATTATTATTTTCATATCTGTAGAATTTATTGTGATGTGCTCTTTTTTCAGTACTGATATTAGTTTTCTGAGCTTTCTGGCTATTAATTTCTACAAAGAACCAGGTTTTAGTTTCACTGGTTTTTCTCTATTATTTTTCTGATTTCTATATTATTGATTGCTGGTTTTATCTTTATTATTTCTTTTCCTCTTCTTCCTCAGTGTTTAATTTGCTCTTCTTTTCTTCATTTTATAAGGGGAAGATAGATCACTGGGTTGACAGCTCCTTTTCTTTCTTTCTTTTTTTTAAGTTTATTTATTTATTTTGAGAGAGAGAGAGAGAGAGAGCACAAGGAGGTGAAGGGCAGAGAGAGAGGGTGGGGGGGGGTGGGGGGGAGAGAGAGAGAGAATCCCAAGCAGGCTCCACACTGTCAGTGCAGAGCCCAACTGAGCCGAAGTCAAGAGTTGGATGCTCAACTGACCAAGCCCCAACACCTCCTTTTCTAACATAAGGATTTAACACTATACTACTTTAAATGTATTATACAAATTTTTAAATGTTTTAATTTTAATTCAATTTAAAATATTTTTAAATTTCCATTGTGATTGCTTCATTTACTCACATTATTTAGTATTGTGTTAATTTTAAAATATTTTAGGATTTTCTAGTAGACATATTTTGCTTTATGTATCATGAAGCTCTAATCATAAGTGCATACTCATTTAGGTTTGCTTTGTCTTCTAGATAAATTGACTCCTTTATTGGTAACATAATAACCATTTTATCCCTACTAAGTTCCTGTTCTTAAGTCTGCTTTGCCTGACATTAAAACACAGTGTGTGCGGGGCGCCTGGGTGGCTCAGTTGGTTGAGCGGCCAACTTCGGCTCAGGTCACGATCTCACGGTCCGTGAGTTCGAGCCCTGCGTCAGGCTCTGTGCTGACAGCTCAGAGCCTGGAGCCTGTTTCTGATTCTGTGTCTCCCTCTCTCTGACCCTCCCCCGTTCATGCTCTGTCTCTCTCTGTCTCAAAAATAAATAAAACGTTAAAAAAAATTAAAAAATAAAACACAGTGTGTGCTTGCTCTTGTTATCTTTCTCTCTCCACTCACATCTTTATCTCTTTTGTAAAATTAGTATTGCATGGTAGAAGAAAGAAGCTATGTATTCTTTAAAATCTTCCTTAGGGCTAACTGTGCCTCTATAAATCACAGCTACTTTCACTTAAGTTTTAATAATATACTTAGTGGAAAAGTTTTATATGCTACAATTGTTGTTTAAAAATGATGAGCTACCTTCTTGGCTGAGGTTCAGTTTTACCTTTATAACTAATAGTAATAACAGTACCTATCACATAACAATAAGTTGCAATGTCTAGTAGATCATAACAAGCAAATAATGTGTTCAATTAATGAACACCATCAAATGATATGCATTTTTTTGCTGGAGAAAGTATGAAGACAGACAATAAAAACACAGTGCTGGATCTGGGAGGAGGAGCCAAGATGGTGAAACAGCATGGAAGTTTTTTATGTGTCTGGCATCTATGAAATACAGCCAGACCAACACTAAACCATCCTGCACACATAGAAAACTAATGTGAGGATTAAGACAACACTCCACACAACCTGAACCACAGAATTCAGCAGTACATGGTGTGGAGAGGTGAACTTGGGGAGCGAGAAGCTGTGGGAAGGGAGGTGCTTTTGTGGGCAGAAAGAGGATAGAGATGGGGGTGGGGAGGAGAATAAAGGAAAACACCCCTCCCCAAAACCAGCTGGAGAGAGAGTAGAAAATTGGAAACAGCCACAGGGACTAAACTAAAAACGGAGAAGGGAGAAAGGAGAAAGGAGAGGGTTTAAATTCCATTAAGAACGTAAACAAGGGGAGTGCAAAGTCTGCAACTCTGCAGCTCCATACCTGGTGGTGCTCTGGTGGGAAGGGCAAATCCCCAGGACCAAAGTGGGGTCTGGGAGGTTCTTGGGCCACATGGGGAAGAGTGGTTAAACTGCTGGAAGGACATTTGGTAGAAACTGTTGAAGCCACCTGGTCCCAGCAGACACCAGAGAATGGCCACATTCGCTGGTGCTGGAACAAGGTCGTTAAGGGTGAAGCCTGGTGCCAGATGTGTGTTGTGATTTTCCATAATCCCTGAAATGCTGCTGCTACACTATCTCACGAAATTTTTCTGGGGCGGGCTGGCACCCAGCCACAGTCTCAGGCACTGGCAGCAGCAGGGTCCAGCAAGCGTTCCTGGGTGCAACCGACATTCGGCCATTGCTCATTTGGCCATTGCTCAGTGAGACCCTTCTGCAGAGGGAAGGAACGGGTCAAAGCCCCAGTCCTTCAGAAGTAAGGGGCTGGGGAAAACAGCTGCATCTGAGACAAAACTCGTGAGAGAGGTTCTGCCTGGGGCTTGGTCATGAACAGTGAAAAGGCTGGGAGTGGACAAAAGCTGAAGACAGAGGACGGGTGTGTGACTGCTGATCAGAAAGAACAGAGTTCTGATACGAGACTGGGTAGCTGGGTCATGCCATTTTCACCGCTCCAGGGCATGCGCATACGCAACTACGAGCGCCACAACACTCCACCGCAGTAGGCTGGCAGTGCCATCTAGTGGAGAACGGAGCTGTTACACTAAGCCCTGCCCAACTGGCCCAACCTCGCTCTTCAAGAACAAAGCCTCACCTCCTGCTTAGTTTATGGACTATAAAGCACTTCATAGTCTGACTTCTAGGGGAAAATGAAGTAATGTCAGTCCTATTTCAATCTGTTAGCAGGTCCATCTATTCAATTTTCTTTCTTTTTATTTCTCTTTTTCATTTCTGTTCTTTTTCTTGAATACAGAAAAAAAATTCATTTTTATTTTCAATTTGTATTAAAAATATTTTTCTTTAATTTGTTTACTCTATTTTTTACTTTTTGTGTTTACTATATTTTTTACTTTTGTGTAAAAATTTTCAACTTCTATATTACTTCCATCATTATATTTTAGTCTACTTCAATGTATTCACTTTTTCAAACTTTCAATTTCCTTTTTTTGTTTTTCTTTCTTCTCTTTTTCGTTTCTTTTCTTTTTCTTGAATACAGAAAAACTTCCTTTTTCCTTTCAATCTCTATTTAAATTTTTTTATTTCTTTACTGTATTTTTTAGTTTTATGTAATTTTTTTCAAATTCTATTTTACTTCCATAATTTTATTTTAGTCTACTACAGTGTATTCACTTTTTCAATTTTTCAAACGATTTCCTTTTTTTCTTTTTTCTCTTTTTCATTTCTTTTCTTTTTCTTGAATACAGAAAGAGAAAAATTCATTTTTAGTTTTATAAAAAATATGTTTCTCTAATTTTCTTCTACTATATCCTTTACTTTTGTGTAAAGTTTTTCAAATTCTATTTTACTCCCATCATTTCACTTCAGTTTACCTCAGTGTATTCATTTTTTCAAATTCTCAAACAATTTCCTTTTTTTTCTCCTATAATTTTTTTTATTTCCTTTTTTTTCACCCCCTTTTTCTCTAATCTGTCAAACTACTTTCAACACGCAGACCAAAACACACCTAGGATCTAGCATCATTTATTCTATTTTTTGTGTGTGTCTTTTTAATTTTTAATTTTATTTTTTTAATTTTTTTTAATTTTAGTTTTTCTACCTCATTAATTGCTTTTCTCCCTTCAAAATGACAAAATGAAGGAATTCACCCCAAAAGAAAGAGCACAAAGAAACGACAGCCAGGGATTCAACCAACACAGATACAAGCAAGATGTCTGAAGCAGAATTTAGAATCACGATAATGAGAACACTAGCTGGAGTCGAAAATAGAGTAGAATCCCTTTCTGTGGAGATAAAGGAAGTAAAAACTAGTCAGAATTAAATTAAAAATGCTATAACTGAGCTGCAATCACAGATGGATGCCACAGTGGCAAGATTGGATGAGGCAGAACAGAGAATCAGCAATATAGAGGACAAACCTATGGAGAATAATGAAGCAGAAAAAAAGAGGGAGATGAAGGCAAAAGAGCACGATTTAAGAATCAGAGAAATAAGTGACTCATTAAAGAGGAACAACATCAGAATCATAGGGGATACAGAAGAAGAAGAGAGAGAAATAGGGGTAGAAGGGTTATGTGAGCAAATCATAGCAGAAAACTTTCCTAACCTGGGGAAAGACACAGACATCAAAATCCAGGAAGCGCAGAGGACCCCAATAGATTCAACAAAAACCGACCACCAAGAAGGCATATCACAGTCAAATTCACAAAATACTCAGGCAAGGAGAGAATCATGAAAGCAGCAAGGGAAAAAAAGACCCTAACCTACAAGGGAAGACAGATCAGGTTTGCAGCAGACCTAACCACAGAAACTTGGCAGGCCAGAAAGGAGTGGCAGGATATATTCAATGTGCTGAATCAGAAAACTATGCAGCCAAGAATTCTTTATCCAGCAAGGCTGTCACTCAAAATAGAAGGGGAGATCAAAAGTTTCCCAGACAAACAAAAACTAAAAGAGTTTGCGACCACTAAACCAGCCCTGCAAGAAATTTTAAGGGGGACTCTCTGAGGGGAGAAAAGATGACAAAGAAAGAAAGAAAGAAAGAAAGAAAGAAAGACCAAAAGCAACAAAGATTAGAAAGGACCAGAGAACACCACCAGAAACTCCAACTATACAAGTATCATAATGGCAATAAATTCATATCTTTCAGCACTCACTGAAAGGAAATCATTTGAGAATTTGAAAAAAATGAATACACTGAAGTAGACTCAAATGAAATGATGGGAGTAAATTAGAATTTGAAAAATTTACACAAAAGTTAAGAATATAGTGGGAAAAAATTTAAAAAAATATTCTTAATAAAAATTAAAAATAAAAATCAATTTTTATTCATTGGACTCAATGCTCCAATCAAGTGACATAGGGTAACAGAATGGATAAGAAAACAAGATCTATCTATATGCTATTTACAAGACACCCACTTTAGACCCAAAGACATCTTCAGATTGAAATTAATGGGATAGAGAACCATCTATCATGCTAATGGTCAACAAAAGAAAGCCGGAGTAGCCATACTTGTATCAGACAATCTAGACTTTAAAATAAAGACTGTATCAAGAGATGCAGAAGGACATATATCATAATCAAGGGGTCTCTCCACCAAGAAGACCTAACAATAGTAAACATTTATGTGCCAAATGTGGCAGAACCCAAATATATAAATCAGTTAATCACAAATATAAATAAACTCATCGATAGTGATACCATAATAGTATATTTCAACACCCCACTCACAGCAATGGACAGATCATCTAATCAAAAAATCAACAAGGAAACAATGGTTTTGAAAGACACACTGGACCAGATGGACTTAACGGATATATTCAGAACATTTCATCCTAAAGGAGCAGAACATACGTTCTTCTCCAGGGCACATGGAATGTTCTCCAGAATAAACTGTACACTGGGACACAAATCAGCCCTAATCAAGCACAAAAAGATCGAGAACATACCGTGCATATTTTCAGACCATAACGCTATGAAACTCAAAATCAGCCACAAAAAAAATTTGGAAAGGTAACAAATACTTGGAGACTGAAGAACATCCTACTAAAGAATGAATGGGCTAACCAAGCAGTTAAAGAGGAAATTAAAAAGTATATGGAAGCCAATGAAAATGATAACACCACAACCCAAAAACTCTGGGATCCAGCAAAGGCAGTCAAAAGAGGAAAGTATATAACAATACAGGCCTTGTTAAAGAAGGAGGAAAGATCTCAGATATACAACCTAACCTTACGCCTTAAGGAGCTGAAAAAGAACAGCAAATAAAACCCCAAACCAGCATAAGACAGGAAATAATAAAGATTAGAGCAGAAATTAATGCTATCCAAACCAAAAAAAAAAAGACAGTAGAAGAGATCAATGAAACTAGAAGCTGGTTCTTTGAAAGAATTAACAAAATTGATAAACCACTAGTCAGTTGGATGAAAAAGAAAAAGGAAAGGACGCAAATAAATAAAATGAAGAATGAAAGAGGAGAGATCACAACCAACACAGCAGAAATAAAAACAATAATAAGAGAATATTATGAGCAATTATATGCCAATAAAATGGGCAATCTGGGAGAAATGGACAAATTCCCAGAAACATATACGCTACCAAAACTGAAACAGGAAGAAATAGAAAATTTGAACAGGCCCATAACCAGTAAGAAAATTGAAGTACTAATCAAAACTTTCCCAAAAAACAAGAGTCCAGGACCAGATGGCTTTCCAGGGGAATTCTACCAAAAATGTAAGGAAGAGTTAACACATATTCTCTTGAAGCTGTTCCAAAAAATACAAATGGAAGGAAAACTCCAAACTCTTTCTATGAAGCTAGCATTATCTTGATTCCAATATCAGACAGAGACCCCACTAAAAAGGAGAACTACAGACCAATTTCCCTGATGAACATGGATGCAAAAATCCTCAACAAGATATCAACTGGATCCAACAATACATTAAAAAAGTTATTCACCGTGACCAAGTGGGATTTATACCTGGGATGCAGGGCTGGTTCAATATCCACAAAACAATTAATGTGATTCATCACATCAATAAAAGAAAGGACAAGAACCATATGATCTTCTCAATAGCTGTAGAGAAAGCATTTGACAAAATACAACATCCTTTCTTGATAAAAATCCTCAACAAAGTAGGGATAAAAGGATCATACCTCAAGATCATAAAAGCCATATATGAAAGACCCAACGCTAATATCATCCACAATGGGGAACAACTGAGAGCTTTGCCCCTAAGGTCAAGAACAAGACAGGGATGTCCACTCTCGCCACTGTTATTCAACACAGTATTGGAAGTCGTAGCCTCAGCAATCAGAAAACACAAAGAAATAAAAGGCATCCAAATCAGCCAGGAGGAGATCAAATTTGCACCCTTTGCAGATGACATGATACTCCATATGGAAAGTGCAGAAGATTCAACCCAAAAACTGCTAGAATTGATTCATGAACTCAGTAAAGTTGTAGGATAAAATCAATGTACACAAATAGGTTGCATTCCTATACACCAACAATGAAGCAACAGAAAGAGGAATCAAGGAATCGATCCCATTTACAGTTGCACCAAAAACCATAAAACACCTAGGAATGCATCTAACCAAAGAGGTGAAAAATCTATAAAAACTGTAAACTATAGAAAGCCTATGAAAGAAATTGAAGAAGACACAAAAAAATGGGAAAAGATTTCATGCTCCTGGGTAGGAAGAACAAATATTGTTAAAATGTCGATACTACCCAAAACAATCTACATATTCAATGGAATCCCTATCAAAATAACATCAGCATTCTTCACAGAGCTAGAAAAAATAATCCTAAAATTTCTATTGAACCAGAAAAGACCCCAAATAGCCAAAGCAATCTTGAAAAAGAAAACGGAAGCAGGAAGCATCACACTCCCAGACTTCAAGCTACACTACAAAGCCATAAACATCAAGACAGTATGGTACTGGCACAAAAACAGACACTCAGATTAATGGAGCAGAATAGAGAACCCAGAAATGGACCCACAAACATATGGCCAACTAATCTTTGACAAAGCAGGAAAGAATATCCAATGGAATAAAGACAGTCTCTTCAGCAAGTGGTGCTGGGGAAACTGGACAGTGACACGCAGAAAAATGAACCTTGACCACTTTCTTACACTGTACAAAAAAATAAACTCAAAATGGATGAAAGACCTAAATGTAAGACAGGAAGCCATCAAAATCCTCGAGGAGAAAGCAGGCAAAAACCTCTTTGATCTTGGCCACAGCAATTTCTTACTCAACATGTCTCCAGAGACAAGGGAAACAAAAGCAAAAATGAACTACTGGGACGTCATCAAAATAAAAACCTTCTGCACAGCAAAGGAAACAATCAGCAAAACTAAAAGGCAACTGACAGAATGGGAGAAGATATTTGCAAACGACATATCAGATAAAGGGTTAGTATCCACAATCTATAAAGAATTTATCAAACTCAACACCAAAAAACAAATAATCCAATTGAAGAAATGGGCAAAAGACATGAATAGACACTTCTCCAAAGAAGACATCCAGATGGCCAACCGACACATGGAAAAATGCTCAACTTCGCTCATCATCAGGGAAATACAAATAAAAATCACAATGAGATATCACCTTAAACTTGTCAGAATGGCTAACATTAACAACTCAGGCAATGACAGATGTTGGCAAGGATGCGGAGAAAGAGGATCTCTTTTGCACTGTTGGTGGGAATGCAAGCTGGTGCAGCCACTCTGGAAAACAGTATGGAGGTTCCTCAAAAAACTAAAAATAGAACTACCCTACGACCCAGCAACTGCACAACTAGGTATTTATCCAAGGGATACAGGTGTGCTGTTTCGAAGGGACACATGCACCCCAATGTTTACAGCAGCACTATCAATAGCCAAAGGATGGAAGAATCATAAATGACCATTGATGGGTGAATGGATAAAGAATAAGTGGTATATATACATATACATATACATACACATATATATGTATACATATACACATATATATATGTGTGTATGTATATATACATACAATGGAGTATTACTCGGCAATCAAAAAGAATGAAATCTTGCCATTTGCAACTACATGGATGGAACTGGAGGGTATTATGCTAAGTGAAATTAGTCAGAGAAAGACAAATATATGACTTCACCAATATGAGGACTTTAAGAGACAAAACAGATGAACATAAGGGAAGGGAAACAAAAATAATATAAAAATAGGGAGAGGGACAAAACAGAGGAGACTCATAAATATGGAGAACACACTGAGGGTTACTGGAGGGGTTGGTGGAGAGGGGATGGGCTAAATGGGTAAAGGGCACTAAGGAATCTACTCCTGAAATCATTGTTGCACTATATGCTAATTTGGGTATAAATTTTAAAAAATTAAAAATAATACTAATTTGGATATAAATTTTTAAAAATGAAAAATAATACTAAAAATAAACAGCACTACACATAAAAATAATTTACAAAACTTCTGTTATTCAATTCCTCATAAATGGAAAGCTAAAGGGGTTAAGACAGTAGCTAAATATACAAGAAAGAGGAACATGTTTTTTCAGCAGTGCTGAGGTCCTTTGAAGATGTACGTTTGGGCTGC